>NC_079510.1:15488597-15856986 GCF_030052815.1 Hevea brasiliensis | reverse complement strand
GGAGAAACCTTCAGGAATATGTAGTCGCCTACTGCAAACTCTACATCCCTCCGTCTGGGGTCTGCATAACTCTTCTGCCTACTGAAAGCTGTTTTCAATCATTCTCTGATTAAAGGAACTATCTCTGAAGTGTAATGCACTAGGTCTATATCATGCACCCTCGCTTCTCCCATTTTCGTCCAACACAGAGGTGACTTACACTTTCTGCCATATAATGCCTTATAGGGTGCCATCCCTATGCTGGAATGATAACTGTTGTTGTAGGCAAACTTCACCAAGGGTAGCTGATCATCCCATTGACCTCCAAAATCCAAAACACACAAACGAAGCATGTCTTCTAGTGTTTGGATTTTCCTTTCGGACTGCCCGTCTGTCTGAGGGTGGAAAGCAGTACTGAAGTTCAACTGTGTGCCAAGTGCCTCTTGCAACTTCCTTCAAAATCGAGAAGTGAATTGGGGCCCTCTGTCAGATATTATGGAAGCTAGAATTCCATGCTATCTGATTATTTCTCGAATATAGAGCCGGGCGTACTATGCAACAGAATATGTAGTCTTCACAGGCAAGAAATGAGCTGATTTGGTTAGACGGTCTATAATTACCCATATCGAATCATATCCCCACGTGGTATGAGGCAACCCAGTCATAAAATCATTAGTAATCATTTCCCACTTCCATTCTGGGATAGGGAGCTCTTGTAGCTTCCCTGACGGCCTCTGATGTTCAAATTTCACCTTCTAACAAGTCAAGCACTTGGACACAAAGTCTGCTATGTCTCTCTTCATGCCATTCCACCAATAGCTATCTTTCACATCGTGGTACATCTTGGTAGAGCCTGGGTGGACATTGTATAGTGTATAGTGTGCCTCTCGCATGATTTCATTTCTGAGATTGTCCACGTCGGGCACACATATCCTGGAACCTTGCATAAGGGTGCCATCATTGGCAAATCTAAACTCTCCACCTTCACCCTGCTGTACTCTTTCTATGATCTTCATCAATTGTTGGTCTTTGTGCTGGGAAACTCTGACCCTGTCTCGCAAGTCTGGCCTCACTGAAAAATGGGCCAACAATACCCCCTCATCTAAAAGATCTAAGATCATACCTTGATCCATCAACTCATGTATTTCCTGAATCAACGGTCTCTTCTCTGCTGATATGTACGCAAAGTTGCCAGAAGATTTTCTGCTTAAAGCATCTACTACTACATTGGCCTTCCCAGGGTGGTACTGGATGGTACAATCATAGTCCTTCAGAAGCTCCATCCATCTCCTCTGTCTCAAAGTTAAATCCCTCTGTTGGAAGATGTACTTCAAACTCTTATGGTCGGTGTATATCTCGCACACTTCACCATACAGGTAATGTCTCCAAATCTTTAGTGCAAAGACTACAGCCGCCATTTTCAAATCATGGGTGGGGTAGTTCTGCTCATGCCTTTTTAGCTGCCTTGAAGCATAAGCCACTACTTTTTCATTCTGCATCAGAACACACCCTACGCCAACCCTGGAGGTATCACAGTACACGGCATATCCTTCACCACTCATCGGTAGTGTCAACACAAGGGAGGTGGTTAGACACTCCTTAAGCTTTTAGAAACTCTCCTCACAATCATCTGTCCAAATGAATGGAACATTCTTCCGAGTTAACTTAGTTAGGGGAGCTGCTATCCTGGAAAAATCCTACACGAAACGCTTATAGTAGCCAGCTAAGCTTAGAAAACTTTGCACCTCAGAGACTATTGTAGGCCTAAGCCAATCAGTTACAGCCTCAATTTTCTTGGGATCTACTTGAATGCCTCCACTAGAAACCACGTGTCCCAAGAATGAGATGCTTTCTAGCCAAAATTCACATTTTGAAAATTTGACATATAACTGGTGCTCTCTCAAAGTCTGCAACACCATCCTCAAATGCCACACGTGTTCTTCCTCAGTCTGAGAGTATACCAAAATGTCATTTACGAATACGATGACAAAACGGTCCAGGAATGGCCTGAACACCCTGTTCATTAAGTCCATGAAAGCTGCTGGTGCATTAGTGAGTCCAAAAGACATCACCAAGAACTCATAATGACCATATCTTGTCCTAAATGCTGTCTTGGATACATCCTCATTCCTGATTCTCAACTGATGATAGCCTGATCGTAGGTCTATTTTGGAAAAGAATCTAGCCCCTTGGAGCTGATCAAACAGATCATCGATCCGAGGAAGTGGATACTTATTCTTTACAGTCACCTTATTCAGCTGTCTATAATCAATACACAACCTCAAGGACCCATCTTTCTTTCTCACAAATAGAACAGGAGCTCCCCAAGGTGAAGTGCTCGAACGTATGAAACCCTTGTCCAAAAGCTCATGTAATTGCTCCTTTAACTCTTTCAATTCTGCTGGTGCCATCCTGTGAGGTAGCATTGATATGGGGTTTATACTCGGCACAACATCAATGCAGAACTCTATTTCTCTTCCTGGTGGCAACCCTAGAAGCTCCTTAGGGAAGACATCCATGAATTCGCTAACAACAGGAACATTTTCCATATTGACACCTTCTACTGATGTATCTCTCACCAATGCCAAATACCCTTGACATCCACTCCTCAACATTTTTCTAGCACTAATTGTTGACACCAAGTTATATGGAGCCACGCTCCTATCACCATCAAAGCTAAACTCTTCCACACCAGGTATGTGGAAATACACCTTTTTGTTCCTGCAGTCTAAAGTGGCATAATGAGTTACCAACCAATCTATTCCCAAGATTACATCAAAATCCATTATTGGTAGAGGAAACAAGTCTGTTGGGAGGATCTTTCTATCCACTACTATTGGGCTACCCGAAAAAACCATGTCTACATCTATGTTGTCACTAAGCGGGGTAGCTACAGACAAAGGGCATTTTAAAGTTATAGGGTTCCTACCTAATCTCATGGCAAAAACTGGAGAGACAAATGAGTGCGTAGCACCCGGATCTATCAAAACAAGAGCCTCATAGGAACAGACTAGAAGAATACCTGCCACAACTGCATTGGAAGCCTGAGCATCTTGGTGGGTCAGGGTGAAAACCCAAGCTTGACCCCTACCCTGCGTTACAGAACCCTGATATTGACTTCTACCTCCTGATCTACCTCCAAATCCACGTCTTCCTTGTCCTCGGCCCTGTTGGCCACTGAACTGACTGCCATCCATGCTGGAAGCACCAGGATAAAACTGACGAGGTACATTTGCAACAGAACCCTGTGATCCCATATGTGGCTCGCTGAACATGAGGCATTCCCTAGCAAAGTGACCTTATTAGCCACACCTAAAACATACTCTTGAACCCATCATACAAGGTCCTGAATGTCCTCTTCCACACTGTGCACGAGGTGCCAAGGAGGATCCTGAACTAAACTCAGAACTGCTGTATCCCGAACTATGACCACTGCTAGATCCGTATCCTGGTCTGAATCCTCAAGATTTGTGTCTAAAATCACTCTTCTTGTTCCTACTTCTTCCTCTGTAATTACTTTGACCTCTGCTATCCGTAGTACCCATGTGGGGAACACCTGAAGAACCCTCTGCTCTATTTTTCTTTGCCCTTCCACTGTCATCTCCTATATAGCTAATCTCAATCTGTCGGGCTTGATCAACTACCATATCAAAAGGCTAATCCAACATCATGGCCAGGTTTGCATACCTCCTGTCTAGCCCCTTTAGGAACCTCTTTACCTTCATATTTTCTATAGCCACTACTGTAGGGGCATATCTGCTCAGTTCCAGAAATTCTATAGCATATTCATCTATAGACTTGCTATTCTGCTTTAAGGCCTCAAAGGCCCACTGCTTTTGATCTCTGAAACTTTCTGGCACAAACCTGTTGATAAACAGTTCCACAAACTAGGTCCATGACAAACCTTCCATCCGAGGTAATATGTAGTTATTTATCCATTGTCTAGGCATAGGACCCATGACATGCTGCACACACTCTATAAGTCTTCTATCAGTCAACTGCAACTCCATCCCTGCCTGTTTACAGGAATCCAAAAATCGATAGGCATCGTCTGACACATCATAAGTACTCAACACCAACTTCTTAAAATTAATTATTTGTTTATAAGGTTCCCCTCTTGGTGCGGTGGACTACTGCTGTTGGGGAGGGTGGACCATATACTGTGCCATCATATTGATGGTTCTCTGTAATCCAGCTAGAGTAGCTACCATTAGGTCCATGGGACCCGAGGCCACAAAAGACTATTCCTGAACTGGTGGTGGCTGCTCCTCTACTTGAGCAGCTCTAGGCCTCCTACCCTGCCTCCTCGGGGAAAGCACCTCATCCTGTGCCAACACCTCGTCAGGCACATCTGGTTTTGCTGTAGTGGTAGCTCTCATGCTTCTATGCATTTTCCTAAAATTCAGCAGTATTAGCCCACAAAATTTCAAAACGGTATGTTACACAACTCCATAGACTCATATTTACACACAATTATATAAAGCAGAAACTAGAAGCAAAGATGACAATGCAAGACGAATGTGGACCCTATTTTCCGCATGTGACTCCTATTAGACTCTTTCCAACACTTTAGACAATTTTTCCCTGTGAATATGAAGCCTAAGCTCTGATACCACATTTGTCATGACCCAACCTATGGGGCGGACCGACACTAGGACCTGGGCCAGCATAAAGCCCCCGAGGCCCAAAGTAAGCCTAACTATTCCTTAACCTCTAAGGCCCATTTGGGCCCAATTTCAAGAATTTAACAGGACAGAGTCTGGCCATAAAATGGACCTTTTAACAGGGAGTTTTGGACTCACCCAACCTGTAAACACAATGTATAATCAATTGGGGAGCTCAGCTCACCCTCCACATACTCATAATAACATAAAGTCTAATGGGAGCTCAGCTCCCTCATCCAGTCTAACATACATGCATATAATAAGTTTACAGGTCCAACATGGCAAATATATTACAGACCCAAATCAAATAAATATTTCTAATATATGCGAAAATTCTAGGAGTTAACAGAATTATACAAACATTAATAAATGACCTGCGAAGAAGAAAAGCAAGTTAACCACAACAATAATCCTCCTGTAGCCTAGAAAAATAATGAACAAGAGTGAGTGTTCGACTCAGAGAGTAAAATATCAATTTTAACTATAATCTCTATAATTATCTAAAGCTAATGCACCCTGTGGAGTGAAATACAACACCATCATAAATTTCATACAAATCATATCAAAAAGACAATTTGGAGCACTCACACACCCAACACTATCAAACAATACATATATGGGAGCTGATCCCCAATACATCCCTCTTAATCCAACCTTTGCCAGCGAAGATCTCAAGCCAGACTTTCGCTTAATAAACCAATACGGGGTCCCAGCGAAGAACTTAAGCTGTGTCTACCCCAAAGGACCAGGTCCTAGCGAAGATCTCAAGCCATGTCTACCCATCCTGTCCATATCCAACACTATACCACACGCACGCCAATGCACACATACTGCTCCAAATTACCATAAAACAACATCCATGGCACTTCAAAATTTATGAATGCAATGTAAAACATGCCTAGAGTTTAACTACATAGATATATACATATAAGTGATGCATGGGCATGCTTGAACATATAATAATATCAAAATTACAATTAAAATTAATATTTTACTCACAGACTTAACCGCAGTCACTGTGGCGGCTGGGCAGAGGAGGAAGACTGTCTCAGCTCACCTGATAATTTTATTACAATTATTTAGTACATTTGACTCAATACGAACTGAGAAAAGACCAAAGATGTCCTAAGTCGTGCCAAAAATTCGGCAGAGTCTCTCCTATACCTAGGATCTACCCAACCTGCAAAAGGGCTCAAAACGCACTTCTATATCCACAAATCATATACTCACAACTCAATCACATCACACAGACCCTCCTGGGCCCATCCAAATAGTCATCAATCACAATATGTAAAATTACAGTTTAGTCCTTATAATTGACCCTTTTGCAAAAACTATGCAAATAAGCTCTAAAAATTCTAGAACTTTACCCACAGTCCTTAACATTATTACTGAGCTAATGAAAAAAGAATTATAATTTTCTGAGCTACCACGAATATTTTATGGATTTTTAATCCCATTCAAGTACTAGAAAATTAAGAAAAAGCAAGGTTCAGGTTTACCTTTGTCGATTCCGACCTCAGGAACGCGCTCGGGACGTCTGACAATGGTGGGGTAGCCAAAATCTCGACCTAATTCCTAGAATTTTTCGCTAGCCTGTCTGTCTGGCTCGAAATTCACAAACCCGGGCAACTGTCGAATTTTCACGAATTGAAGGTACTTACATGAAGCCCACAACACAGGGGTTAGTATATAATTTTTACGAAATTTTCTAAACTCATTTAATGCTCGGAAAAACACTATGAAGTTTTGTGGGACCCACTGAAAAACAATATCGGAAAATTTTGAAATTTATATTGTCGCGAAGCTCTCGACGAGTGGAGCGCTCCGGTACTCTTAGTTTTCTCATGGGGTTCACGGTTTGCGAGAAATCTAGCCCAAAAATCGAAATGGGCTAAAACTTCTCGGACAAAAATTGGGCAAACCGCTCTATGGATTTTGGTGTTCTTGGTGTCTATGCAAAGTTCTCGAGGTATAGATGAAGTTTGACACAAGACCCGGTCCGTTTGGTGGCCGGTTAGGCCGAATTTTGGCCGGGAAGGTGAGGCGTCGTCGGGCGCAGGGGAGGACTTTGCGCGCATTTTTCAGCCGTTTGGAGCACCGGCCGGCAGTGGGGAAAGGCTGGGGTGGCGCGCCGATGAGGTGGGGAGGTAGCCGCCCGGCGTGGGTGTAAGGAGGGAGGCGTGAGGCGAAATATCATCCATTGAAATTACATAAAATGCACCAGGTAATGCCCAGGAAAGATGGTGGAGTCACAATGGTCTCACTTAAGTACCACCTCCTTAGACAGCATTTCCTAGACATGCACTTCATACAATCCTAATAGAATCAAACCACTGGTAAGTACCGTCTTCCCATAACACTACCACGGTACTAAGGATTTATGCCACGAAGACATAGATAGACAGGAGTCGCCACCCGGGTAATAACCGGGACATATTCAGTATTTCTTCTAAGGGTCATGGATGGCAACTTACTCCTTGCAGAGTTTCCACAACCGTCATTACCATAGCCCAATGTCTAGGTTCGGGATAGTGAGTACGTAAGGGGAAGGTGTTAGGCACCCCTTACGCCTGGTCTAACCTCGTTGATTCGAGTGCCAGCCCTCTACTAATATTTCTAGAAGTCTTGTTTATTATTCCTTTATTAAACTTTATCCTAAAAAATGCAATTCTAATCCTACATACGCAAGTAATTCACAAAAGGGTTGTTGTTTACACACAATTTTCATGCACAAGTAATTCCTATTTATGGGGTTGCTAATTATTTAAATGATATTTATCAGATGACTAAAATTAATTTATTATTGAGAATTTAATTTACAAACAAATTCAATTTCAAATAACCCTATGTTTTTATTTAACCTAATTAATTAATTTTCACCAAGTTACCCTATGGATAATCGAACTAAGTTAATTATGTACACGTGTAATTTATTCTAATATCACATAAAGCTCAAACAATCACAACCTAATAAAGATTTCTAACATGCAAATTTATTTTACAATTACCAAGTATTAAATTAAATTTATTTACATGCCAATGTTAGTTTAATTTACAAACAAGATTAATTTTAATTTACAAAGTATTTATTTAAATTAATTACAAGTAAAAGTCAGTTAAATTAAAAACAAAGTTAATTTTAATTTACCAAATAAAAGTTCTATTATTACTATAATTTCATGCCAATGGTTATTCGAGAAGTTTAGAGCTATTTACCTGTTGGTAAATGCAGTTGCCATTGGGGCAAGTTACTCTTAAAAAAGGGTCTTCTCTTCTAGTATGGCAATGATATCCCTGGCTTACTCCTGTTTAGCTCCATATAAGCTCCACGCAAATGCCCTCTTTGGTACTTACTTTAGGGCTACTTACTAATTTTGTTTGTAATAAAAAATAAAGAAACTAAAGAAAATAAAAGAAATAAAGAAAATATGAATAACAATTTACATTGGATTCTAACTCTAGTCTCCTAAAGGGTTAAGATTCCTAATTAGTTACAACTACCTAATGGTCTAACTCTTCTAACATGATCCAAACAATTCATATCACTTCTTGAATTAAAAGAACACAGAAAAATAGATCAAATATCAATTAAAACCCAAGAAAATACAATAACATGCATAAATATACAATTTCCAAATTCTGACATATTAACAGTAGCAAGAAATCTAATTTTTTAAAAATAGTTATACATGCCTAAAAATCATAAAAAAATTACAGAAGATAGCTTACATATCATACAAGATTATAAAATTTATAAATCAAACAAAACCCTAACCGAATGGTCTACATAAATCGTAACTTTTCTAAGTGATAGAATCGTACTACTTTTTTGTAAAATTCATAACTCATTAACCACAACAGATATGAATGCAAAACCAATTGGAAAAGATTCATAAGATTCTGAAGTTAATTTTAGACACTAGATTTACACAAAAATATTAAGGAACAAGGGAGATATGGGCTCCACAAGTCGGATATCCTGCAAATCAGATTTTACAGGAACCCTAATTTCAAATAGCCATAACTTACAAAATATTAAAGCTTTTTTTGTGATTCTTGAGCCTAAAATTAATGGAATTTTGTGTAGAATATGAATATAATTTTTACAAATTTTTTACAGATTTAGAAAATAAAGAAAAATAATAAAAATACAAGAGACAGAAACTAAACATGTGCAGAGTTGTGTATCCCCTCAAATTAAACATGATTACATGATCTATATGAACATATAAAATAAATTAAAGACAAAGAGCATAGAATTAAAATATTATGTGGCATAGATCTTGAAAAGAAAACAATAAAAACTGACCTTCCAGAAATCTTGTATGAAAATCTTCTCAAAGAAAAGAAAAAATAAGGAAGAACTCAAAAAGTCTTGAATATCTCTAAATTTCTTATAGCCCTGAATTTTCTCTTCCTCTTTCCTCCCATCCTCCCTCTTCCCTTCTCTAGTAGGGTATTTATAGGGCTTTGGGAGAGAGATATGATAGGGTTTGGAGTCTTAGGGTGATAAAGTTTTAGATGACTTAAACAACTACGATTGCAGAATTCGAATAAGACTGGGATATGGGTGAGGTGTTTCAACCAATAGGAAGACAGAAAAAAATGGAAGGTACCAATAGGGAGTGAGGAAGAGGTGTAGTAGGGTTTGGAGTCTTAGGGTGATAAAGTTTAGATGACTTAAATAACTATGATTGCAGAATTTGAATAAGACTAGGATATGGGTGAGGTGTTTCAACCAATAGGAAGACATGAAAAAATGGAAGGCACCAATAAGGAGTGAGGAAGAGGTATGGTAAGGTTTGGAGTCTTAGGGTGATAAATTTTAGATGACTTAAACAACTACGATTGCAGAATTCGAATAAAACTGGGATATGGGTGAGGTGTTTTAACCAATAGGAAGACAGGAAAAAAATGGAAGGCACCAATAGGGAGTGAGGAAGAGAGTGGGGCTAAGGAGGAGAGAGATATTTTGTTATTTTAATTTTTAGAAAATAATTAAATGGGTCCCATTTAAAATTTCTAACTAGGCTTTCTTAGGCCCATGGAGCCCAATTAAACTTAGTTAGATTCATTTAAGAACTACACATATTAAATTTAAACAAAATAAAATTTTATTTAAATTTAATTAAATTAATTTCACAAAAAATTTGTTATTATTTTTATTTTTTCAAGATCATGCCACGGAATTAATAATTCAGCTCCATGTCTTCAATTACATCTTACAGTCATATAATTTTTCATCATCGGGTTTCTCACGGTCTCAATGCACATACTCATCACAAAATAAGGGTCTACAGTGGGGAGGAGGGAGGAGAGAGAAAACGGGAGAGAGAAAGAGGGACGGGAACGCGCAGGGAAGGGAAGAAGAAGAAAAGAAAAGGCCGGTCCGATTCAACGAGTCCGATCCGGTCCGATTCGATTCGGCCGGTCCGATTCAGGATATAAAATTTTGAATTTTTTACTATACCTTGGGACCAAAAACGAGGCCCAAAAATTCCGAAAAAATTCTAGAAAACTCAGAAAAATTCGTAGAATCCAAATATATTTTTAGTTTTACCACGTGGTCTTTAAATTAATTTTTAAAAATCATCAAAGTTTTATATTTTCAGAAAATCAAACCCGATTTTTGAAATCTGAAAAATTTCAAATAATTTCTTAAAATTTAAATAAAATAAAATATTAATATTTACTCATAAAATAATAAATTTAAAAATTAGGGGTGTTACCGTGCTAACTAAAGAAGTTTTAAAATTCATTTTGCACATAAAAAATATCTGTCAAGATAATATTAATTTCATCACATAAAATAACATAATTTTATGTCATAATTATAAATTAAAAGCAAATGGTGACATTTGAATTATAAATTAAATAATTATATGCGAAATTAATAATATGTATAAATTGAATAAATCCCTTGGTACCAATTATCCATACACAAATATTTTTTTATTCTATTAAAATTTTTAGAATATTATTATGTTAAATAAATTTACACCTATTATTTTAGTATTTTGAAATAAATAATAAAACTTAAAAAAAAAAATCAAAACCCATCTATTAAGACTCTAAAAGACACACCATCATCTTTTTTTTTTTTTTTTCTCTAACTCTTCCTTTCCTAAATTTTGTTCCTTCTTATTCTCATATTCACATAATCTCAATTTTATCTCTTATATATTAATTATAAAAAAAAATTATTAAAGTCAAATGGATCGTTTTTAATTATTTATTTTTAATTATATATTAATTTTTTACTTTTAAGAATAATGAAAATTCATTTAATTACAAAATAAAAACTTCATTATTGACAACAACTTTTCTTTGCGGAAATTATTAAAATTACCAAATTGGATTTTTTTTTCTATGAATTTTAGTTCCATCTATATGAATATTAAATTAGTTTTGTAAGAAATGACGTAAATTTTTACTACTTTTAAACTTTAACTAATTAAATTTTTTTAATAAGTATTAACAATTTTTCAAAAAATAAATATTTTTATTAATTTTAAACTTTAACTAATGAAAATTTTGTTTTGTAATAAGTCTTAATATTTTTAAAATAAAAAAAATTGCAGTGCAATTAGACTAATTTAAAAATATAGTTTCAATACGTAAATTTGAAAATCGAGCTTTCTTAATTTTTTGTTAATAATAATGTGAAAGGAAAATATTTTTGCAGTAAGATAAGCTATCTTGTATCCAATGGCTGCATTTTAGCGAGTGATGAGACTTACTATAGTGTCTCGTGATTAATGGCTTCTTTCTTTTCATATTTTCAGTGAAGAAGAATTAGGCAAAATTAAAAAGGTAGAAGGCAAAGTGGACATTTTACTATTCTTAGGAACAGTAAATATAATGACGTAAATTTTTACTACTTTTAAACTTTAACTAATTAAATTTTTTTTATAAGTATTAATAATTTTTCAAAAAAATACATATTTTTATTAATTTTAAACTTTAACTAATCAAAATTTTGTTTTGTAATAAGTCTTAATATTGTTAAAATAAAAAAAAAATTTATTGCAATTAGACTAATTTAAAAGTATAGTTTCAATAGTTAAATTTGAAAATCGTGCTTTTTTTAAATTTTTAATTAATAATAAAGTGAAAGGAAAATATTTTTGTGATGAGATAAGCTGTTTTGGTTCTAATGGCTGCATTTTTGTGAGTGGTGACACTTACTATAGTGTCTCTTGATCAATGGTTCCTTTCATTTCAGATTTTCAGCGAGGAAGAATTAGGTAAAATTAAAAAGATAGAGGATAAATGGGACATTTTACTGTTTTTAGAAACACTAAATGTGTCCTGATTTAGTTATATATAATAATATTTAAATATAAATTATTTTATATTATTATCAACTGGTTAGACATGTGTCAAATTTTGAGTTCTATAATTATTATTGCTATTATTTAGAAAATAAACAAATAGAGGAGCAAAGCACAAAGGAAAGAAACACAACAACAAATGAAAAAAGCAGACGTCGAAACTGTCATGTTAATTTGACATTATTTAGTATTCTAACGTTCACTTTGCAGGTGATGTCTTTTTATTAATTAAATATAATTTTTTTTAATTCCATTCACATAAAATTTTAGCTGTTTTATTATTTAGGGTGTGTTTGATACAAGTTTAAAAAATTAAGGATTAAGTGTTATTATTATAAAATTTAAAAGAGTAATTATTAAGAAGTAAAAGATAATTAATGATATAATAATTAATAATATTTGATATAAAATTAAAAAATTGAGCTCACATAAAAATATATAAATATCTATTTTTATATTTTAATAACAAATATCAAAATCATTTTTTAATTTTATTTTTGATAATATTATTTTTTATTTGTAAATAATTTAATTTAAAAAATTTATTAACTGTATTTTTATTATCTATTATAATATTATTATATTCTCTTTATCTTGCTAACTTATATACATGTAACACACACTGGACAAATTGACAAGAAGTTGCATAACATAAAATACAGTTTGAAAGTTTGATAATATAAATAAATAACATCGACTGAAAAAAGAAAAAAAAAAGTCATATATATCCATAGTTATATTCCTAATATAACTTAATTTGTAAAAAAGAAAAAAAAAATTCTATCATAACCATCATCTAAATAGCTCCAAGAACAATTTGGATAAATTCATACTTCTCATTTTCATTCTTCAAGCTGAAAAATATGGTTATGTCATCATTAGACATTCTTCTCATAACCAGTAATATTTCAGATGTGATTAGTCTAGAAACAAGGCCAAGTTCTTCACGCAGACGAGCTCTATCATAGCAAATAAAGGAAATTTGAATATATATATATATATATATATATATATATATATATATATATATATATATAATTTTTTTAAAACTCATAATGAAATAAATAAGATAGAAATTCATATTTTTCACATTCAAAAAATTTATAATCTTGCTCATGTGATTGAAAAAAAAAATCGTACATTCTTATTATTATAGCAGACAAAGAGTTTTTGAAGATGAAGAGATCAAAAAATAAAATAAATTGAGAAAAAAATAAAAAAAAGATATATAAATAATGTGCTCAGATTCTGTAAACCTACCCACCCCACGATTAACATTTAACTCCTAAAAAGAAATTAAATATTAATAAAATTAAAAATTAATTTACTCACTTTAAAGGATTCAAATTATATTAAAAATTATAAAATTAATTATTAATCTTTATTAACCCTACGCTCTACCTGAACGCGGATGCTATCATTCATAGCACCCACTCACATAAAACTGCCACTCAGTTTTTTTTTTTTTTTTTTTTTTATAAAATAAAATAATATTTTTTATTGAATCTTTAACATACACACTGTATATAACAGCATCTGCCTTTCTCTACCCTCCAATTCGGTAATTTTTACCTCTTTTAGTAAATATTTTCTATCTCATCCCCTTTCAATAAAATTATTTTTTTACTTGTCACCTTTTCGTAAAAAGCCTAAAAAGCTTGGGAAAGTAGGTGAGTAGGTTGCATGATTCGCTGGTTCTTCGATGATAAAATATAATGTGATATTTTTTTTTCTTATTTTGTTTTATTTCTATGGGCATTGCTATTATTTTAATAGAAAGACCAATTTGTTCAATGGAATTAAAACTTAAGACTCGGTGGTTTTCTAAACTCAAAATAATAACTAATATATGGGTTTTTCTGTATCTTAAGGACGTGATTGTAAATTACCCTAGGAGATAAAAAGTCTTGTATTCTCTTGTAAGATAATTCAAGCCAAGAAACTCTCAAATATTTTTCTTGAATGATTCTTCATTTCCAAATTCAAAAGTAGCCATCACAATTCTAAAATCATCTCCCCTATCGGTAGCTTCCGATATATGTCAATGTCATGTAAATTCAATAACAGGGATACAACAAATAGGGTGCCCGTCAATAACACAATATTTAAATTTTTAATATTATAAAACTCGAATTTGTGTTAGATTCAAT
This sequence comes from Hevea brasiliensis, assembly GCF_030052815.1. Lineage (NCBI taxonomy): Eukaryota > Viridiplantae > Streptophyta > Magnoliopsida > Malpighiales > Euphorbiaceae > Hevea > Hevea brasiliensis. The sequence goes on along the minus strand of NC_079510.1, from coordinate 15,842,856 downwards.
TAAAATTTATTTTCAATTATCTAAACTAATCTAAAATCTGATTATTATTATCTAAAAAATATTCAAATTCATTTAATTTTATATATTTTAATTAATAATCTATCTAAAAAATAATTATTATTAATAATTTATATTTAAAATTTAATAATTCTATAAAATATTTAAATTTTATTTTATTTAAAATAAAATATATAAAAATTTATAAATATTATTATAAAAAATATATTTTATATTTAATTGAGTAAACGGGTTCGGATAATGGATATACAATATGTAAAATTTGAGCACACTCAAATTTATTACAGGCATTATTTTTTAAATTCGAATCTGTCTCAAATCAATCAGTTCAATAAGTTGGTACCATAAAAATTTGTTCTGTTTCCATCCCTATTCAAGGAGGACCTATATGTTTTCTCCTAAAGGCTTGATTGAAATGTAAATAGTACATTAATTGAGGACCATAGAAACTCACCTACTTCTTATCATCTAAACAAAATCACATGAACGATAAACTAAAAGGAAGTCATATAAGTTGTGTGCTCATTTCATAGTACGCATTACAAAGGTTTTATTGTCAAACTACATTAAATTATGTGTGCTCTTATATTATTTATTTTTTGTCACTTTATTTTCTTACTAAACCAATCGATGAAGTCCTAGAGTATCATTTCCACTACAGGAACCAACGTAATCAACAGTTTCTAGCATTTATAATTAATTTGGGAAAATCAAATATGCAGCACATTTGGGGCTGCATTACCTAACTTGCCTCCTTAATTTAGCAGCTTTTTCCTATTAACATATTCATCAGTTGAAACCACAGAACACAAGTATTCTGTGAATCTACTGGTAGCATTCTCAGGCAGGCAAATGCAGAACACCATTCTCCCACTAGAGTCGGCTTCGCCTTCTGGCAGGAATACACAGACTTGTGGCGTTGGGGTCAGGTCTATAGGACCTGCATAAATTGGCCTTCCCCACCCAAAATCTGCAGACTCATACATGGAAAATCTTGTCCACTGTGTTATTGTCAATTTTCCGCCAAATTCAAGCCTTCTTGGCCTGTCCACTTCCACAAAATCTATTGTTGATCTCAGGTATTCCTCTGAGATACCATTCCGAGCCTGGCGTACCAAATGGGTAGTGTCAGCAAGGCTCCCATTAACCAGCTCATAAACAGAGCTTACTGCACATGCTACACACACCACATTGCCATAGAAACCATCTTTTAATGGTGGGTTTTTAAGCTTTTGGCGAGCATTGACAGAAAATGTTAGCCTAAGCTTATATTCTCTTGGTTTTACATCCAATGCTTTTACCCATGACCTCCAAATATGGGCTGCCATGACATCAAATGTAGTGCAGGAAAACTTTTCATTTGATTGAGCTTGAGCTTGAGCTTTCAGTTGAGCTTGGAACTCTCGGCTGATTCGATAACATTTCTGGACAGGCTTTTCTTGCCATAAAGACATTGTTAGGGTTGAGCCATCGTCTACTCTCATGAACTCAATATGTGAATGTTTTACCACTGGCGGGCTGCGAGGTTGGAGAAGTTCCCTATCCCAACATGGTTCAGGATTTGTCACCAAGGTGCCTGTCCTTGCCGTTGCTGCCCATGCACCAAGAAACTGCATGGCACCAATGCCATCACAGATACAATGGCAGAGCCTTAAGCCCAGGCTAAAGCCACCACAACTAAATTGGGTTACCTGACCAATAATCAATGGCATGTCAAGAATTTTGTAAGGTTCTTCATTTGGGAACCTGTAGATCAATGGTGACCACGCAGGGTTTGGCACTGTGAGGTCTCCCAGTTCAGCTAAGGCCATCTCCGAGTATGCCTCAATCATAAGCGCACCTTGTTCTGGTCCAAAAAACACCTCTAACTTCCCATTCTTGGTTTCTCTGATCCTACCAGAAAAAGGGTAGTAAGGAACTAAAACACAAGCTAAAGCATCACATAATGTTTTCATGACAGGGGTTTTAGCAGAATTCAAGTAATCTGCTTTATAGAAATATATTGTCGGGGTGAAAACACGAGCTCCAATCATATCATCGAGGTTTGAGAGATAAAGGCTGTCACCTGAGCCAGCTGGTATAGGTCCAGCTGGCATGATAGGAACCAAATTGTTAATGGTTATGGGGATGCTTAGGTGATTGAAATGGAGCTCTTGGACCCAAGGAGCCATGAGAGTGCTGTTGGAGATCATACCAGCAAGCAGCTGCATTTGTAGGAGAGAGAATTTTCTGGACACGTAAAGATACCTGAGCAATATCTGAGGGAGGCGTTCAAAGTTTTGTTGGTATGGAGCAGTTGACCGTGATATTATTCATGCTATGTACAACTAGATTTTTATTGAATCTGTCATGCTAAAATTTCTCTCTCATGTGTCACAAATTACAATCATGTTCCTGTGAAGATCTCATTGCTATTCATCACTGGTCTTTGCAAAATAAAATAATAATGTGCATGGGTGCACAAATATTGCGTGAACTGAAGGTTGTTGAAACTTCAAAGGAATGCATGAATTGAAGGTTGTTGAAAATACCAAGAACCATGCAATTTCTAAATTTCTCTATATTTCGATTTTTGATGCGAATATTAATTATCATGATCTTTCAAATTTCTTTTTCTTGGGTGGGATTTAGATCAAGTTCAAAAGTTAGTTTCCTCATTTGGGTATTTTCAGATTTTTGCAGTTTCTGTTCTACTTGGTAAGATTTGTTTGTATGAGGTGCCAATGGCTAGGAAAAGAATGATCTAAGTGGCTCCTGAATTCATTCCAGATTCATGACATTGCAGCTGATGAAAGAGGTATCAATGTCCTCTGTTTCCTCTCCTCAGGTGCCTTCTTTTTTTCTTTTTTCTTTTTTTGTTCTGTTGATCATATTTCAGTGTTATTCTTTAATGTTGATATTGTGGTAGAGATAGCAACATGCCATTTACTACTGCAAGTTCTTGACAAGAATGGATTCTCCACTGCAAGGAGAAAATGCGGAAGAATTTTGGTTTTTCCATATTAGTGAAAAGAGATTCATGTTTCATGTTGCTAATCCTAGCTGGTATAAAGATTTGTTGGCATCAAGTTATAAAACACACACACATATGGGTAATAACATTGAGTTGAGTTGAATTTGGTTGTGCATCTTTAGAATTTATAACCCTGAATTTACTTACACGTAGGTAATAGACAATTTCTTTCAATAGTTAGTGTATATTTTGGAGTGGACTTCAGCCGAGAGGCTATTGATACTGAAATTGAGACAGTAGGACCATAAAGGTTATTAAATGTAGTGCTCTGGTGCATGAGCTGCATAAGGAAGGGAAAGGGAAGTCGTCTTGTTAACAGAAATTTGTAACTTCATTCAACTATAAATATAAACCATCATTCAAATTTGTCATACCAATCAGATCATTCTGGAGAAAATGGTTGTAAATCAGATTTTTCATACATTGATTGTCATCATTGAAGGCCACTACCCCATTTTGCAGCATGGAAACAAGGGAGAGGAGATGGAGCAATCAAGCCGTTGTTCCATTGGACAGAACTGTTGGCTGCAGCCATGCATACACAAGGCCCTAGTGCAGCTTTCCTAAAATGGACAAGAGACTTTCCCTTAAAATGGAATTTCCCTCTTTCTTTTAATTTATTGCTACATCAAGACTTGTTTGCTGATAGATATAGAAAATAACATTAGCTTTTCTAAAAGCTTAAAATTTTTCATCCAAACAAAGCATAACCACACTTGTCAATTAAAACATTATTAACTTATTTTCACATGATACCACTAATTAAACTAGAATATTCTACTTCTTTCTCTTTAGGCAATAACAAAATACACTCTTATCTTCTAAGGGAAATTATATATAAAAAAAAAAATCTGGAATTTCAATTTTTTTTTTTATTTATATCTTATATTAATTCTGTTTTCCTAATTATATGCTGAAATAACAAAATTATCACTTCATCTCTATTACTGAAATAACTAAAATACCATGTCAATTGTTTGTTCGAAATTTAATTGGCAATTTCTTTTAAAAAAAAAAATCTACGCTTTCAATTTTTTTAATTATATCTTGTATTAATTAAATTACCAATTGAAGTCTCCTATAATCAGTATCCTTATTATTGAGATAACAAAAATGTCATGTTAACCCATTATTTCAGCAGTTAGTTTAAGATTTAATTGGTAATTTCTTTAATTTAGGGTCAAATTGTAAATTTTTTAAAAGTTTAGATTTTTAACTATTTTCCCTCAAATTTATTTATTTTTATTCTTAGAAAATATTCATGATTGACGTCAAATTAATTTCAATCAACATACTATTAACACAAATATTTACAATATTCCTTTTTAAGTGAAAATTACAATATTATCAATTAGCCACTTTTAAATCTTTACCATTTAGTTTTAGGGGTGAGCTTCCATAGATTTGGTCTGAAAATTTGAAAAACTGAATACACTGAATCAAATATTTTTGAAATCAAATGGAAAAAAGGAAAAAATCAAACTAAATTGAACCGTATAAATTTGATTCAGTTTGATTTGATTTATTGGTTCTTGAATTAGAGGATTCTTTCATATTAACATAAATTTCTTACCGTAATGTTAAATAAATCTCAATATTAACAGTGAATACTCATTCATAACATAAAACCAAATATACAACAAACAAAACATAAATACAGTGATATTTGTATAAGAAACCATTTAAAAAAAATCCATAGATCTCATTGATTTTTTGCATTGCTTCTAAAAAAAGGAACAATAACACTAAAAATTATAAATAAATATAAATTTAGTTGAAAACGCAAAATACTCAAAACTAAAATAGGAAGATGCGTCAACTTTGATTTGCTATTGTTTAGAACTTTAGGCTTTGATTTCATGGTGAAGCTGACTTCCACGATTGGCTTTGTTAAAAAGAAAGAAAACCCCCTTCATCACCATTTGGAAAGTAGACCAAAAAAATCAACTTGAAAAAGAAGATGAGCACTCGTGATTTTAAAGAAAGAAATGAGTTGAATTCTTGATGGAGATGATGAGCCAAGGCTTGGGATGGAGATGATAAGCATTGAGCAAACAAGTTTCAGAAGGAGAAATGACAAGAGGGAGGCTGTAGAATAGCGTTAGAGAACAATATGTATGTATAGTACAAATGGATGGTTTAGATAAGATTAAATGAACGGGTAGGATTGATTGCATTAATTATGGAAAAAAAAAAGGAGCACCAATAGGTCTCGAACTCATAACCTGTGCGTACCAAGACAAGCTCTGCGCCACTAAGCCAAAGATGATACAATAATTATGGGCGCCACAAAGCTGAAGGTGGTACAATATTATGCCAACATACTTTATATACAAGCATATCGTAAAAATTGAAATGAATTAAAATAACTGAAAAATCAATAAATTAAAATAAGAATCGAATAAATTGAAATTGATTAATTTATTTTATTTAAATCAAATTTTGCTCACCTCTATTTATTTTTAACTTTTTGGATGTTACAATATTATGAATATTTTGAAGATTGAATAATCTTCTATTACATATCATTAAAAATTCAAACTCATTTAAAAAACAAAAAGATTTACAAATTTGATATGTTAAGCAATATTTCAATAAAAAGTTATTTTTGTCTCAAGATGCAATACATTCAAACTTTTTCCCTTAAAAAAACAGTTGCAAACCTTTTCTGTAACAACCTAAATTTTTTTAAATAAAAATATAATTTTTAATATTATTATAATATTATTTTATTCATATATTATTATAATTTAAAGACCTCATTTGAAAATATCATTATTCTATTAAATTAAATCTTAGTTTAATTATTGGATTGAACTAATTATATTAAATAAAGAATGTTTTATTATTAGTAGATGTTATATTTTCATTTAATTGTTAATTTAATAATTATTATTCATATTTTGATACTTAAATGATTTATTTTCTAATATTATAGTGCATTATATGATTGAGTATAAAATATAAACTTTCAATAGTGTAACATCCCCATTGTACGTGTTCTGTACGTTCTGTTGCTCCAGTGGCTAAATAACAGTCCAGGCAAATCAGGATATCTGGAACTACACTTCGGTGATAGTGAACAGATATATAATGATGAAATAAATAAAAAGAAAATACAAGAAAAATCAAAGAAAAATGAAAGAGAGAAAATGAAGCTAAGTTAAGCAGTAAACATGGCGATGGGTGATCCCCAGGAAGGCCGTTGCGCTTGAGACCGTGGGGAACCCTCGGAATTTAATTTTGAGATGTAAGTAAAGGTCTATTGAAATATAATTTACACTAGAAATATCAAAGAAAAATTAATAAATTAGTACAAAGAAAAACGAAAAATCGAGAAACAGACAAAAATCGGTGTTACCGAAAAATCGGGAATATAACTCGAAGTGGGGTATTTTGGTCATTTGACACCTAGAGTTACCTTTTGACCTCAATGTCCATTAAAAATAAATGATATTGCACTTAAAAAATGTCATGAAAAAATTAAATTGTGACACATTATGTAAATAGTGAAAAAGGGAAGATAAATGTGTAAATAGTGGAACTTGAAATAATTAAACATTTAACTTAAAGTTAGTGCTCCACTAACTCAAACCTTTGGACACCTATCTAAGCCATTTGTGGGCAGAATCACCATCTTCAACATTGAGAGAAAAACCAGCCGAGAGAAATTCACCATTGAAGACCACCGTGGCCGTCCTACATGCAACCTCTATGGGTGCATGATCAAGCCACCATTTTTACTTAGTTCCTTCATTAAAGCTTGCCTACTTACCTTGGAGAAAATATTGGCAACAAGAAAAACAAGATTTGGTGAAGTTTTAATAAGCTTCAAAAGTGGTAAGTGTCCAAAACCTCTCCCTTGCTTTAGTAAACCTTGTGTTTAGGTTGAGGTGAGTATTTTGGTGAAGAAAAATGAAGAAAATCTTGAGAAATGAAATGGTCCATTTTTGGCAGCCATGATTATATGTTGTATTTGAGTTTTTCTTACCTCTAATGGATGGAATTATGGTTGATTAACTCAAATGGAGGATGTAGTAAGTTAAAATCTAAGCATGTGCATATAGTGCTTGAATTAAGAGTGTGAAATGGAACCTTAATGATTTGTGCAAACTGCCATGTTTGACAGCCTATTAAATCATGAATTTGTGTGTGAATATGAAGTTTGTTAATGAAATATGATAGTGTTAAATTGTGGGCAGCATATGTAAGTGCTATTGAAGTATGATTATGTTGAAGTGTATGTGTAATATTGACATTGAGATATGTTGAATTTTGGTGGAAGTGAATGTTGAACTTAATAGTGAATTGTGTGCATTGAGCACTTGAATATTCTGCCCAAAATTGTTGCTGGAATTGTGTACCATATATATATGGAAGTATCATTGATTGAATATTGAAGTAATGAGAAGGAGAAGGAATATCAAATTGGAAGGGTATGTGCTTTGTGCAGGTTGTGTATTGAAGGTAGTGCCTAAATTAGGTCATAAGTGACAAACTGTAACCCAATTCGTATGAGGCCAATGGGGGGTGAAACTAGACACCAAATAGGCCAACTTTCATGTAGAAATGATGCCAAAATTCTGCCTAGAAACTGACCTTAAAAATGACCAAATCCGGAATAACAACCTTGCAACCCAGATTTTTGATCATATGAACAGTAGTCCTTGGGATGATCATAACTCACTCAAAACAGGTTCAACTGACCTGAAATTTTTACCATGGCTAGTTTAGACATAGATCTACAATTCTTATGAAGACACCAAAGCCCAGAAATGGCCAGAACCAACTCAAATAGGTTGCAAAATTTGGGTATAAAAACTGCCGAACCAAAAGTGACCTAAAATTGATCAAATTTTGCACTAAAGGTGCAATCTGTCCAGCTTTAGTAAATTGACCATATCTTGGTCTATACAACTCAGAATGACCTGAAATTTTGCCCCGCATGCAATAAGGCATAGAGCTACAATTTTTCTTCTTTGACCAGAAGCTAAAAACCAAGAGAAATAGGACTTTAAGCTAGACCAATCTAGCACACAAAAATTGAGGATTTGACATTTTACATACAATGATGCTTGAAGCATTTTGGCAATGAATGCCAACTTATAAAAATGGTAAATTGCACTATATTGGCAGCATATTGAGATATAAATTGTGACATATTGATGTTAGAAACAACTTATCCATATTACCTAAAAAGGTCAACATATGCATTGACTTGTGAATTATATAATAGTTAGTAAACTCCAAAAATTGAAGAATTAAACAATTAATTTATAATGTACCATAGTTTGCCTAGTTGACTAGTATGGATAGGTTGGCATGCCAATAGGATTCTGACAGTTGTTCTGTAAATGGCTTCATGCCATACTATGTTTTTATGGCTTATTATGCCGCACTGTGACTTTAATAGCCTACGGCTATACATATTGTGTATTTATTTTTGGCTTATCGCCAAATTGACTATATGGCTTTTTAGCCACACTATTTGCACACCGGGAGACACTTTATGACCGATGGTGTTACGGCCCGAGGTACTAGGTACCTAGTGCCAGTATATCCGTTTACCTAGTCTGGTCAGTGTATAGGCTACACGGGCAGTAATTCAAGTACTATTAAATTTAAATAGCTAAATCCAGTCTACTGACATACAGCACCACTAAAAATTCGTAAACACTTTATTTACTTTATTTTAGTGTATATTTCTTTATATTTGGCACCACTAAGCAAAATTGCTTAGCGCGTTGCTTTTGTAACGCGTAGGTATTGGAGACACAGCTAGGGAAACCAGCAGACCTACGACCGGGTGAGACATCAGATCTGCACAGGAGTCCAGAGTCATTTGCACTGCATTGCATACATGGTAGGACTTAGGACATCTTGTATTTTGTACTTTTGTTGTATTTTTGAAATTCGGCCTTATATTTTGTAATATTATGAAAGCCCTAAAGTTTGTAATATCTTGTACATATTAAATAACATGAAGATTTTCTGGATATATTTAAATTATTATGGACTGTATTATGGAACTGTTTAATAACTATAAAAGTCTATTGACTTTACTGAGAAATAGAGACTGTGAAATATTTGAGATTTTGATATTATCATATTGAACTGTTTTCAACAGGTTTGGAAGGACAGTTTTTCCGAAATACAGACGGCACCTTGCCAAATTTTTATTATCAATCTTGAAACACTGATTTTATCAAAATATGAAAATAGTATCAGCATGATATGAATATTACATAAAAGACTTCTTAAAATCAAATTGAGTTCAGAAAATGAAATAATCACAGACTAGTTGTTCTGGCACGCCGTGTAGCATGCCTTGCTCGGCTATTCTATAGACAGGTGAGGGGTGTTACATTTAGTGGTATCAGAGCATGGTTTAGACATTTCTGGACCTAGATAGATTGCATATCATGCATTGCATTGTAAGTGTTAAGATGACTCCAATACAGATCTTTTGATTTGTTTTGTTATTTTGATCAGAATATGGGCTCCACATCGCAGAGAGCGGTCGATGAGGAAGTGGAAAGTCATGCTCCATCTATGGTGAACCGAGAGACAGAGGAACTGTTCCACGATGCAGGTGCACCAGCCACATTTCAGCAAATGGCTGAGTTCTTTAGATAGATGGCAGGAGTTATGCCACCACCACCACCTCCACATCAAAAATCTCACACAGAAAGACTCAGGAAGTTTGGAGCAGTGGATTTTCTGGGCAAAAGGGAAGATGATTCTGTCACAGCTGAAAACTGGTTAGACAGAACTGAAAGAGTTTTGAAACAACTTCATTGTACTCCAGAGCAGAATTTGAAAGCTGCTGTATCACTACTACAAGATGATGCATACCAATGGTGGGATACAGTAACTAGTGAGGTGCCACCAGAACAGATAACTTGGAATTTCTTTCTCACTGAGTTCAGAAAGAAGTATGTGGGCAGTGTATACCTGAAAGAGAAGAGAAGGGAGTTTATTACCCTACACCAGAGACAGCTGACAGTGGCTGAAAATGAAAGAGAATTTGTCAGATTGAGCTGCTATGGGCGAGAAATAGTCCCTAATGAGGCAGAGAGATGTAAGAGATTTGAGGAAGGACTCAATGATAACATTAAAGTAATGATTACAGCCTTGGGAATTACAGAGTTTGCCAAGTTAGTGGAAGCTGCACTGAAGGTTAAAAAAGTTAGAATGAATAAGCAGAACAGAAGGGACAGACAGCAGAAAAGAGGTCAGGATCAAACCAGTACATTTTCTTCCCCTAGTAAGAAATTCAGAGGTTCACCTACTCAGAGTTTCAGTAGAGCACCAAGTCAGGGTCAGTCACAGAGGCCCAAATCTCAGTTTGCACAAAGGAGAGGCTAGTCCACCCCTTCAATGGCTAGCTCTCCAGGGACAGGATTTAGGGGACCAGCCCCAACAGTATCTGTTGCTTGCCCACATTACCAAAAATGGCATAAGGGCGAATGTTGGAGGATGATAGGTGCTTGTTTACGGTGTGGATCTACAGACCACCTAGTCCGAGATTGTCCTCGCAGAACTGCTACATCCACTCCAGTATCAACTGATAGGCCTGCCCCTCCAGCTCCAAGGGGTAGAAAGTCGGGTAAAAGTGAGGCGTGGTACTTCACGTAAACGTGTATCAAAATGCGTGGAGAGAGCGTATGCGTAAAACCAGCCAGAGCCTATGCTATAAGGGCACAGGAGGAACAGGATGCTCCAGATGTCATTAAGGGTACGTTCCTCCTCTATAATACTTTTGTGCATGCATTAGTGGATCCTGGATCTACTCATTCATATATTTGTATCGAGCTGCCCGTAGAAAAGGGAATACCAGTAGAGGAAAGTGACCAAGACATCCTGGTCACAAATTCACTAGGCCACAGTGTGGTAGTAAACAAAGTGTATAAGGGCTGTCCATTAAAGATTCAAGGGAAAGAGTTCTCAGCAAACTCAATCAAACTGCCTTTCCATGAGTTTGATGTGATTTTAGGAATGGACTGGTTATCCCATCATCAGGCAATAGTAGATTGTAAATTGAAGAGAATCTCTCTGAAAACTGCTGAGAACAAAGAAATAATAGTAGTGGGTGAAAGGACAGATTTCTTGTCTAATGTCATCTCAGCTACAGTTGTAAGGAGATGGTTGAGAAAAGGGTGTGAAGCCTATCTGGCATACGTGGTTGACACTAGGAAGGGTAAACTTAACTTGTCTGACATACCCACAGTAAGGGATTTCTCTGAGGTATTTCCTGAGGAATTGCCTAGTTTGCCACCAAAAAGGGAAGTTGAATTTGCTATTGAGATTATGCCGGGTACAGCTCCGATTTCAATTGCTCCATATAGGATGGTACTTGCTGAATTGAAAGAGTTGAAAATCTAGTTACAAGAACAAGGGGTTCATATGCCCCAGTGTGTCATCGTGGGGAGCTCCGGTACTTTTTATAAAGAAGAAAGATGGGACACTGAGGTTATGTGTTGACTACCGGCAGTTGAACAGAGTAATAGTGAAGAACAAGTATCCATTGCCTAGAATTAATGATCTGTTTGATCAGTTGAAGGGAGCCGGTGTGTTTTCTAAGATTGATCTCAGATCAGGGTATCATCAGCTAAGGGTTAAGGATGCAGATGCGCCTAAGACTGCATTTAGAACCCGGTATGGGCAGTATGAATTCCTGGTGATGCCATTTGGGTTAACAAATACTCCAGCAGCATTCATGGACCTTATGAACCATATCTTCCATCCATACTTAGATCAGTTCGTAGTGGTCTTCATTGTTGACATCCTGGTGTATTCCAAGGATAAAGCAGAACATGATGAGCATTTGAGAATTGTTTTGCAGACTCTAAAAGAGAAGAAATTGTATCCTAAATTGTCCAAGTGTGAGTTCTGGTTGAATGAGATTGCATTCCTTGGACATGTAGTATCAGCTGAAGGGATTAGAGTGGATCCTAAGAAGATTGAAGCAGTGATGGAATGGAAGCCTCCTAGAAATACAACTGAGATCAGAAGTTTCTTGGGGTTAGCTGGATATTATAGAAGATTTGTAAAGGGATTTTCCCTGATAGCTGCTCCAATGACAAAATTACTACACAAGAACATGAAATTTGACTGGAATGATAAGTGTCAAGCCAATTTTGAGAGGCTGAAGGCTATATTGACAGAGGCACCAGTGTTAACACAACCAATGTCTGGAAAAGACTTTGTAGTCTACAGTGATGCCTCACACAATGGGTTAGGGTGTGTACTCATACAAGAAGGGAAAGTGGTCGCATATGCTTCCAGGCAGTTAAGGCCACATGAAAAGAATTACCCTACTCATGATTTGGAGTTAGCAGCAATTATCTTCGCATTGAAGATATGGAGGCATTACTTGTATGGAGAAAGATACTACATATACATAGACCATAAGAGTCTGAAGTATCTGCCAACCCAGAAGGAACTTAATTTGAGACAGAGGTGATGGATTGAATTCCTGAAAGATTATGATTGTGTGATTGACTACCACCCTGGGAAGGCAAATGTAGTTGCTGATGCTTTAAGCAGAAAATCTATTGTAGCATTAAGATCTCTGAATGCCCAACTGTCCTTAACTCATGATGGAGTTATTTTGGCTGAGTTGCAAGTGAAACCGAATCTGTTACAACAGATACAGGATGGGTAGAAGACAGATGAGAAATTAATGGCTGTTATGGGCAAAATCACTGAAGGGAAGGAAACTGAATATGAAGTGAAAGAAAATGGGTGCCTGTATTATAAAGAAAGAGTGTGTGTTCCAGATGATAAAGAATTGAAAACCAGTATTATGAGAGAAGCACATAACAGTGTGTATGCTATGCACCCAGGAAGCACAAAAATGTACCATGACCTGAAACTCTGATACTAGTGGGCAGGTATGAAGAAAGACATAGTTGACTACGTAACTAGATGCTTGACATGTCAGCAAGTCAAAGCAGAACATCAAGTTCCATCAGGTTTGTTACAGCCCATAAACATACCTGAATGGAAATGGGACCAAGTCACTATGGACTTTGTCAGTGGTCTACCTCTCACTCAGAAGAAGCATGATACAGTATGGGTTATTGTGGATAGGTTGACCAAATCAGCACATTTTCTGCCAGTCAGAACTGATTACTCACTGGAAAAGCTAGCAGAATTGTACATCAGTGAGATAGTTAGACTACATGGAATTCCACTTTTCATTATATCTGATAGAGACCCGAGGTTTACATCTAGATTTTGGAAGATATTACAAGAGTCTTGGGCACACAACTCCATTTTAGTATGACTTTTTATCCTCAGACGGATGGACAATCAGAAAGAATAATCCAGGTAAATTTTGAAACTCATTGAGTTATTGTAAATAATAAATTAAACTGACAATGATAATAATAACCGAACATATGTGATAGGTTCTCGAGGATATGCTTAAAAGTTGTGTTATTGAGTTTGAAGGAAGTTGGGACAGATACCTTCCACTGGCAGAATTTGCATACAATAATAGCTATCAAGCTAGCATACAAATGGCACCCTATGAAGCACTGTATGGGAGAAAATGCAGAACACCTGTATGTTGGACTGAATTGGGTGAAGATAAGCTAGTGACGCTAGACCTGATAAAACAGACAGAGGAAAAGATGAAACTAATAAAGGCTAACTTGAAAGTTGCCTCAGACCGATAGAAATCTTATGCTGACTTGAGGAGAAAGGACATTGAGTATGAAGTTGGCGAATAGGTATTTCTCAAAGTATCACCATGGCAAAAAGTGTTGAGATTCGGGAAAAAGGGAAAATTAAGCCCTAGGTTCATTGGCCCATATGAAGTTATTGAACGTGTGGGACCAGTAGCCTACAGATTAGCCTTACCACCTGAGCTGGACAGGATACAAAATGTGTTCTATGTCTCGATGCTCAGAAGATATAGATCAGATCCTTCACATGTTAACTCAGCAGAAGAAATTGTGGTACAACCTAACCTGACATATGAAGAAGAACCAATTAAAATCTTGGCACGAGAGGTAAAAGAGCTCAGAAACAAGACAATTCTACTAGTGAAAATCCTATGGAGACACCACAACACGGAAGAGGCAACATGGGAGAGTGAGGAGACAATGAGGCAACAGTTCCCTCAACTCTTCATATCAGGTAAATTTCGAGGACGAAATTTTTATTTAGAGGGGAAGAGTTGTAACATCCCTATTGTACGTGTTCTGTACGTTCTGTTGCTCCAGTGGCCAAATAACAGTCCAGGCAAGTCAGGATGTCTGGAACTACACTTCGGTGATAGTGAACAAACATATAATGATGAAATAAATAAAAAGAAAATACAAGAAAAATCAAAGAAAAATAAAAGAGAGAAAATGAAGCTAAGTTAAACGAGCCGGCACCGCAGTAAAGGGTGACCGTACCGGGAAGGCCGTTGCTGACCCCAAGACCGCGGGGAACCCTCGGAATTTAATTTTGAGACATAAGTAAAGGTCTATTGAAATATAATTTACACTAGAAATATCAAATAAAAATTAATAAATTAGTACAAACAAAAATGAAAAATCGAGAAACAGACAAAAATCGGTGTTACCGAAAAATCAGGAATATAACCCGAAGTGGGCTATTTTGGTCATTTGACACCTAGAGTTGCCTTTTGACCTAAATGTCCATTAAAAATAAATGATATTGCACTTATAAAATGTCATGAAAAAATTAAATTGTGACACATTATGTAAATAGTAAAAAAGGGAAGATAAATGTGTAAATAATGGAACTTGAAATAATTAAACATTTAACTTAAAGTTAGTGCTCCGCTATCTCAAACCTTTGGACACCTATCTAAGCCATTTGTGGGAAGAATCACCATCTTCAACATTGAGAGAAAAACCAGCCGAGAGAAATTCACCATTGAAGACCACCATGGCCGCCCCACAAGCAACCTCCATGGGTGCATGATCAAGCCACCATTTTTACTTAGTTCCTTCATTAAAGCTTGCCTACTTACCTTGGGGAAAATATTGGCAACAAGAAAAACAAGATTTGGTGAAGTTTTAATAAGCTTCAAAAGTGGTAAGTGTCCAAAACCTCTCCCTTGCTTTAGTAAACCTTGTGATTAGGTTGAGGTGAGTATTTTGTTGAAGAGAAATGAAGAAAATCTTGAGAAATGAAATGGTCCATTTTTGGCAGCCATGATTATGTATTGTATTTGAGTTTTTCTTACCTCTAATGGATGGAAATTATGGTTGATTAACTCAAATGGAGGATGTAGTAAGTTAAAATCTAAGTATGTGCATATAGTGCTTGAATTAAGGGTGTGAAATGGAACCTTAATGCTTTGGGCAAACTGCCATGTTTGGCAGCCTATTAAATCATGAATTTGTGTGTGAATATGAAATTTGTTAATGAAATATGATAGTGTTAAATTGTGGGCAGCATGTGTAAGTGATATTGAAGTATGATTATGTTGAAGTGTATGTGTAATATTGACATTGAGATATGTTAAATTTTGGTGGAAGTGAATGTTGAACTTAATGGTGAATTATGTGCATTGAGCACTTAAATATTCTACCCAAAATTGTTGCTGGAATTGTGTACCATATATATATGGAAGTGTCATTGATTGAATATTGAAGTAATAATATCAAATTGGAAGTGTATGTGCTTTGTGCAGGTCATAAGTGCCTAAATTAGGTCATAAGTGACAAACTGTGAACCCAATTCGTATGAGGCCAATGGAGGGTGAAACTAGACACCAAATAGGCCAACTTTCATGTAGAAATGTTGCCAAAATTCTGCCTAGAAACTGACCTTAAAAATGACCAAATCCGGAATAACAACCTTGCAACCCAGATTTTTGACCATATGAACAGTAGTCCTTGGGATGACCATAACACACTCAAAATAGGTCCAATTGACCTGAAATTTTTACCATGGTTAGTTTAGACATAGATTTACAATTCTTATGAAGACACCAAAGCCCAGAAATGGCCAGAACCAAGTCAAATACCTTGCATAAGTTCGGGTACAAAAACTACCGAACCAAAAGTGACCTAAAATTGACCAAATTTTACACTAAAGGTGCAATCTGTCCAGCTTTAGTAAATTGACCATATCTTGGTCTATACAACTCAGAATGACCTGAAATTTTGCCCCATGTGCAATAAGACATAGAGCTACAATTTTTCTTCTTTGACCAGAAGCTAAAAACTAAGAGAAATAGGACTTTAAGCTAGACTAATCTAGCACACAAAAATTGAGGATTTGACATTTTACATACAATGATGCTTGAAGAATTTTGGCAATGAATGCCAACTTGTAAAAATGGTAAATTGCACTATATTGATAGCATATTGAGATAGATATTGTGACATATTGATGCTAGAAACAACTTATCCATATTACTTAAAAAGGTCAACATAACAGCCCTCGGCTCGGCAATATGAAAAATTGATGAAATTTGGGGCCACCGAGTTTAAGGACACTGTGGATCCATTGGAGGCAGAACAGTGGTTAGAGCGAATGGAATGGGTTTTCAGAAAACTGCAGTGTGCAGAAGAGCTGAAGTTCGAGTACTTTGTTTCTTTATTGCAAGGGGATGCATATGAATGGTGGAAGACCATTCCCCGCAGCCTGGTTGAGCCACCTGTGTTGACCTGGTCAGACTTTTTAAGGGAGTTTCGACAGAAGTGGGTCCCCTATGCTTATGTGGATATGAAGTTAAAAGAATTCCTAAATTTGAAACAAGGGGACAGAACCATAGTAGAGTATGAGAGAGACTTCTCTTGACTGAGCCACTATGCTGGAAGTCTAGTCTCCACCCCCAGAGACAGAAGTAAGAGGTTTGAGTCCAGGTTAAGGCTGAATATGAGGATGCAAGTTGTGGGATTCAGACACCAGAATTTTTTTGAGCTGATTTCACAAGCCCTGGAACTGGAAAGGATAGAATCAGAAGGGGCAATGAAAAAGGGTACACAAGAGAAAGAGAAGACTGAAAAGACTACTGGTCAAGCACCTGAAAGTGGTTCAGGGAAGAGGAAACAGTTTGGAGGATCTAGCTCTTGCAGGTCTGGCAGAGGCAGATTTTCTGGCCAAAGACCACCCTGGTCTGGTCAGCAAACCCAACAAGCTTCTGGAGGATCTTTATCAGTCCGGCTGTGTGAAACCTGTGGTAGAACACACGGTGGGGTGTGTTTCAAGGCCATAGGTGCATGCTATAACTGTGGAGGGAGCGGACATATTGCTAAGGATTGTACTAGTTCGCGCTGATCTAGACCTTCTGCTACATCTGAGGTATCAGCCCAAGTCTTTGCACCCAGAAGGTCACAGTCAGCTGGTAGAGGTAGAGGTAGAGGTAGGGGTCCTGGTAATACTCTTGGAAGTCAAAGCACTGTTAACCAGCCAGTACCCAGTGGTGCACCAGTCAGAGTGTATACAATGCGTCAGAGGGAGGAGGCTGAAACATCATACATAGTAGCTAGTATTTTCTCCATCCTTGACCAAGATGTATATGTGTTGTTTGATCCTAGCTCCACACATTCATATGTCAGTGCTAGTGTGATGTATTCTACTGCTATTCAGTGTGTACCAATGGACTATGATGTGCTAGTAACTAGTCCATTAGGCCAGGAGGTCAGGGTAAATAGACTATATAAGGATTGTCCTTTGGTGATCCAAGGACACGCTTTTCTGTCTAATTTGATTGAAATACCCTTCAGAGATTATGACATTATCTTGGGCATGGATTGGTTAGCCAGGCATCATGCAATGATTGACTGTAGATTGAAGACAGTCACTTTTAGTCTCCCTCAGTATGGTGATGTAGTAATATATGGGGAGAGGCAGTTATTGCCGTCAAACATCATTTCAGCTGCACTGGCCAGAAAAATGATTAGGAAGGGGTGTGAAGCGTACTTGGCACATGTGATAGACACCCAAGTGGGTAGTCCAGCATTGAGGGACATCCCTACGGTATGTGACTTTCCGGATGTATTTCCTTATGAATTGCCAGGATTACCTTCAGAAAGAGAGGTGCAGTTTGAGATTGATGTTATGCCTGGTGTGGACCCAATCTCCATAACGCCATACAGAATGGCACCAGCAGAACTACAATAATTGAAAGTGCAGTTGCAAGAGCTGCTTGACAAGGGCTTCATCCACCCTAGTGTGTCACCTTGGGGAGTGCCTGTGTTGTTTGTAAAGAAGAAAGATGGCACTCTCCGGTTAAGCATTGACTATCGGCAGTTGATTAAGGGGTGCAGCTGTGTTCTCCAAAATTCACCTGAGATCAGGTTATTATCAGCTGAAAGTACAAGAGCAGAGCATTTCTAAAACTGCCTTTAGAACCCACTATGGCCATTATAAGTTCTTGGTCATGCCATTCGGGTTAACTAATGCTCCAGCTGCTTTTATGGATCTGATGAACACTATCTTCAGACCATACTCGACCAGTTTGTTGTGGTATTCATAGATGATATATTGGTCTATTCGAGGAATGCAGAAGAGCATGATAGACATCTGCGCATTGTACTGCAAACTTTGAGGGAGAAACAGCTATATGCCAAATTATCGAAGTGTGAATTTTAGCTGAAAGAAATATCTTTCTTGGGGCATGTAGTATCGGTATAGGGTATTAAGGTGGATCCTAGCAAGATAGAAGCTGTCCTTAATTGGAAGCCACCCAGAAATATCACAGAGATTCGCAGTTTTCTGGGTTTAGCTGGATACTATCGTCGTTTTGTGAAGAGATTCTCCATGTTGGCATCTCCATTGACCAAATTACTTCGGAAAGATGTGAAATTTCAGTGGACAGATAAATGCTAGCAGAGTTTTGATGAATTGAAGAAATGTTTGACTGAGGCTCCAGTCCTAGCTTTACCTACACCGGGTAAAGAATATACAGTTTACAGTGATGCTTCTCACAATGGGTTAGGCTGTGTGTTGATGCAAGATAGAAATGTTATTGCTTATGCATCACGCCAGCTAAAACCGCATGAGAGGAACTATCCGACACATGATTTGGAGCTTGCAGCTATAGTGTTTGCTCTTAAGATCTGGAGACACTATTTGTATGGGGAAAAGTGTTACATCTACACAGATCATAAGAGTTTGAAGTATTTGGGCACTCAGAAGGAGTTGAATTTGAGACAGAGGAGATGGTTAGAGTTGATAAAAGACTATGATTGTCTGATAGACTATCAGCCAGGGAAAGCTAATGTGGTAGCTGACGCCTTAAGTCACAAGACTATGGCAAGTCTACGGGTTACTCCTTTGTCTATGGTACATGAGTTGAGATCATTACATGCCAGCTTAGAGATTAATGATGAGGAGCAGACAGCAGTTGCATGGCATGTATAGCCAGTGTTGATTGATCAGATCAGAATGGCTGCTCAGAATGATCAGAAGTATCAGAGGCTGTTAGAAGAAGTCCAGCAGGGCAAGAAACCAGAATTCTCAATAAGAGATGATGGTCTATTGCTATACCAGGGTAGAATGTGTGTTCCTAATGATGTTGATTTGAGGCAGATCATTTTGAAGGAAGCACATGAGTCTCCTTTTGCCATGCACCCTGGTGGTACAAAAATGTATAGAGGGCTAAAGGAGCATTACTGGTGGATGGGTATGAAGAGAGATGTGGCAGAATTTGTTTCCAAATGCCTAACTTGTCAGCAAGTGAAGGCAGAGCATCAAGTATCAACTGGGTTGTTACATCCACTACTAGTACCAGAATGGAAATGGGAGAGAATAACGATGGATTTTGTGATGGGACTTCCGAGGACACAGAAGAGTCATGATGCAGTATGGGTCATTGTTGACAGACTGACTAAGTCTGCTCATTTTTTGCCAGTTCGGATGGACTACCATTTAGAAAGATTGGCCAAGTTATACATTGATGAGATAATAAGACTGTATGGAGTGCCAGTATCCATCGTATCTGACAGAGATCCTAGGTTTACTTCTAGATTCTGGGGTAGTCTGTAGAGAGTCCTAGGAACTAGATTGAACTTCAGTACTGCATTCCACCCACAGACAGATGGCCAATCTGAGAGGGTAATTCAGATCTTGGAGGACATGCTACGGGCTTGTGTGATTGAGTTTGAGGGCAGTTGGGACACACACTTGCCTTTGATTGAGTTTGCTTACAACAATAACTACCAATCAAGCATTGGGATGCCTCCATATGAAGCTTTGTATGGCAGAAAATGTAGAACCCCATTGTGTTGGGATGATGTGGGTGAAAGGAAGATGATTAGGCCCGAAATTGTTCAGCAGACTGAGGAGAAAATCAGTGTGATCAGAGATCGACTTAAGACTGCATCAGACGTCAGAAGTCCTATGTTGATCTGAAGAGAAGGGATATTGAATATGCAGTGGGTGACAAAGTATTCCTCAAGGTTTCCCCATGGAAGAGGATTATGAGATTCGGCAGAAAGGGGAAACTGAGTCCTCGTTTCATCGGGCCATATGAGGTTCTGGAAAGAGTGGGTCCTTTGGCATATCGGTTGGCACTACCTCCAGAGTTAGAGAAGATACATAATGTCTTCCGTGTGTAACACCCCTATGTTCGGTAGTGCGTTCTATTGCTCCGGTGACCAGTGTTGTCCGGACAGCTAGGATGCCTAGAACTACACTTCGTTATGAGTGAGGAGACATAAAATAATGAAATACAAGAAAAGAAAATACAAGAAAAACAAAGGAAAAATAATAGCAAAGAAATGTAACCAAGTTAAGCGAGCCGAGAACCCTAGCGATGGGTGACCTTACGGAAGTCACGGCGTGGGTGACTAATACTGGACCGCGGGAACCCTGGAAAATATTTTTAGGACTTAAATAGACCCTTATTGAAATATAAATATCATTAGAAATATTAAATAAAAATTAAATAATTAGTACAAAGAAAAGTGGGAAATCGAAAAACGGACAAAACCCGGTGTTACCGAAAAATCGAGAATGCAACCCGAACAGGGGCATTGTGGTCAATCGACATCCTAAATTGTCTTTTGACCTAAATGTCCATTAAAAATAAATAATATTATACTTGGAAAATATAATGAAAAATTAAATTGGTGGTACCTAAAGTAAATAGCAAAAATTATGGGTTTAATGTGGAATAAATGAAAGTTAAACATATAATATGATTTAATTTGTGTAAGTGGACCACTAAGGAATAAATTAAACATAAATGGGTAGGTGTAAATCCATTACACAATCTGCAAACTTCATCTTCTCCAATTCTTTCATCCATGCCGAAATGAAAAGCTTGAAATCCTCCATGGCCGTTTTGCTTCAAGCTTCATCCTCTCCTTCATTTCACCTCCAAAGACCTAGGTTGCTTCATTAAAGATTATCTCCACATCAGAAGGAAGAGTTTGATAGCAAAATCAAGGAAGTTTAGTGAAGATTTAACAAGTCCCAACAATAGGTAAGTTTGTGTTTTTGAATATTGCTTTGTTAAAGTTTGTAAGCATGTTATGGGTGTTTGCTTTGTGAAGAAATTTTAAAGTTTTGAGGAGTTATTGACATATCCAATTTTGGACAGCCATGGAGTTGTATATTTAATGAATTATTTTTACATATATTTGGTGGGAATTCATGTTGAGTAGGGTGATTTAATGTCCTAGTAAGTTATTTCCACATGTATATGGTGATTGTGCATTTGAAATTGTAGTTGACGAAATTATGGGAAACTTTGGCAATGTGGAGCATTTCGGTAGCCTTGAGACTCCTTAATGAATGTTTGAATTCATGAAGATATTGGATGAATTGTGATATTGAGGATTGATGAATATGTATGTAAATTGGTTGTGGAAATAGTATGTAATAATTAGGAGTGTTTTTATGTATATATTATTGGATTTGGACTTTGTGACTTAGGATTTCATTTGGTGTATTGAGGATATTTGTATTCTGCCCAAAGTGACTTTAATGTGAAGTGATATATGGTTTTGGTAACGTACCAAATCAGAATTGGGTTGAGAAGTGGAATTATAGCAAGGTAAATGTGTAATTGATAGATGTTTAAGCAATGTATTTACGGACAGTATGCATTTCAGCCTATAACACTAAATGTGTAACTCCAATTGGTATGAGACCAATTGGAGGTGAAACTAGGCACAAAATGTGCCAACTTTCATGAAGGAAACTTGCCAAAATTCTGCTTACAAGGTAGCTTGAAAAATGACCAAATCCGGATTAAGTACAATTGAGGCCTGAAAATTGACCAATTGGGCAGCAGTTAGTTTTTAGGCCATAACTCACTCAAAACAGGTCCAATTGACCTGAAATTTTAACCATGAATAGTTAAGACCCATATCTACAAGTCTTATGAAGACACCAAAGCCCAGAAATGACCATAAGCATGTCAAACAGCTTGCAAAAGTTCGGGTCCAAAAACTGGCCGAACCAAAGTTGACCAAAATTGACCTAAAATGACCAAATTTGATGCCATTTGACCAGCAATAGTAAAATGACCATAACTTGGTCTACATAACTCAGAATAATCTGAAATTTTGCCCCGCGTTCCATAAGACATAGATCTACAAGTTTGTAGTTTTGACCAAAACCTGAAAACCAAGGGAACTAGGTCGTCCGGCTAGGTCAAACTAGTATCCCGGAATCCAGAAAATTGCAAGAAAATGCAGTATACATGGAAATGAATTGGTAACATGTACCAACCCTAAAAGACTATTGAATGTAACGTATTAGTAACATTAAAACCTAGTTTACTAGTAGGCATCGAGAGTCGATATATTAGGTTGACTAAGCAAATAATAGAATTCAGTAAATTAATTATCAAGCATTATCGTTAGAGACAGTTTAATTAAATCAAACACTTCAAATTGTGTTTCTCAGTTAGCAAAGACTCAGGGAAAGGGAAGGAAACACTGAGTCAAGACCAGGAGACAGTTATCAGAGGTTTGTGCACAACAACTATTTCTTTTGAATTATTTTCAATTGAAATAAAGTTTGACTATTTGTATATTATTGTTTTAAAATTTGAAACTGTGAAAAATTGTTTGAATAATATTTAATGGATACTTATTGATTGAAAAGCATTGTAAATGGTTTGAAACCACAGCTATCATGTATATTGATTGTATTCCTCGCTAGCTTGTCTAGTGGGATGAATTGAATTCTCTCTCTGGCTGAAGTGTTGAGGTGTGTGCCTGTTGAGGACGAATAGAATGAGTACTCATATTTTTGCTAGCTAGCTATGTTATTCCTCATTAGCCATCGGCTTTTGGGATGAATTGAACTTTGGAACATGATTTCAAGCTGTGTGTGATTTATTTATACGTATTGTAAGATTGTGAAATGGAGTTTAAATTCTTATTGACATTCACTGTCTTTTGAATTTAACTATGTTTTGATTACTGAGATTTATTGTAATATTGTGTTAAATTCCTTATGACATTATTGTCTTGAATTTAACTATGGTTTTAAGTATCCACTATTTATTTAACTTATGAATTGTGATTTAAAGTTGTATTTGGTTAATGTTGTGCACCACTGAGACATTGTCTCAAATGATAGCTTTATTGCTATCGCAGTAGGATGACAGACAGGCGTGAGACTAGGCTACTAGTACTTCCAGCGAGAGATTTTCGGGTATAATGAGTATATCACATTTTACATTTTGTACTGTAATGTATGACCACTGTATGTACATTTTGTTTTTGATTTTGAGCAGTTGTAAATTCAAATTGTACCTTGAAGTTGTAAAATAATTATGAGTTATTTTGGCTTGTAAAAATTGTATTATATTTCTTGTATCTCAGTCTTTGAAAAATCACTGTGGATTTGAGTTGAGAAATATGTTGTGTTGAGAAATATGTTGGAGTTGAGATTTGGAAATATATTGAAGTGCTTTTTACAGGTTTTCTGAAGAACTGTTTTATCCAAAATATAGATGGCACTCTGCCAAAATTTTTACAGAAATTCCAAATAATTCAAATGTGTTAGTTCTATCACTTCAGTTCAAAAAGGTTTTTAACACCTGTAAATAGTGCTCACCACTGTAAAAGAAGTAAGAAAAGTTTTTAAAATCCCTTGTAGTGTATTTAATGGGTTATCAGAAGACGGAGTTGGTAATTCATTAGGTACACTACGGGATCATGTTATGCCTTACAGAGGGGTAGGGTGTGACATATTTTAGTGGTATTAGAGCCTGGTTTTTAAATTCTGTTTTCACATGTTACTTGAATATTCTTTCTTCATAGTATAGCTGCTTAATATCATTGTTTGATACATACAGTAAATTACATTATAAATATGCACTAACGAGAGGAAATATCCTTGTGTTATTTGTTCAGGAGATCTAAGATCCTCGCATTGACCATGGAAGAGGGTGATCATTCAGTCGATCAATCTATAGAGGCTGAGGTGCAAGAGGATGCCCCAGGCCTACATAATGTTAGTGGTTCAAGTGACACCCCACGATCTGCGATTTCTGCTTAGTTCGCTCGTGAGATGGCTGCAATGTTCCAACAAATGGTCGGTAATGTGCCTACTCAAGTCCCAATACTGAGACACGATGGTACAACCACGATCTCTGCTAGGCGATGCGATAAATTGATGAAATATGGGGCTCTGAGTTCAAGGGACGATAGATCCTCTAGAGGTGAACAATGGTTAGAGAGGATGGATAGGGTATTCAAGAAACCGCATTGCAGGAGCTCGGTTGAATACTCGGTATCTTTGCTCTGGGGATGCTTATGACAGTGGAAAACCATTCTCCACGATGCAGTAGAACCTGCAGTGCTAACATGGAATGACTTTCTCAGGGAATTCAGACAAAAATATGTCCCTGATGCTTATGTAGACTAGAAGCTACAAGAATTCCTAAGTCTGAAACAGGGGGGCAAATCAGTGGCTGAGTATGAAAGAGAATTTTCTCGCCTGAGCCATTATGCAGTAAGTTTACTTGCTACCAGCAGGGAGAGATGCAAGAGGTTTGAAACCGGCTTGAAGCCCAGTATCAGATTACAAGTGGTCGGATTCAAATACACTAACTTCTCTGAACTTGTTTCTCAAGCCCTAGAGTTGGAAAGAATTGAGTTTGAAGCTGCTCCTGAGAAAAAGAAATCAGAGAAGACAGAGAAAGAGGGAAAATCAATAGAACAGAGTTCTAGTGGTCCTACTGGAAAGAGGAAGAACCATGGGGGACATGGCAGAGGTGGCAAGAAGTCTGGTAGGGGAAGATATTCAGGACAGAGACCTCCACTATCTGGTCAGCAGAGTTCCAGAAGTTCTTACCCTCCCCGCCAATGTGAAACTTGTGGAAAAAAATCATGGTGGGATATGCTATAAGGCTATTGGAGCCTGTTATAATTGTGGAGTCACAGGACACTTTGCCAAGGACTGCACCAGTAGTCGCAGAGTTAGACCACCTTCTACTACTGCAGAAGGTCGATTCGAGCCTGTCACGAAGTTCACAACCACCCAAAGAGGTAGAGGCGAGGGTAGAGGTAGCCAGTGACGGCCAAGGCACGATGAAACATTCAGAGCAAGACGATTGCTCGGTCGGAATCTATGCAATGAGACAGAGGGAAGAGGCAGAGACATCTGATGTTGTGGCTGGTACCTTCTCAACTTTTAATCAAGATGTGTTTGTGTTATTTGATCCGGGTTCTACCCATTCTTATGTGAGTGCTAGCATCATTGATTGCATTGCTGTTCCATGTACAAAAATGGACTTTGAGGTGCTAGTAACAAGTCCGTTAGGACAGGAGGTCAGGGTTAATAGAATGTATAGAGATTGTCCTTTGGTGATCCAAGGACACACTTTTCTGTTTGATTTCATTGAAATGCCCTTCAGAGATTATGATATCATCTTGGGCATGGATTGGTTAGCTAGGCATCATGCCATGATTGACTGTAGGCTGAAGACAGTCACTTTTGGTCTCCCTCAGTACAGTGATGTGGTAATACATGGGGAAAGGCAGTTATTGCCATCAAACATCATTTCGGCTGCACTAGCTAGAAAAATGATCAGAAAGGGGTGTGAAGCCTACTTGGCACATGTGGTAGACACCCAAGTGGGGAGTCCAACATTGAAGGACATCCCTACAGTATATGACTTTCCAGATGTGTTTCCTGATGAATTGCCAGGATTACCTCCGGAAAGAGAAGTGCAATTTGAAATTAATGTTATGCCTGGTGTGGATCCAATCTCTATAACGCCATACAGAATGGCACCAGCAGAGTTGAAGGAGTTGAAGATACAATTGCAAGAATTACTTGAAAAGGGCTTCATCCGCCCTAGTGTGTCACCTTGGGGAGCACCAGTTTTGTTTGTTAAGAAGAAGGATGGTACTCTCCGCTTATGTATAGATTATCGGCAGTTGAATAAGGTGACAATAAAGAACAGATATCCATTGCCTCGCATTGATGATCTGTTTGATCAGTTGAAGGGTGCAGCTGTATTCTCCAAAATTGATTTGCGATCTGGTTATTATCAGTTGAAGGTGCAAGAGCAGAGTATTCCAAAAACTGCTTTCAGAACTCGGTATGGCCACTATGAGTTTCTAGTAATGCCATTCGGGTTAACAAATGCTCTAGCTGCTTTTATGGATCTGATGAACACTATCTTCAGACCATATCTTGATCAATTTGTGGTGGTGTTTATTGATGACATTTTGATCTATTCGAGGAATGTAGAGGAGCATGATAAACATCTGCGGATTGTACTGTAGACTTTAAGGGAGAAACAGCTATACGCCAAATTGTCGAAGTGTGAATTTTGGCTAAAAGAAATCTCCTTTTTGGGACATGTTGTGTCAGCTGAAGGGATCAAGGTAGATTCCAGCAAAGTAGAAGCTATCCTTAATTGGAAGCCGCCCAGGAACATCACAGAAATTCGCAGTTTTCTGGTTTTAGCTGGATATTACCATCGGTTTGTGAAGGGGTTTTCTATGTTATCTTCTCCATTAATTAAGCTACTTCGGAAAGATGTAAAATTTCAGTGGACAGATAAATGCCAGCAAAGTTTTGATGAGTCGAAGAGGTGTTTAACTGAAGCTCCAGTTCTCACTTTACCTACTCCGAGTAAAGAATACACAGTTTATAGTGATGCTTCTCACAATGGGTTAGGCTGTGTACTGATGCAAGATCGGAATGTCATTGCTTATGCATCACGCCAGCTGAAACCGCATGAGAGGAACTACCCAACACATGATCTGGAGCTAGCAGCTATTGTTTTTGCTCTGAAGATCTGGAGACACTATTTGTGTGGGGAGAAATGCTACATTTACACAGATCACAAGAGCTTAAAGTATTTGGGCACCCAGAAGGAATTGAATTTGAGGCAGAGGAGATGGTTAGAACTCATTAAAGACTATGATTGCTTAATAGACTATCAGCCAGGGAAAGCAAATGTGGTGGCTGACGCCTTAAGTCGCAAGACTATGGCACGTCTCAGAGTTTCCCCTGTGTCCATGGTATATGAATTGAAAGCACAGCATGCCAGTTTAGAGATTGATGATGAGGGACAGACAGTAGTTGTATGGCATGTACAACCAGTGTTGATTGATCAGATCAGAATGGCTGCTCAGAGTGATGAATAATATCAGAAGCTACTGAAAGAAGTCCAGCAGGGCAAGAAACCTGAATTCTCTATGAGAGATGATGGTTTATTACTACATCAGGATAGAATGTGCATTCCTAGTGATGTGGACTTGAGACAAGTCATTATGAAGGAAGCACATGAGTCTCCTTTTGCTATACACCCTGGTGGAACTAAAATGTACAAAGGGCTGAAAGAGTATTACTGGTGGATGGGTATGAAGAGAGATATAGCTGAATTTGTTTCCAAATGCCTAACTTGTCAGCAAGTAAAGGCAGAACATCAAGTTCCAGCTGGTTTGTTACATCCTTTATCAGTACCAGAGTGGAAATGGGAATGAATAACTATGGATTTTGTTGCAGGACTTCCAAGAACACAGAGTAATTATGATGCAGTATGGGTTATTGTTGACAGATTGACCAAGTCTGCTCACTTTTTGCCAGTTCGGATGGACTATAGCCTGGAAAGATTGGCCAGATTGTACATATATGAGATTGTAAAATTGCATGGAGTACCAGTATCAATTGGATCTGAAAGAGATCCTAGGTTCACTTTTAGATTCTAGGGTAGTCTTCAGAGAGCCCTAGGAACTAGATTGAACTTCAGCATAGCATTCCACCCACAGACAGATGGCCAGTCTGAGAGGGTTATTCAGATATTGGAGGATATGCTACGGGCATGTGTGATTGAATTTGAAGGTAGTTGAGATACACACTTGCCTTTGATTGAGTTTGCTTATAACAATAGCTACCAATCAAGCATTGGGATGCCTCCATATGAAGCTTTGTATGGCAGAAAGTGCAGAACTCCCTTATGTTGGGATGAAGTAGGTGAAAGGAAGATGATTGGACCATAAAATGTTCAGCAGACAGAGGAAAAGATTAGAGTGATCAGAGATAGACTCAAGGCTGCATCAGACCGTCAGAAGTCCTATGTTGATCTAAAGAGAAGAGATATTGAATATGCAGTGGGTGATAAGGTATTCCTCAAAGTTTCTCCTTGGAAGAGGATTATGAGATTTGGCGAAAGGAAACTGAGTCCTCGTTTCATCGGACCATATGAGGTTCTGGAAAGAGTGGGTCCTTTGGCATATCGGTTGGCATTACCTCCAGAGCTAGCAAGGATACACAGTGTCTTCCATGTGTCCATGTTAAGGAGGTACAGATCTGACCCATCTCATGTACTATCAGTTGAAGAGATTGAGGTAAATCTAGACCTCTCATATGAGGAAGAACCCATAAAAATTCTGGCATATGAGGTGAAGCAGCTGAGAAATAAACAGATACACACAGTTAAAGTCTTTGTGGAACCATCATTCAGGCCAGGAAGCTACTTGGGAACGTGAAGAGGATATGAGGAGACAGCACCCACAGCTATTCAGAGACTAATGCCAGGTAAAATTTCGAGACGAAATTTATTTAAAGGGGAGAGAATTGTAACACCCCTATGTTCGGTAGTGCGTTCTACTGCTCCAGTGACCAGTGTTGTCCGGACAGTTAGGATGCCTAGAACTACACTTCGTTATGAGTGAGGAGACATAAAATAATGAAATACAAGAAAAGAAAATACAAGAAAAAAAAAGGAAAAATAATAGCAAAGAAATGTAACCAAGTTAAGCGAGCCGAGAACCCTAGCGATGGGTGACCGCACCGGGAAGTCACGGCGTGGACCGTTGACTAGCCCTAGACCGCGGGGAACCCTGAAAAATATTTTTAGGACTTAAATAGACCCTTATTGAAATATAAATATCATTAGAAATATTAAATAAAAATTAAATAATTAGTACAAAGAAAAGTGGGAAATCGAAAAACGGACAAAACCCGGTGTTACCGAAAAATCGAGAATGCAACCCGAACAGGAGCATTATGGTCAATCGACATCCTGAATTGTCTTTTGACCTAAATTTCCATTAAAAATAAATAATATTACACTTGGAAAATATAATGAAAAATTAAATTGGTGGTACCTAAAGTAAATAGCAAAAATTATGGGTTTAATGTGGAATAAAAGAAAGTTAAACATATAATATGATTTAATTTGTGTAAGTGGACCACTAAGGAATAAATTAAACATAAATGGGCAGGTGTAAATCCATTACACAATCTGCAAACTTCATCTTCTCCAATTCTTTCATCCATGCCGAAATGAAAAGCTTGAAATCCTCCATGGCTGTTTTACTTCAAGCTTCATCCTCTCCTTTATTTCACCTCCAAACACCTAGGTTGCTTCATTAAAGATTATCTCCACATCACAAGGAAGAGTTTGATAGCAAAATCAAGGAAGTTTAGTGAATATTTAACAAGTCCCAACAATAGGCAAGTTTGTGTTTTTGAATATTGCTTTGTTAAAGTTTGTAAGCATGTTATGGGTGTTTGCTTTGTGAAGAAATTTTAAAGTTTTGAGGAGTTATTGACATATCCAATTTTGGACAGCCATGGAGTTGTATATTTAATGAATTATTTTTACATATATTTGGTGGGAATTCATGTTGAGTAGGGTGATTTAATGTCCTAGTAAGTTATTTCTACATGTATATGGTGATTGTGCATTTGAAATTGTAGTTGACGAAATTATGGGAAACTTTGGCAATGTGGAGCATTTCGGCAGCCTTGAGACTCCTTAATGAATGTTTGAATTCATGAAGATATTGGATGAATTGTGATATTGAGGATTGATGAATATGTATGTAAATTGGTTGTGGAAATAGTATGTAATAATTAGGAGTGTTTTTATGTATATATTGTTGGATTTGGACTTTGTGAATTAGGATTTCATTTGGTGTATTGAAGATATTTGTATTCTGCCCAAAGTGACTTTAATGTGAAGTGATATATGGTTTTGGTAACGTACCAAATCAGAATTGGGTTGAGAAGTGGAATTATAGCAAGGTAAATGTGTAATTGATAGATGTTTAAGCAATGTATTTAAGGACAGTATGCATTTCAGCCTATAACACTAAATGTGTAACTCCAATTGGTATGAGACCAATTGGAGGTGAAACTAGGCACAAAATGTGCCAACTTTCATGAAGGAAACTTGCCAAAATTCTGCTTGCAAGGTAGCTTGAAAAATGACCAAATCCGGATTAAGTACAATTGAGGCCTGAAAATTGACTAATTGGGCAGCAGTTAGTGTTTAGGCCATAACTCACTCAAAACAGGTCCAATTGACCTGAAATTTTAACCATGAATAGTTAAGACCCATATCTACAAGTCTTATGAGACACCAAAGCCTAGAAATGACCATAAGTATGTCAAACAGCTTGCACAAGTTCGGGTCCAAAAACTAGCCGAACCAAAGTTGAACAAAATTGACCTAAAATAACCAAATTTGATGCCATTTGACCAACAATAGTAAAATGACCATAACTTGGTCTACATAACTCAGAATGACCTGAAATTTTGCCCCGTGTTCATAAGACATAGATCTACAAGTTTGTAGTTTTGACCAAAACCCGAAAATCGAGGGAACTAGGTCGTCCGGCTAGGTCAAACTAGTATCCCGGAATCCAGCAAATTGCAAGAAAATGCAGTATACATGGAAATGAATTGGTAACATGTACCAACCCTAAAAGACTATTGAATGTAACCTATTAGTAACATTAAAACCTTGTTTACTAGTAGGCATCGAGAGTCGATATATTAGGTTGACTAAGCAAATAATAGAATTCAGTAAATTAATTATCAAGCATTATCGTTAGAGATAGTTTAATTAAGTACTGAAACACTTCAAATTGTGTTTCTCAGTTAGCAAAGACTCAGGGAAAGGGAAGGAAACACTGAGTCAAGACCAAGAGACAGTTATCAAAGGTTTGTGCACAACAGCTATTTCTTTTGAATTATTTTCAATTAAAATAAAGTTTGACTATTTATATATTATTGTTTTAAATTGTGAAACTGAGAAAAATTGTTTAAATGATATTTGATGGATACTTATTGATTGAAAAGCACTGTAAATGGTTTGAAACCACAGCTATCATGTATATTGATTGTATTCCTTGCTAGCTTTTCTAGTGCGACGAATTGAATTCCCTCTCTGGTTGAAGTGTTGAGGTGTGTGCCTGTTGAGGACGAATAGAATGAGTACTCATATTTTTGCTAGCTAGCTATGTTATTCCTCATTAGCCATCGGCTTTTGGGATGAATTGAACTTTGGAACATGATTTCAAGCTGTGTGTGATTTATTGATACGTATTGTAAGATTGTGAAATGGAGTTTAAATTCTTATTGACATTCACTGTCTTTTGAATTTAACTATGTTTTGATTACTAAGATTTATTGTAATATTGTGTTAAATTCCTTATGACATTATTGTCTTGAATTTAACTATGGTTTTAAGTATCCACTATTTATTTAACTTATGAATTGTGATTTAAAGTTGTATTTGGTTAATGTTGTGCACCACTGAGACATTGTCTCAACGATAGCTTTTTATTGCTGTTGCAGGTTAACAGACAGACAGGGTAGCAGACTAGGCTGCTAGTACCTCCAGCGAGAGATTTTCGGGTATAATGAGTATACCACATTTAGCATTTTGTACTGTAATGTATGACCACTGTATGTACATTTTGTTTTTGATTTTGAGCAGTTGTAAATTCAAATTGTACCTTGAAGTTGTAAAATAATTATGAGTTATTTTGGCTTGTAAAAATTATATTATATTTCTTGTATCTCAGTCTTTGAAAAATCACTGTGGATTTGAGATTTGGAAATATATTGAAGTGCTTTTTACAGGTTTTCTGAAGAACTGTTTTATCCAAAATACAGATGGCACTCTGCCAAAATTTTTACAGAAATTTCACATAATTCAAATGTGCTAGTTCTATCACTTCAGTTCAAAAAGGTTTTTAACACCTGTAAATAGTGCTCACCACTGTAAAAGAAGTAAGAAAAGTTTTTAAAATCCCTTGTAGTGTATTTAATGGGTTATTAGTAGACGGAGTTGGTAATTCATTAGGTATACTACGGGATCATGTTATGCCTTACAGAGGGGTAGGGTGTGACACCGTGTCTATGTTGAGGAGGTATCGATCAGACCCATCTCATGTACTACCAGTAGAGGAAATTAATGTGAATCCAGACCTCACATATGAGGAAGAACCCATAGAGATTCTGGCTTATGAGGTGAAGCAGCTACGGAACAAGCAAATTCCATTAGTGAAAGTGTTGTGGAACCATCATTTGGGCCAAGAAGCTACTTGGGAACGAGAGGAGGACATATGGAGACAGCACCCATAGCTGTTCAGAGATTGATACCAGGTAAAATTTTGAGACGAAATTTAAGTTAAGGGGGGGAGAATTGTAACACCCCTATTTGTATCGCCTGGTATATTTCACTATTCCGGTGACCGGTGTCGGTCTGGATAATTAAGGGGATTAGAACCACATCTAAGACAACTAGATAAGCTTTGAACACAAATAATTAGTAATTATCAATTGGTTATGTATAAATAAGAAAAACGGAACATAAGAAGTTAAATGAGCCGAGAGTCACAGCAATGGGTGACCTTCTCAGAAACGACTGCGAGGTCGATTCAAACTCAAATTTCGAACTGTAAAATGTGACGCCGCGGTCCTTAGGACCATTGCGAACACAGTGGAAAAGAGAAAATCACGAAAAAGATTTGTTAAACAGGTCAAATAATTAGGTCAGGAATCCAGAAGAAATATTGAATTATTTGCCAACCGGATTGAACCGGCGAGGGGCAATTTGGTCAATTGACCCCTAGAGCTGACTCCTGACCTGACTGTCAAATAAAATCAGAGAAAAGAAAATTTTGGGATCAGAAATTAAATTAAAGAACTAATGGAAAAACAAATGCAAAAGAAAAAAAAGGAAAGAAAACTTTATTTACATCATGCTTACATCATTAGGTGACATCATGAATGATGTCAAAATTAAAATTATTTTACCCAAATTTTTGACTAAGTCAATTATGGCATAAATGAAGGTAAAAACAAAATTAACAAGACAATTTTTTTTGCTTCTTCTTCTCTAAATTTCCGTAGCTCTCTCTATCCCATTTTTCTTTCACCAAAAACCTCCATTAAAGCATGCTTTAAGCTTGCTTTCAACCACTTAAACCCACATTGACCCCAAACTAATCCATAAAAACTTGTTAGATCAACTTGAGGAAGCTTGAGAAGAAGGTGAAGAGTTGAACTTCAAAGTTAAGGTTAGTGGTTTAAATTGAAAATTTATTGTTTAATATTTGTGTTCTTAGTGAGAGTAACTTAGAAATTAACTTAGAGTTAAAAGAAAATAATTGTTGAGGGACCAAAGAGAAATTCGTCCAGCCTTAGTTAGGGTTTGAAATGGGTGAATTTGATGCAATTGAATGGTTGCTTAGGTTGAATTAAGTATGTAAACTATGGATAGATGTTTAGAATGCATTAGGTTTGAATTTCATGAGTTAGGGTTTTTGGCATCTAGGGTTTTGAAGACAAAAATGTGATAAATTGTGAATGGTGTGTTTGACCTTGTTTGAGATGGAAAATGGTCATTTGTGACCAATTGAGATGTGTTGGAAGTGAGTTTAAATTCGGATTGAAAATGGTCATGCTGCAGGAGGCATGACCAAGGTCCCTTTCAGGGACCAAAACTGAAAATTTACAAGTCCAATTGGTATGAGACCAATTGACAAAATGGAACATTTTTCATTTAGGAATCATGCCCAAAAAGTGACCAAAACTTAGTAAACAAATTGACCAAATCCGGAATTGGCAATCTGACCTGTACAAAAATGACTAAATGAACAGTATTTATTCATTTGGCCATAACTTGGGTTAGGCAGGTCTAAATGACCTAAAATTTTACCAGTGGAAAGTTGAGATATAGACCTAAAACTTTCATGAAGAACATAAATCCAAATTTTGCCCTTAACCAAGTCATTTGGCCATCCAAAGTTGGTGACCTAAAACTGCCAGAACCAGTTTGGTGCTCAGAAATCTGGATTAAGTCCAATCCGGCAGCCATGATTCAAATGGCTATAACTTGAGCTACAAAATTCCAATTAGAGTGATTCAAAAAGGAGAATAAGGTTAAGACAATAGGGAACATTTTCTATGAAGAAAATTTTGCCAAATTCTAACAGCAAATTGACCAATGGAACAGTGTAACATAAGACACCAAAACTGAAAAATTACAATTTTGCCTAAAAGACCTAAGTTTTGATAAAACAACCAAAACCAATAAATTTAGTGACCAAAATGTGGTATGTGGGTAAAATTGGAATTCCCATACCTATTAAGCCTTAGAAAGTCAATAAATTGACTTGAATAGTGTAGTGAATAGTAACCCTGAAACACAAATTTTAAAGAACGTCAAGTTTAGCATATATAAGCTAGATAAAAGTGAATTTGAATTTATTTTTGGATTTATGCTAAGTTATGGTACTGAAACACTGTGAAACTATGTGTTTCAGCTGAAAAAGGCTCGGAAAGTATGAGAGACTGAGTCAAGGCCTAGAGGCGACTCACGTCAGGTTTGTGCACAATAAACTCTATTTCAGAATTTTATCCTTGAAAAAAATTGATTTAGTACGCATTATGAGTTTAAGAACTTTTGTGTTGGCACTTTGTGATGAAATTGTAACTTTGGAAATTGATTTGATTTTTATATGCAATATTTGAATAAAATATTTGAAATGGATTTTTGATTCACACTTAGCATAACAGTGCCTTATTATTCCTCCTCCATTTATGAGGTTGAGATCAATTATTTTCCTCCCTCTCTGGTTTACTAGTTGAGGTTGTAGATCGGATGAGTACTCATTAGCTAGCTAGCCATCTCCCTCATTGATTTCGATTAGTGGGGTTGTAGATTGCTTTGTCGTGGTGTACAATATGGCATTGATCGAAAATTTTGTGTTATGGCTTAAGTTGTGTATGAATTGGCAACACTATGTTTATTAAATTATTTGACCCAAAATTGTACTATAATGAGTTTTGATAATTTGTGAAATGTAATTGTGCAATATTTAAATTGTGTTTTGTCAATGAATGTTTTATGTACTGCATTTCAATTTTTATTGTGCACCACTGAGTATTTTTATACTCAGCGATAGCTTATTTGCTGTCCCAGATAAGAGCAAGAAAAAAGCAGTAGAGTGAGCTGCTGGATTGACAAGAACTTCTTGATCACTTTTGTACGGGTATTTATTTATACCCTTATAATTATTTGATGTAAATATTGTAATATTCTATGTATCAATGTAAGGTTGAGCAGTTGTACAATAAATTGTAATAATGTTATTTTGGATTTTCTTTTTGTGAATTTCGTACTATATGCACTGTGAATGAAGTTATGAAATATTTTAAGTTGATAAAATTTTGGTTGAATTGTGGAATGAATTGAATTGTGTTGACTTGAGATTATTTGGAGGTTGGGAGTTGTGAAAAATTTATTGGAAGTGTTTTTCTCAGGTATTTGAAGAACTGTTTTCTCAAAATACAGACGACACTCTGCCGAAATTTTTATAAAATTTGCGGAAAAATAAAATGGACAAAAAATTTTACTAGTTTTTAAGCTTTGAATAAATGATTTTAATTCCTACCAAAACGCTCACCACTTCCAAAATGTAAGAAAATGGTTTTAAAATCTCTTGTAGTGTACTTAATGAATTATCGGTAGGTGAAGTGCAGTAGTTCATTAGGTATTCCACGGGATCATGTTATACCTTACAAAGGGGTAAGGTGTGACAATAGAATTCAAGTGTATCAAATACCCCCAAACTCAAACTTTTGCTTGTCCTCAAGCAAAGCAAAACTCTGTTTTAAAACACATTTCAGGGGATACTTAGGAATATAACCAATAACTTAATAATCACATAATTGAACTCTTCCAACCTTCATTCCAATTTTCTTCTTTCAAGGCATAAGGGTTCTAATAGCTACCTGTTTAGAATCTTCACCTCCTTTCATGGTGTTTCGACTAATTATTCCTCTATACAAGACCATTTTATAAGCCACAAATAACCTGTTTTATCGAGATAGATTTGAGAAACACTAACTCTCCCAAATTTGCCTCTTTTGTGAGTAATTGTGGAGAAGTAATTCAATTCCAACTCCATAGGCATATCTCAATTTTCTATCTCCACTAATATAGCATGCACTTTTAAAAAGATCAAAAGGTCTTTAAAAAGGGTTGTAATGGGGCTAAAGGATAATGACTTGGTTGCCAATGAAAGGTCTTTAGGGAATGCAAATATGAGGATAGCATGTATGCATAAAATCCAAGTATACTAAGTTCGTTTCTACATATTTTGCATGGAGAGGAAGGGTTTTTGGCTTTTTATAGTGCCAAGCATGCTTCCATGATACTTATCTTAGACTTCTTCTCTTTTTCCTTCTTGTCCTCTCCCCCAAACGCATTGCTTTTGCTGGGGTGGAAAGGCAAGTTTTCATTTGATTTCAATTGCACACTTGCATTCTTTCTTGAGTTCCACATCCTCTCTTCATTTTCTTTATGCATTTTGCTTCCTCAAAAGGGTATGGTAGGTGTTTAAGCTAGGGGCTAGGTAAATAACATGGGTAAGCAATAAATTCTAAGGGATAAACATAAGCTTCAAGTTAGCTGCAAGGGATATTCATTTTAATTAAGGTTGGCTAAGGCTCAGTGAGGTTATATTAAAGAATGCCTTAATCATTTCTTCATCAAGCATATGCTAAGATTTCGCCTTGATAGGTCCAAGAGATATGTTCTAGAGCTACTGAGGCATTTTTAGGTTTGCTTGTATTTCAAAAATTGTTTTCGTAATTTTACAAGTTCAATGTGATAAATTAATAGTTATGAAGAGGTTTAACTAGTCTAGTTCCATTAAAGAGATTAGTTTCTTCACAAACAACATGTTAGAATCCCTTTTGCCTATCTAGATACGTTCATTCCTCTATCCTGTGGAGTTCAATTATTAGCTTACTAAAATTTGGTTATAGTGCTAAGTTTCACAATTTAAAATCCAAAATTTTTCAAAAATTCTAAAAAATTTTGATACACAAGAATAATGTAGCTAAATTTAAACAATGTAATGATGTGCATGTAATGATATGCAAATGCAATTGTATCCCCCCCTTCCCCCCCCCAAACTCAAACCAGACATTGTCCTCAATGTTAACATAATGTGCAAAATCAGAGCAAACGTACAAAAATTTTAAGAAAGCATATTATTTATTAATCATGGAAATTTTTTGAACATAAAGAAAATGAAAGAGACCTATGGTTGCAAGTTAGGACTAAGGCATGTAAGATATTATAATAAAGAGCCTATCATATAGTCCTAGCTCTAAAAGGCCTCTAATGATGATGATGGTGATGCTGGTGATCCTGGCTCCTCTTCCTCCTCATCCTTCTCATCTAGCTTGCCATTAGCATGTCCAGCTTGTTGTGTGCTTCCTGGAGGCTATCCTCGATAGCTCGCATCCTGTTGTTGATTGTAGTCTCCATGCGCTATAGGTATGCGAGTACCGGGTTTACAGGTTGTGGTGTGTATGGAGGCACTCGAGTGGGGGACTCCTGAAACATTGGCTCTTGGCCTTCTTCTTGGGGTTGCGAAGTCTCGCTGGGTCCTACTCTTGCTTTGTCTCTCCGAGGGATGGCTTTCCCTTGAGCATCCACCAAGTAGCATGTGTTGCCCACCTTCTTACATATCCCCATGGATATGCAGATAGTCTGATCTATTCTTGACGTTCCAGTGAC
Organism: Hevea brasiliensis; assembly: GCF_030052815.1. Lineage (NCBI taxonomy): Eukaryota > Viridiplantae > Streptophyta > Magnoliopsida > Malpighiales > Euphorbiaceae > Hevea > Hevea brasiliensis. The sequence continues at coordinate 15,804,583 of NC_079510.1, read as the reverse complement.
AAAGCATAGCCTGTGATGTCCTGGAACAAAGCCAAAGTGGAGAGCAATAGTTGTGACAAGGCCACCAAGCACGATTTACCCGGTAGACTATTGATAGAGGCATCAGAGATGGTTGCACAAGAAGAAGCCAGTGCTGTAGTGCTGTCCCATGACCATGCACCACAAAATAAGGCTATCGCCACGGCCCATGATGGTGTGGGTGGCAAACTGATGCATATATCACAATGCTGGACTAGTGATGCCCATGGATTTAGATTTGCTGAGTTGTACGGCTCTGTGTTCGAGGCAATGGAACTCCAGAAGTTAATGTTGTTATACAGCATGTTGTTCCTTGGAATCTCTTGGTGGCTGACGCTGTCAAAGCCAAAGATGGCATTGAACTCGTCCATGTTCATTACCAGGTCGACACCAAGGAGGCAAAACTCAATCCTGCCCTTGTCCTCCCTGTCGATAGGCCATAAGGTGGCCTTGAAGCTAGCCAAAAATTCTAGTGTGGTGTCTTTGTAGGCTGGAAATTAGAGTGGGGCGAACCTTGTCCACCCAATGCTGTCAAGTAGCCCATCTTATAGCCCAATTTGCTCCAAAAGCGAAATATCCATGTATTTGGTGGAGGATATTTTTTGGGCATGAAGTCTGGTGCACATTGCTTTATGGTTATAATCACGAAATCCCCAAGAAATGGAGATTTCAGGTTATGGAGCGGGTTGTGGCTGTGGATGGGCTTGTTGAGGTGGTTGGGGAGTGGCTACCCTTGTTCTTGGGCGTTGGGTTGGAGGCTGGGGTGGAGAAGGTGAGGATTCTCCTCTTTTCCTAGAAGAAGAGCCGATCCTTCTTGCAGATCTCTTCGCAGGAGCCATGGATGGGATTTTGAGAAGGAGAAGAGTAGGGCTTTAGTGAAGGGAGATGAGATTTGAGATGTTTTTATAGGCTAGGAAGGGAGTAGATGAAAGGTTTTGTGTTTATGAAGGGTTTTAATGCTAGGGGTGTATTTAAAGAGTCGTTAGGACTCTTCATTTCACGCGTTTCACACCCCAGGAGTTGCATCTACTATGAAGTACACGGGTCGTGTATCACTTCATGGGTCTCGACATGTAGGGCCGTGTAAATTTCTGCCTGAAAAATTTGAAATTCTGTTATAGTACATGGCCAGTGTAAATGAGCTCTAGGACCCGTGTAACTTTCTATCTCTCGAGTTTCTTTACTAGATATGTTACACGGCCCATGTAAAATACAAGGAGGCCTGTGTGACTTCCTGGCTTTAAGTTTTTCTGCTAGAGACATTACACGGTCCATGTAAATTGAGCTATGGGCCCATGTAACTTTCTGTCTCTCCTAGGGTTAAAAATGCAGGAAATTTATGGACTTCCAGAAGGTTACATGGGGCGTGTAAAACCAATACACGACCCTTGTAATATTCTGATTTTCTAAATTTTCATCAAATGCAATATTTTTTATCTCCACAACACATGAGATAGATATAAAGTTTAGCAATAGAGCTACTTCCTTGATTTTGTCCAATTTTCCCTTTCGTGGTTTTGACTTGGTGATTCCTTTCCTCTCTTGATCTCTACTCCTCTTTCCAAAAATCCTACAAAATGAAATGCGAATAAGTATAAAACAAAATTCAATATGAAAAAGGAGAAAAAGAAGTTTAGAAAAGATATTCTTGGGTTGCCTCCCAAAAAGCGCTTGTTTATAGTCTTTAGCTAGACTTTGCTTGTTTATGGTCTGTCGGTAGGATGGTCGAGAGTGTAATTAACTCCTATTTCTATAGGTTCTCCCTGAAAGTAAGGCTTCAGCCTCTGTCCATTGACCTTAAATGCACCTGAGGTTTCGCTCCACACTTCTACTACTCCATGTGGGAAGACTTGGGTGACCTTGAAAGGTCTGGACCATCATGATTTAGCTTCCCTAGAAAGAGTTTTAATCTAGAGTTGAATAAGAGGACAATATCTCCTTCTTTTATCTCTTTCCTTGCTATGCGCCTATCATGCCATCTTTTGGTTTTATCCTTAAAAATTTTGGCATTTTCATAAGCATCCTGTCGGATTTCTTCCAACTCATTCAGTTGCAGGAGTCTTTTCTCACCAGTAGCTTTGAGGTCAAAGTTTAGGATCTGAATTGCCCAATAAGCTTTATGCTCAAGTTCAACATGTTAGTAGTATGCCCTAGAGCATATCATTTAGTATGTATCTTGTACATGTTTTATTAATAAAAGACATTTTCACTTTTTCGTTTACATAATATATTTATGTGTAATAGAAAAGGTCCATTGATATTTTGTTAGAAATTATATTCTTAAGTTGTTAAGAATATGAGTGACAGTATTTCTAGCACAAAGTATCATAAATTGGTTCACAATCGAGAATACTTCACAATAAGGACATGACTTATCCAGAAATATTGTAATCATGTTTGTTCCTAAGTTATTTATATGAGATGTAAATAAGATGGAATGGTGAGTCTCATGCCATATAACAAACATGATAGACACTTATACATGATAAGTAGGCCAAACCAGTGACATTTATGACAAGCACATTGTCAATGTATTGTCATAAATCATATTAGTGCATATAATCTTTAGACCTAAGATAGCACAGTTATCTTGTATATAGGTGGTTTGAGTTTGATACTGCTTTCATACTTGTACTGTGTATGGGTACATGGGCATGTTTTGGCTCCTACTAGTTATATATGGAGATAGGTGTTGATCAAGATGGAATCTGTTACCCTAAGTAAATAGGGATAAAATCCTATGTTTATTTAATTGTTCTTGATGTTTCAAGTTCCTGGTAAGGACAGATAGATTTAATCAGAAAAGAGTTTCTGATGAGAAAATCTTTTTAATCAAGAACTAAAATTAAAAGAGAACATAATATTCATAGCAAATGGGGTTTGACATAAACCATAACTCCAGCTCGAATTGGGATTTTGTAACAGAGAAATTCTAGTGCATAGTAACATATGATTATAGGTTCATTTAAGGTAAACCTTATTACTGATTGGGTGGCCATGGCATGCTATGCTAGTTGTTAACTATGGTCTATGAGGTGCATAAAATGATTTAGAGAAATCATTTATGGTAAGAAAGAGTTCTGATGATATTAAGAGTTGATATCATGTCTCATTACCAATTAGTGATGAGCCTAGTAAGTCACACTGTAATGCCCTCATTTTACGTAGTCTGTACATTCGACTACTCCGGTGACCTAATGTCGGTCCGGACAAGTCAGGATGTCTGGAACTACACTTCAGTGATAATAAACAGGCATAAAATGATGAAATAAATAAAAAGAAAATACAAAAAAAATTAAGAAAAAATAAAAGAGATGAAATAAAAGTAAGTTAAACGAGCCGAAACCATAGCGATGGGTGACTACACCGGGAAGTTACGTCGAAGATCGTTGACTAGCCCTGGATCGCGGGGAACCCCGGAAAATATTTTAGGGACCTAATTAAAGGTCTACGGAGGTAAAATTGACAGTGAAAATGTCAAGGAATAATTAGTAAGTCAGTATAAAAGAAAATGAAAATTAAAGAAATCGACAGGTCAAGGAATTAATCGGTAGTACTGAAAAATTGGAAATGCAACCCGAAGAGGGGCATTTTGGCCATTTGACACCTAGAGTGGACTTTTGACCTAAATGTCCATTAAAAATAAGTAGCATTAAATTTTGAAAATCACATGAAAAATGAAATTAGAAATGAAATGCAATTAAGGGAAAATGGGAGGTGTAAATTGTAAATATGAAAAACTTAATATTATAACTAATTAAATTAAGTAAGTGGAGGTATAAATAGTTACAAGTGGACAGCATTTCCCACTTCAGCACTTCATCTTCTTCATTCCCAAAACCTAGCCGAATTGGAATTTTCCAAAATCCTCCATTGAAGCACTTTAAGCAAGCTTCAATCTCTCCCCAAGTTCACCATTATCCTTACAAGTTTCTTCACAAAAGTTACTCCCCCCATTACAAGGAAGCTTTTGATAGTAATTTGAAGAACTTTGGTGAAGGTTTTAACAAATTCAAGTTGAGGTTAGTGCTTAATTTTCCCATTTTCCTTCACTAATCCTTGTGTTGTGCTTTGGGTAAGTTAAATTACAAAGTAAAATTGAGAAAATTGATAAGTATTGAAGAGTCAAGAATTCAACAGCCATGGAAGCTAGGAAATTTTGATTGATTTTTACATGTAATTGAGGATTAATGAGGGTAATTAAGTAGTTACAAGTAATAGGATTTAGTGATATGTGTAATTATGATGTTAATAAGTTTGAATTAGGGTTTTGATTTTGATTTGAAGACTTTGTATGCAATTATTGAATTTTGGGCAGCCTTGAGGATATGGGATATTGTCAATTTTATGAAATTGAATAGTGATTTGTATTGTTGATGAATAAGTAAATGTAGGCCATGTATAGATTGATGGAAATAATAGTGCCAAAATTTGATGGAATATGTATTATGTTGACATTGACCAATTGATTTAAGGTATTGTATTGACTATTGAGGATTTGTGTATACTGCTAGAAAGTGACCAAATCGAGATTTATTTGATGATAATTAGAAGTGCTTGTATGTAATTGGATGTTTGGAAGTTGGAGGAATTTTGTTAGAAGTGAAATTGTTTGTGCAATTGAGAATTGGTTGAGGGCAGTGTGCATTTTGAGCCCTAACCTAATTTGTGTGACCCCAATTGGTATGAGGCCAATTGGAAGTAAAATTATACATAAAATGTAACAACTTTCATAGAGAAATTGTGCTTAAATTCTGTCCAGAAAGTGACTCAAAAAGTGACCAAATCCGGATTACCATAACATGTAAACCTAGAATTTGACTATATGAATAGTAATCAGTCTTTTGGCCATAACTCACTCAAAACTTGTCCAAATGACCTGAAATTTATACCGTTGGAAAGCTTAGATATAGGGCTACAACTTTGGTGAAGACCACCAAGCCCATAAATGCCAATTACCAAGTCAAAATGATCACCAAAGTTAGGTTACAAAAACTAGCCGAATTGACTTCGACCTAAAAATGACCTAAACTTTGCAATATAAGTGCAACTTGACCAGCAATAGTAAAATGATCATAACTTGGTCCATAGAACTCCAAATAAAATGAAATCAGTCCCAAAATTTCAATAAGACATAGATCTACAATATTAGTAATTTGACCAAAACCCAAAAACCAAGAGAAATAGGTCAATTAGTTTGATCAAGTTGATGTATAAAATCTGGAATTGGTACAATTGACCATAAAATCCAGAAAATTCAAATAAGCATATCTCCCACAAGAAGTGTCCAATTTAAATGAGCCATACCAATTTGGAAAGCTAAGAAAAAGACCTAAAACTTTTGTTTTGAACAACTTCCTCAAATTATAAATGTATGAGGTCAGAATTTAAGGTCAAAGCCATTGACCTAATTGAGGACCATGCAAATATAGGACCTTTGAGTCCAAGTTAACAATTTATCTATAAAGAATTCTAAAAGACTTGAAAAATGGTAAGCAAAATTTTTTGTTGTCCCCAAGACATAGGGCAACAATACTTATTGTAACACCCCTATTTGTACAACCTGGTATATTTCACTGTTCCAGTGACTGGAGTCGGTCTGGATAATTAAGGGGATTAGAACCACACTTAAGACAACTAGAGAAGCCATAAATACAAATAATTAGCAATTTCCAATTGGTTAAGTATAAATAAGAAGAACAGAACATAAGAAGTTAAACGAGCCGAGTGTCACAGCGATGGGTGACCTTCTCGGGAACGACTTCGAAGTTGATTTAAACTCAAATTTCGAACTGTAAAATGTGACGCTGCGGTCCTTAGGACCATTACGAACACAGTGAAAAAGAGAAAATCACGAAAAAGAACTGTTAAGCCAGTCAAATGATTAGGTCAGGGAGCCGGATGAAATATTGAATTATTTGCAAACCGAGTTGAACCCGCGAGGGGCAATTTGGTCAATTGACCCCGAGAGCTGACTCCTGACCTACTGTCAAATAAAATTGGAAAAAAGAAAATTTCAGAGTCGAAAATTAAATTAAAGAACTAATGGAAAAATAAATAAAAAAAAAGAAAATAAGAAAATGAAAAAGGTGTAGGGAGATGACATCATGCATGACATCATGCATGATGCCATAAAGAATATAATTAATATATTTAATTATTTAGATATTTTGGTCTTCCATAAGAAAAAATACATAAAAAGAAAAGAAAAGAAAAAAAAAATTATTGGTCTTCTTCCTTTCTCCCTTGCCGCCCTCACTCTCCCTCTCATCTCCATGAATTTTCCTCCATTAAAGCTTGCACTCAAGCTTTGAAATCCTTACTAAACCTCAACTTCTCCCATCATTGCTTCATAAAAACTTGTTCTAATCACTTGAGAAGGAGATTGGTCACCAAAGAAAGAAGAAAAGAAAGCTTAAAGACACCTAACAAGGTTAGTGATTTAATATGCAAAATTGGTTTATTTGTTGTGTTTTTAGCTTGATTAACTTGTAAATAAACTTAAAATGAAATGAAATAAATTGTTGAGGGACCAAGCTGAAATTCGGCCAGCATGTGTATGGGGGTGTTATTGTATGGTTTGATGGATTTGAATGAGTTTATGGACCTCCATTAGTTGAATGATTATAGTTAAAAGCTTTGAAATTAGCTAAATGCAATAATTTAGTGTGGTTAGGGTTTGAACACTTAGGGTTTAGTGACAAAAATGTGAGGAAGTGGTAAATGATATCTTTGACCTAATGTGAAGTGAGAAATGGTCATTTGCGACCTAATGAAGAGTGTTAGAGTTGTTTGAATCAAAACCAAATTCGGATTAAGTATGGTCATGCTGCCAAGTTACATTTGAGGGACCAAAAATAAAATTTTACAAGTCCAATTGGTATGAGACCAATTGGTAATGAAAATAGACACTAAATGACACAATTTTCATTTAGAAAGCATGCCCAAAAAGTGACCAATACCTAGTGAACACATTGACCAAACTTGAAAAATCATAGTCTGCCTTGTACAAACTGACCAAATGAACAGTGTTTGTTCATTTGGTCATAACTTGAGGTAGGAAGGTCTAAATGACCTGAAATTTTACCAGTGGTTAGATGAGATATAGATATAAAACTTTTATGAAGAACACAAACCCAAATTCTGACAGTAACCAAGTCATTTGGCCACCCAAAGTTGGTGACCTAAAACTGCTAGAACCAAAACTGCCCAGAAAATCTGGGTTATTTCCAATCCGGCAGCCATGGTTCAAATGGCTATAACTTGAGCTACAAAACTCCAATTGGAGTGATTAAAAAAGGAGAATAAACTTAAGACATTAGGGAACATTTTCTATGAAGAAAGTTTTGCCAAATTCTAACAGTAAGGTGACCAATGGAACAGTGCAACCTAAGGCACCAAAATTGAAAATTTGCAATTTTGCCTACAGGACTTAAGTTTTGAGAAAATGACCAAAACCAACAAGTTTGGCGACCAAAATGTGGTATGTGGGTGAAGTTGGAGTTCTCATACCTATTAAGCCTTAGAAAGTCAACAAATTGACTTGAATAGTATAGTGAATAGTAACCCCGAAACACAAATTTTAAAGAACGTCGAGTTTAGCAGATATAAGCTAGGTAAAAGTGAAATTGAATTTATTTTTGGATTTATGCTAAGTTATGGTACTGAAACACTGTGAAGCTGTGTGTTTCAGCTGAAAAAGACTTGGAAGGTCTAAGAGACTGAGTCAAGGCCTAGAGGCGACTCACGTCAGGTCTGTGTACAATAATTCTTGTTTAAATATTTTATTCTTGAAAATTTGACTTCTGTGACAAATTATGTATTGTGTTGCCATTTTATGATTGCAAATATGACTTCGGAAATTGATCAGATTTCTCATAAATTATTTGATTAAATTGTTTTGAATTGATTTTGTATTCACACTTAGCATGACAGTGCCATATTATTCCTCCTCCATTTATGGGGTGAGATCGATTATTTTTCCTCCCTCTCTAGTTTACCAGTTGAGGTTGTAGATTGGATGAGTATTCATTAGCTAGCTAACCACCTCCCTGTGACACCTGGTACCCGTGTACAGTATACCCGAGTAAGTAATGCCACACGGTGTACTGGCACACTCTAATATACCTTACTTAATTTGTGTCATGCTTTTGAAGCTAATTTATGAAATATGATTTATTTAAGCCATTTATCGAAATTATTATTTATTTGGGGTTCCGAAAATTTTAAAGAAAATCCGGCGGAGTACCGGCTAAAAATGGAGAAAATAGTTCTTCGGAACCTTTTTAAAAACACTTCCAAATAATTTCCAAACAATTCCAACCTCAATTTATCAACAAATTCTCAACATTAAGATCTCAACAACATTTCAATTCCAGTTCTCAATCATCCATCACATGTGATGATCACATATAAATCACAATTAAACATTTACATTTCCATTCACAAGCACAATTTTCATAATTTACATAAACATCAATATACATTACACAAGTTTAATCACATATGAGAAAACAAAATTAAGTTACAAAATGTCAAAATGACACCTAGTGTCCTACCAATGCACAGCAGAAGTTGAGGTGACACGGACACTGAGCAGAACTGCCGGATGGACTCACCCAGTCTGTGGTCTACTGGGCTCATGATCGGTATCTCCAGTACCTACGCGTGGCAAAAGCAACGCGCTAAGCAATAATGCTTAGTGGTGCAATAATATAATAAAAGAAAATAGCAAGAATTTAAATGTGTAGTGAATGTATATGTTTCATTTGCTTGGTATTTGTATATTATTTACTTTGTCCACTTTTATTCATTTGGTTGCCCCAAGTAACCTACACTAGACGACTGGACTGGATAACGGGTAAACTAACACTGGGTATCTAATACCTCGAGCCGTCACACCATCGGTCGCATATGCATCACCCGGTGTGCAACAGAACAGCTACCAAGCTGTAAATAATCTCAGGCACAAGGCCAAGTCTCAATACAAAGTTAGAATGGCTAAAAGCCATGAAATCACGGAATGGCATATTGCCATGTGCAGTACTGCTAACTGAACCCTATTGGCATGCCAAACTATCCAAACCAATCTTGTTAGGTATACTAGGGCATTTGAAACTTTTAAATTCTTCAATTTGTGAATTTCATGTTTTGGTGTTACTATTCACCTCATTGGTCAACAAAAATGTTGACTTTTGGATAGAAAATATGTACATTGACTTTGGCACTCCCAACATACCACATTTTGTGTTTAAAACTTGTTGGCATTAAGTGTTAATACCATTTCAAAGTTTAAACCAACACAAGCAGAATTTTCAGTTTTTGTGAGTCAATTTCACTGTTCTATTGGACACTGTTTCTGTGGGAATTTGAAGAAATGACAAACATGAAAGTTGTTCCTTATTTTGTCTAGTTGAATTTCCTTTTTTGAATCACTCCATTTGGAGTTTTGTAACTCCAGATATGGTCCAAAAACCACAGCTGGCCGGATTTGCATTCTGCAGAAATTACCATATCTACAGTAACATGAACAGTGACTTCCACTGCCATTTGGGTTAGGTTCTGGCCATAATTTGGGGTAGGTTCCTTCATGAAAGTTGTTTGTCTATGTCTTAACTTGTTGCTGTAAAAATTTCAGGTCAATTGACCAAATCTACAGTGAGTTATGGCCAAATGAACAGTTACTGTTCATTTGGTCAATTCTGCAGAATCAGTTGCAGGGTGTCCGGATTGGGGCCAAGTTTTGGTCCTCTTGCTTTGGTCTTTTGGGCATGGTTTCTTCAGCAAAAATGTGCCATTATAAGCCTAGTTTCATGTTCAATTGGCCAAACACCAATTGGACTAACACAGCCAAAGTTATGGCTGTGTAATTGGACTGAAATCTCAGTCCATTGCTGCTGTCCCTAGGGCAGATTTCACCTTCACTTTACCATACTATTTTTCAGTTCTAATTATGGTCAACTTACCTAAAATGGTCACTAATTGACCATTAAAATGTGCTCTAACAATTTCCCAAGCCAAGCTAATTTTTCACTCTTCAAAACCCTAGTTCCATTATAGGTTTTCACAACACCTTAATTACTAGTTCCTTCAATAATCACATACACACATGGTTTAAACTTGATCTATAGCCCACTTTAAGTCCATAAAAACAATCAAAATAATTCCTTCACAAGGGTTGCCAAAAGTTCATAGTATGTATACACATAATTCTTGTTCATTTTAGTTGCAATTCTCACTCAATACAAGTTACAATTCATGAAAATAAGAAGTTTTAAGTGTCTAATGCACTAACCTTGATTAGGGCAGATTTTTTCCCACTCAAATCTTCACTTTCCTTCACTTTCTAGGCTGCCAAAAGGTTGTTTAAGGTGTGGGGACAAGTTTTAGTGAAGAGTGTTTAAGGTTTAGTAGTGAAACAAAGAGAGAAAGGGAGCTTTGGTGGAGCTTTCATGGTGGAATGGTTATGGAAAATGGAGAGCTACGGGTGTGTTTTTGTGGGAGTGGTGGCTGCTGGAATTTTTGGTTATTTTGGTGTTCATTTAGTCTCTTTTATTGCTTAATCAAATAATGGCTTAATTGTGATTGGTTGGAAATTTTAAATGACATCACAATGATGTCATTAATAAGCTTTTTCCTCATTTTCTTTTCTTTCCTCCACTACTCATCTTCAATTTAATTTCTAGTAATGTTTATTCATATTTTATGTCATATTAATTATTTACTCAACTGGACAAGTCGGCCAAAAATCACCTCTGAAGGCGAAATGACCAAAATGCCCTCCGTTTGGCTGAACGGGTCAAAATTGTCTATACCGATTGAAAAATTTTTCTAAGTATTTTCTTGGCATTCTAATGCCATGGGAACCTGAATAACCCTTCTCTGGAGTCCCAAAAATTATTTTATAATTTTTCCCCCGGGTCTAGGGCTCCTCGTTGCGAGAACCGCAACTTCCCTCTGGTTACCCATCGCTAGGGCACCGGCTCGTTTAACTTGGTTGTATTTTATTTCTAAAATTTTTACTAAGTGTTTCTTATTAATATTTGAGTTAATTATGGTCCCTCTCTTAAGTTTAATTATTTTTCCAGACGTTTTAGCTGTCCGGACCGACACCGGTCACTGGAACAGTAGGATGTACGGAATGGTTACCGGGAGGGTGTTACAACTCTTCCCCTCTAATTTAAATTTCGTCCTCGAAATTTACCTGATATAAACAGTTGAGGGAACTGTTGCCTCATCGTCTCTTCACTTTCCCAAGTTGCCTCCTCGGTGTTGTGGTGCCTCCAAAGCACTTTCACCAATGGAATCTGCTTGTTCCTCAATTGTTTTACTTCCCGAGCTAGGATCCGTAGAGGTTCTTCTTCATATGTCAAATCCGGTTGTATTTCAATTTCTTCTCTGGAGATGACATGCAAAGGGTCTGAGCGGTATCTTCTAAGCATAGACACGTGGAACACATTGTGGATCTTGTCCAGCTTTGGTGGTAAAGCTAGCCTATAGGCCACTGGACCCACATGTTCAATGAATTCATATGGGCCAATGAACCTAGGGCTTAACTTACCTTTCCTTCCAAACCTCAATACTTTCTTCCACGGTGACACCTTGAAGAACACTTTGTCGCCAACCACATATTCTATTTCTTTTCTCTTTAGGTCGGCATAAGACTTCTGTCTGTCTGAGGCAACCTTTAAGTTGGCTTTGATTGATTTTACCTTCTCCTCAGCCTGTTTCACAGTGTCCGCCCTACCATTTGTCTTCGCCAATTCAGTCCAAAGACACCTGGAGTTCTACATTTTCGCGCATACAGTGCTTCATACGGGGCCATTTGGATACTAGCTTGGTAGCTATTGTTGTATGCAAATTCTGCCAGTGGGAGGTATCTATCCCAGCTTCCCTCAAACTCAATGACACAACTCCTCAGCATATCCTCAAGGACCTGACAAGTATTTCACGTTATTGTTGTCATTTAAATTCAATATTTGTATCAATTTCATTGGTTTCAATTGTTTACCTGGATTACTCTTTCAGATTGCCCATCCGTCTGAGGATGGAAAGCTGTGCTGAAATGGAGTTGTGTACCCAAGGATTCATGCAACTTCTTCCAAAATCTCGATGTAAACCTTGGGTCTCGATCAGATATGATGGAAAGTGGGATTCCATGCAGTCTAACTATCTCACTGATATACAATTCTGCTAACTTCTCCGGAGTAGTCACCTAATCGCGTAAAGTGTGCTGACTTTGTCAATCTATCAACTATCACCCATACTGCATCATGTTTCTTCCGGGTGAGAGGCAGACCACTCACAAAATCCATGGTGACCCGATCTCATTTCCATTCAGGTATGCGTATAGGCTGTAGCAAACCTGATGGAACTTGATGTTCTGCCTTAACTTGCTAACATGTCAAGCATTTAGTCACATAGTCAGCTATATCCCTCTTCATACTGTGCCACCAATATCAAGCTTCAGGTCATGATACATCTTTGTACTTCCTGGGTGCATAGCATATACACTGGTGTGTGCCTCTTTTAGAATACTGGCTTTCAATTCCCCATTATTTGGTACACACAGTCTTCCTTTGTAGTGCAGACACCCATCTGCTTTCACCTCATAGTCAGTTGCTTTTCCCTCTGGGAGTTTGCTCATAATAGCCAGTAACTTTTCATCTACTTTGTGCCCATCTAAAATCTGCTGTAGCAGGTTTGGCCTCACTTGCAACTCAGCCAAAATAGCTCCATCTCGAATCAAGGTTAGACGGGAATTCAATGATCTCAAAGCTGTGATGGACTTTCTGTTCAAAGCATCAGCAACTACATTTGCCTTCCCAGGATGGTAGTCAATTACACAGTCATAATCCTTCAGGAACTCAATCCATCGCCTCTGTCTAAGGTTGAGCTCCTTCTGGGTTGGCAAATATTTCAGGCTTTTGAGGTCTGTGTAAATGTAGCACTTTTCACCATACAAGTAATGCCTCCATATCTTCAGTGCGAAGATAATTGCTGCAAGTTCTAGATCATGGGTAGGGTAGTTCTGTTCATGTGGTCTTAGCTGTCTGGAAGCATAAGCGACCACCTTCCCCTCTTGCATCAATACACACCCTAACCCATTATGAGAGGCATCACTGTAGACCACGAAGTCCTTTCCTGACACTGGCTGTGTTAACACTGGTGCCTCTGTCAACATAGCCTTCAACTTCTCAAAACTGGTCTGACACTTGTCATTCCAGTCAAATCTGACATTCTTGTGTAACAACTTGGTCATTGGAGCAGCTATTAGGGAAAATCCCTTCACAAATCTTCTGTAATACCCAGCTAGCCCGAAGAAGCTTCTGACCTCAGTTGTATTCCTGGGAGGCTTCCATTCCATCACTGCTTCTATTTTCTTGGGATCTACCCTAATCCCATCAGCTGACACTATGTGTCTAAGGAATGCAATCTCACTCAACCAAAAGTCACACTTGGACAACTTAGCATACAATTTCTTTTCTCTCAGGGTTTGCAGAACAATCTTCAAATGCTCATCATGTTCTTCACTGGTCTTGGAATACACCAAAATATCATCAATAAAGACCACTACGAACCGATCTAGGTATGGATGGAAGATACGGTTCATAAGGTCCATAAATGCCGCTGGTGCATTTGTTAGGCCAAAGGGCATCACTAGGAACTCATAATGCCCATACCGGGTCCTGAATGCAGTCTTGGGCACATCTACATCCTTCACCCTCAACTGATGATACCCTGATCTGAGATCAATCTTAGAAAATACTCCTGCTCCCTTCAACTGATCAAACAGATCATCAATTCTAGGCAACGGATATTTGTTCTTCACAGTCACTTTATTCAACTGCCGGTAATCGATGCATAGCCTCAAAGTCCCATCCTTCTTTTTCACAAACAGCACTGGAGCTCCCCATGGTGACATACTGAGGCATATGAACCCCTTATCCAGCAACTCTTGCAATTGAGTTTTCAACTCCCTCAATTCAGTGGGTGCCATCCTATAAGGAGCAATGGAAATGGGTGCTGTACCCGGCAGTGTCTCAATAGCAAATTCAACTTCCCTTTCTGGTGGCAAACCAGGCAATTCTTCAGGAAATACCTCTGGGAAGTCTCTCACTGTGGGTATGTCACTCAGGTTTGGCTTAGCCTGCCTAGTATCCACCACATGTGCTAGGTAGGCTTCACAGCCTTTTCTCATCATTCTTCTTGCAACTGTGGCTGAGATGACATTGGACAAGAAATCATCCTTTCCCCACAATCGTGATCTCATTACCCTCTGAAGTTTTTAGAGAAATTCTCTTCAATTTGCAATCAACTATTGCCTGATGACGTGACAACCAGTCCATTCCCAAAATCACGTCAAACTCATGGAAGGGTAACTCAATTAGGTCTGCCAAGAATTCATACCCCTGAATCCTTAACGGGCAACCCTTGTATACCTTGTTCACCACTACACTGTGACCCAATGGATTAGTGACCAGAATGTCTTGGTCACTCTCCCCTACCAATATCCCCCTTTCTACGGGTAGGTTGATGCAAATATAGGAATGAGTGGATCCTGGATCCACCAATGCATGCACAGGTGTAGTGTAGAGGGAGAACGTACCCCTGATGACGTCCGGGGCATCTTGCTCCTCCTGAGCTCTCAAGGCATAATTTCTGGCAGGTGGTCTGTTATCTGGCCTCTCTGCTGGCTCAGATGCAGGCCTTTGAGATGGTCCCACAGCTTCGGATTTACCAGACCTTCTACCCCTTGGTGGTGCAGGAGCAGGTCTGTCTGCTTGTGTTGGAGCAGCTATAGTAGTTCTGCGTGGACAGTTCTTCAACTGATGCTCTGTTGACCCACACCTCAAGCAGGCACCAGTTACTCTCCAACATTCCCCCTTGTGCCATTTCAGGCAATGCGGACATGCAGAAGATGTTGGGGCTGGTCCCCTGAACCCCATCCCTGGAGAGCTGCCCACTGATGGTGTGGACTGACCTCTCCTAGGGGTGAACTGTGGCCTGGGCCCCTGAGACTGACCCTGACCCTATGGTTGACCCGAACTCTGTGCAGGAGGACCCTTGAACTTCTTCCCAAATGCAGGGGCTGAACTAGACTGACCCGGTCCCCTCTTCTGCTGTCTCTCTCTTCTAGTCTGCTCACTGATTCTTACTTTTTCCACCTTTATTGCAGCTTCCACTAACTTGGTAAATTCTGTGATTCCCAAGGCAGTGAGCTGGATCTTGATGTTGTCATTTAGTCCCTCTTCAAATCTCTTGCACCTTTCAGCTTCATTAGGGACTATCTCCCTTCCATAACGGCTTAATCGAACAAACTCCTTCTCATGTTTGGCCACTGACAGCTGTCTCTGCCTCAGGTTAATAAACTCTCTTCTTCTCTCTTCCAGATATACAGTACCCACATATTTCTTCTTAAATTCTGACAGAAAGAAGTCCCAAGTTACAGCTTCTATCTGCACTTCACTGGACACAGTGTCCCACCATTCATAGGCATCGTCTTGTAACAAGGATACAGCAGCTTCTAAGTTCTGCTCTGGGGTGCAGTGGAGTTGTTTTAAGACTCTGCCCGTTCTGTTCAACCAATTCTCGGCTGCAACAGAGTCATCTTCTCTCTTGCCATAGAAGTCCACAGCTCCAAACTTTCTTAGTCTTTCCAGGTGTGATTTCTGCTGTGGAGCTAGTGGTGGTGGTGGTGCTGGCATTACCCCGGCCATTTGTCTAAAAAAGTCGACCATTTGTTGGAACATGGCCTGTGGAGGCTGAGCAGGCTCTGCCTGAGCTGGCGGAGTAGGTTCTCCCTACCCCCGGGCCTCACCTACCGGTGAAGCATGACTCTCCACTTCCTCCTCAACTGCCCTCTGAGATGAAGGGTCCATATCCTATTCAAAATAAGAAAAACAAACAGATCTGCATTAGTGTCACCTCGACTCTTACAAATGCAATGCATGGTATGGACTCAATCTAGGACCAGAAACGCCTAAACCGTGCTCTGATACCACTAAATGTGACACCTGGTACCCGTGTACAGTATACCCGAGTAAGTAATGCAACACGGTGTACTGGCACACTCTAATATACCTTACTTAATTTGTGTCATGCTTTTGAAGCTAATTTATGAAATATGATTTATTTAAGCCATTTATCGAAATTATTATTTATTTGGGGTTCCGAAAATTTTAAAGAAAATCCGACGGAGTACCGACTAAAAATGGAGAAAACAGTTCTTCGGAACCTTTTTAAAAACACTTCCAAATAATTTCCAAACAATCCCAACCTCAATTTATCAACAAATTCTCAACATTAAGATCTCAACAACATTTCAATTCCAGTTCTCAATCATCCATCACATGTGATGATCACATATAAATCACAATTAAACATTTACATTTCCATTCACAAGCACAATTTTCATAATTTACATAAACATCAATATACATTACACAAGTTTAATCACATATGAGAAAACAAAATTAAGTTACAAAATGTCAAAATGACACCTAGTGTCCTACCAATGCACAGCAGAAGTTGAGGTGACACGGACACTGAGCAGAACTGCCGGATGGACTCACCCAGTCTGTGGTCTACTAGGCTCATGATCGGTATCTCCAGTACCTACGCATGGCAAAAGCAACGCGCTAAGCAATAATGCTTAGTGGTGCAATAATATAATAAAAGAAAATAGCAAGAATTTAAATGTGTAGTGAATGTATATGTTTCATTTGCTTGGTATTTGTATATTATTTACTTTGTCCACTTTTATTCATTTGGTTGCCCCAAGAAACCTACACTAGACGACTGGACTGGATAACGGGTAAACTGGCACTGGGTATCTAATACCTCGGGCCGTCACACCATCGGTTGCATATGCATCACCCGGTGTGCAACAGAACAGCTACCAAGCTGTAAATAATCTCAGGCACAAGGCCAAGTCTCAATACAAAGTTAGAATGGCTAAAAGCCATGAAATCACGGAATGGCATATTGCCATGTGCAGTACTGCTAACTGAACCCTATTGGCATGCCAAACTATCCAAACCAATCTTGTTAGGTATACTAGGGCATTTGAAACTTTTAAATTCTTCAATTTGTGAATTTCATGTTTTGGTGTTACTATTCACCTCATTGGTCAACAAAAATGTTGACTTTTGGATAGAAAATATGTACATTGACTTTGGCACTCCCAACATACCACATTTTGTGTTTAAAACTTGTTGGCATTAAGTGTTAATACCATTTCAAAGTTTAAACCAACACAAGCAGAATTTTCAGTTTTTGTGAGTCAATTTCACTGTTCTATTGGACACTGTTTCTGTGGGAATTTGAAGAAATGACAAACATGAAAGTTGTTCCTTATTTTGTCTAGTTGAATTTCCTTTTTTGAATCACTCCATTTGGAGTTTTGTAACTCCAGATATGGTCCAAAAACCACAGCTGGCCGGATTTGCATTCTGCAGAAATTACCATATCTACAGTAACATGAACAGTGACTTCCACTGCCATTTGGGTTAGGTTCTGGCCATAATTTGGGGTAGGTTCCTTCATGAAAGTTGTTTGTCTATATCTTAACTTGTTGCTGTAAAAATTTCAGGTCAATTGACCAAATCTACAGTGAGTTATGGCCAAATGAACAGTTACTGTTCATTTGGTCAATTCTGCAGAATCAGTTGCAGGGTGTCCGGATTGGGGCCAAGTTTTGGTCCTCTTGCTTTGGTCTTTTGGGCATGGTTTCTTCAGCAAAAATGTGCCATTATAAGCCTAGTTTCATGTCCAATTGGCCAAACACCAATTGGACTAACACAGCCAAAGTTATGGCTGTGTAATTGGACTGAAATCTCAGTCCATTGCTGCTGTCCCTAGGGCAGATTTCACCTTCACTTTACCATACTATTTTTTAGTTCTAATTATGGTCAACTTACCTAAAATGGTCACTAATTGACCATTAAAATGTGCTCTAACAATTTCCCAAGCCAAGCTAATTTTTCACTCTTCAAAACCCTAGTTCCATTATAGGTTTTCACAACACCTTAATTACTAGTTCCTTCAATAATCACATACACACATGGTTTAAACTTGATCTATAGCCCACTTTAAGTCCATAAAAACAATCAAAATAATTCCTTCACAAGGGCTGCCAAAAGTTCATAGTATGTATACACATAATTCTTGTTCATTTTAGTTGCAATTCTCACTCAATACAAGTTACAATTCATGAAAATAAGAAGTTTTAAGTGTCTAATGCACTAACCTTGATTAGGGCAGATTTTTCCCCACTCAAATCTTCACTTTCCTTCACTTTCTAGGCTGCCAAAAGGTTGTTTAAGGTGTGGGGACAAGTTTTAGTGAAGAGTGTTTAAGGTTTAGTAGTGAAACAAAGAGAGAAAGGGAGCTTTGGTGGAGCTTTCATGGTGGAATGGTTATGGAAAATGGAGAGCTACAGGTGTGTTTTTGTGGGAGTGGTGGCTGCTGGAATTTTTGGTTATTTTGGTGTTCATTTAGTCTCTTTTATTGGTTAATCAAATAATGGCTTAATTGTGAATGGTTGGAAATTTTAAATGACATCACAATGATGTCATTAATAAGCTTTTTCCTCATTTTCTTTTCTTTCCTCCACTACTCATCTTCAATTTAATTTCTAGTAATGTTTATTCATATTTTATGTCATATTAATTATTTACTCAACTGGACAAGTCGGCCAAAAATCACCTCTGAAGGCGAAATGACCAAAATGCCCTCCGTTTGGCTGAACGGGTCAAAATTGTCTGTACCGATTGAAAAATTTTCCTAAGTATTTTCTTGGCATTCTAATGCCATGGGAACCTCAATAACCCTTCTCTGGAGTCCCAAAAATTATTTTATAATTTTTCCCTCGGGTCTAGGGCTCCTCGTTGCGAGAACCGCAACTTCCCTCTGGTTACCCATCGCTAGGGCACCGGCTCGTTTAACTTGGTTGTATTTTATTTCTAAAATTTTTACTAAGTGTTTCTTATTAATATTTGAGTTAATTATGGTCCCTCTCTTAAGTTTAATTATTTTTCCGGATGTTCTAGCTGTCCGGACCGACACCGGTCACCGGAACAGTAGGATGTACGGAATGGTTACCGGGAGGGTGTTACAGTCCCTCATTGATTTCGATTAGTGGGGTTGTAGATTGCTTTGTCGTGGTGTACAACACGGCATTTATCGAAAATTTTGTGTCATTGCTTAAGTTGTGTATGATTTGGCGACACTGTGTTTATCAAATTATTTGATCAAATTGTGTTATTATAAGTTTTGATAATTTGTGAAATGTGATTTGAGAAATATTTAAATTGTGTTTTGTCAATGAATGATTTATGTATTGTATTTAAAATTTTTATTGTGCACCACTGAGTATTTTTATACTCAGTGATAGCTTATTTTGCTGTCGCAGATAAGAGCAAGGAGAAGGCAGCAGAGTGAGCTGCTACTGATATTGAGGACTACACTGATATTTTTGTACGGGTATTGTTTTATACCCTTGTAGTTATTTTGATGTAAATATTGCAATGTTTTATGTATCAATGTAAAGTTGAGCAGTTGTATAATAAATTGTAATAATATTATTTTTGGAACTTTTTTTTGTAAATTAAGGTTTGTATTTGTGAATTTCACACTTTATGCACTGTGAATGAAGTTATGAAATATTTTGAGATGATAAACTTTGATTGGATTGTGGAATTATTTTGAAGTGGATTGAATTGAGTTGACTTGAGATTATTTGGAGGTTGGGAGTTGTGGAAAATTTATTGAAAGTGTTTTTCTCAGGTATTTGAAGAACTGTTTTCTCAAAATACAGACGGAACTCTGTCAAAATTTTTATAAAAATTACGGCAAAAATAAAAATGGACAAAAATTTTTACTAGTTTTTAAGCTTTGAATAAATGATTTTAATTCATACCAAAATGCTCACCACTTCCAAAATGTAAGAAAATAGTTTTAAAATCCCTTGTAGTGTACTTAATGAATTATCGGTAGGTGAAGTTCGGTAGTTCATTAGGTATTCTACGGGATCATATTATGCCTTACAGAGGGGTAAGGTGTGACACTTATGAAGAATGTTAGACCTCAATGTGATTACAAACAGTCCAAATAAATTAGTAAAATCATAATCGAAAATGCCTAAAAAGGAAACTAAAATTTAGATTTGACCTGGTTATGGTTAATTGACTACAACTTGAACTATACAACTCCAAATGGAGCGATTAAAAAAGGAAATTAAAGAAGACACAATGAGAAACAATTTAATGAAGAGAAATCTGCTAAATTTACACTGTAGCTTGATCCAATAGATAGTAAACATTGGCCATGAAATCTAAATAATTGCAATAAAATGCAATAAGCTTTGAAATGAAATTGGCAACATATATCAACATTTGAGGAATGAAAAATGGAACATATTAGTGACATTAAAACTAATTCACCTAGCGTGCATTAAAGGTCAACATTATAGGTTGACTAATGAAAGGAATAGTATCAATAAAATTTAATTATTGAACCTTATTACTAGAAATAATTTAAATGAGTACTGAAACACTTTAAATTGTGTGTATCAGTTAGAAGAGACACTGGGAAGGGAAAAGACCCACTGAGTCAAGGCCAAGAGGCGACTCATAAGAGGTTTGTGCACAACTAGTTTTAATTGATTTTGTTCTGAATATTTCATATGATTAAATAAAGTTATTTTCCTTATGTATTATGTTTATCAAGTATTGGATTTAATTCAATGATTATTGAAATTGTTATAGTATGTATGAATTTAGCTTTATGAAATGGTATTTCAACAAGTATTAAGCATTGTTGTGGATTGAATAAATTAAGTTTTGGAAAATTGTAATATAATACGTTTTGAGTTGTGATGGGCAATTTGCATGGAAAAATACAAATTTATGTTTTGAATTGTGATGAGCATAAAAATTATTGGATATTGGAATTGACTTTGAATAGAATTGTGTTGTGATTTATGCTCACAAAAAGGATAGAGAGATTCATGATATTATTTTATATCTCACTATAGATGCTTGACTAGGTTATTACCCGTCTCTCTCATTTGTTGAGGAGACAATGGAGTTAGCTTTATTTTGATTACCATGGTACGTGTACAGGCTTAGATTCTCCTCTTATTAGAGGTTAGATCTAAGTTTATATGTTATGGCCCTTTCGGAAGTTTCATTATTGTGATGTGTATTGTGCACGATGATTCGACCTCCCCGACCATAGGGAGTTAGAATCACCCTGAAGATGGCCCTTGCGGATTAGTCTTGCATAGTTAGTGAGATAAAGAATGGTTTTTGAATAGTAAAGAATTGTGATTTCAATTATGATTTATGTATTATTGATTTTGTTGGAATTAATCTTTATTTCCATGATTGCTGGAATTACTTTAAATGTCCAATTGTGATTTGATAAATTGAATTTCTTGCTCAAAGTCATTTTAACTAATGATTTATATTATTGGCAACGAAGATTTTGACTTTTGGAATTTTGTTGAATTACGAGACTTTCAAATTAATTGTTATAATTTTGTCAATGTATATTGTACTATGTTTTAAAATATAATTGTACACCACTGAGTTCACCACTTAGCGATAGCTTTGTATGCTGTCGCAGGTGAAAAGAGTATAGAGCAGTTGAGTAAGCTTCCTTGAAGACACATTCAGATAAGCTCCAGGTATATTATAGGTATACCCATGTACATATGTTTGATGTATGCATATAATAATATGTATGTAAATTATTTGAGCAGTTGTATAAAAACTCTTGTAAAATATTTTGGTATGCAATTAAATGTAAATTATTGTAATGTAAATTTGAGATTTCATTTACCTATATAGTTTTGTAATATTAATTTTTGAGTCTTGTAATCAATGAAATGTTTCTTTTATGATGAGGTTGATTTGAAAATAAATTGATTTGATTATTGAGATTTGAATTATGAGATGAAATGAAGCTTATTGGAGTTGTATTTGAGAAATCATATTGGGAGTATTTTTCTTTTCAGGTTTGAAGAACTGTTTTCTCAAAATACAGCCAGCACTCTGCCAAAATTTTGAAAAAATTTTGTAATACTAGATTTTAATCGATGATTTTATCCATGACCAAAATTTCACTTAAAGGCTTTTTAAGAAATATTCAATGTTCCCACCACTATTTAATTTCACGAAAATTGTTTTTAAATCCCTTGTAGTATATTTAATGGGTTACCGGTAGGTGAAGTACGGTAATTCATTAGGTGTACTACGGGATCATGTTACATCTTACGGAGGAGTAGGGTGTGACACACACACATACACAAGTAATCACCAAATTAAATATGATTTAATTGATTAATTAAATAGGTTTGGTTTGCAATTAGATTGCAAAATCCCTAGCATGGCTTGAAATCAAATCTAGGTTATTGGATGTACAATATAAGTTAAATTTATATTTAAAGTGTTTAAATATGAATTTAATTATGAAAAATTAATTAATAGAGATTAATTAATTAATTTATATTTGATATAAATTGATTAGAAGAAGAGAAATAATTATTTTGGGTTGAGAACTCAAAATTAAGACACAAGGGTATTTTGGTCATTTCACAGGGTGACATGTGGCACCATGAGATGGTGACACATGGCACTACACATAAGCTTGCCAATTGTCTTTTAATCATGTAAGATGATCAAAGTCAGGATTAAATCTAGGTTTAACACTTGGCACAATGTGATTGGGTCAATTAAACCTAGAGCCAATTAGAAGGTGACATGTGGCAAGGGTTTTAAGTGGTGACCTATCTATATAAGGGAAAGGATGAAAAGAAAAAATACAATATGCTCATTCTCTCTTTGGTGCCACCACCCTTGGTTACCTCTTCCTCTCTTCTTCTTCATCTCTTAACAATTCAAAGAGATTTTCCAACAATCTCTTGAATTAAAAATACTAGAAATCATTTCTAGTGTCCTGTTTACATCTATAATCTCTCAAAAGGCAAAACCTGATTTTCTAATTGATTGGAAAAGCTTTAGAAGCTGTTTAAGGGGCTGCCATTGGTGATCTTAGTGTGGACAAGCTAGAGGGACAACATCTAGTGTCCTAGACGCATCACAAAGGTGCCAAACACACTGCAGTGCATCAAAAAGGTTAGTGCACTTGTTCTTGATCTAATCTAGGGTTCTAATGAATTAATCTGTTAATTCTAAAATCTTAAATGGCAAATATAGATCCAAAAACATATTAAAAGATTTTTAATATATTTTTTATCATTGAAATCAAATAGATAAAAATGAATCTTGCATGATGCATGTGACCCTAAATGAGAAAAATTTTGAATTCAATAATCTAAACTTATGTTTTTCATGCCTCTGCTCCTTCAATTGGTATCAAAGCCACTATATTTCCATTTAGATTGTTGATTATATGATTTAATTGTGTGATTTGAACATGAGATGATTAAATCATTGCTGGTTGCAATGAAAATGGTGGCGGCATGGATGGGACTCCATATGTGCGCATGGTTTATGCACTCCTTATTGTGTGCATGGTTTTGGGTAATGTTTGTGCAATTGTTGTATGATCTAATGCTCACAATTATGTCCATTTTATGTCTAATTAAATTGTTTAATTAGAGTTTTAATCACACAATTATTTGATTCAAATCTGAATTTTTCAATTTGTTTGAATGTGATTCAAATATTAATTTTCAAATTTGTTTGAATGTGATTCAAATATGAATTTTTAAATTTGTTTGAATGTGATTCAAATCTGAATTTTTAAATTTGTTTGAATCATATTCAAATCTGAATTTTTAAGTTGAATATAAGATATTCAATTTAATTTAAGTATGTATGTTTTATTTAATTGTTAAATAGTGATATGCATGATGGATGATCATGGACTATAAAAGACCAATGTGATTGGATTTATTTTTTTTATGTTTCTTTGGGTTGTAAATTAGTTAATTTATTTTAATTTATTTTGGGCATGTGTTATAAAGGTTGTAATACTTTTGGGTTGTAATTTCATTTATTTAGTTCTTGTAAATTCGCCTTGGTATGCCAAGGATTACTATGTAATTGGATTGCAAGAAGATCAAGGAGGTCTAGAGCATTGGTGAGATCAGTGGGAGGAATTCAAGATCAAGTGTTGATTATGTACTCCTTCACCAACTCTTGTAATATGAATGAATGAAATGCACCTAGGAATGCCCTGATTCAATTCTTGGTGGCTCAGAATTGAATCCCTTAGAAAGTCCATGATCATACCATATTTATTATTATCCATGAATGCATGAGATGTATGAAAATGTATGCAAGTATATGATATATGCATGCTAATTAGATAATGTGCAAAGTGAGATGTTAATAGTAATTAGGACGATCATAAAATCTTCCAAATAAATGATTAAGTTGGAAATGGTATAATTAAAGTAATTATAACATGAGCCCTCCATTGGGGCAATTATTTTAAGAAATTTTAAATAGTTGCATATGATGCAATTAATTTAAGAGATTTTCTTAAGAATAATTGTTAAGCATGAGATGTTGTAAATATGTAAATGGTTTAGTGGCCAATAATTGATGTGCCTGAGGACATTAAAATTATTTGCATGTTTACTGGCTCAATGGGATCAACTTAACTAATGCAAGATAAGTCAATAATGGATGTGCCTGAGATTTTATGCATTAGGGGCTAGGTAAAGGATTGAACCTCACATGAGATGTGATGGGCAAGGAGTTGCTCACTTATAATTTATTGTAATTCCAATAATGGATGTGCCTAAGGATGATCAATAGGATTATAAGAATTCAATCACCCACTAGAAATCCATCCAACCAGGATTTCAGTTTTCTACTTTGAAAGTGTAGGATTCGCTAAGTTAGTGGGCAGACTAATTTGATTAAAAGACCATAATCATTTTGGTTAATTACATGATACATTTACTAATTAATCTAATTATTTTCTGCAGTTAATTTTCTGATAATAATGAGCACAGAACAACCACCAACATCCAATATTCTTACAAGCATACTTGATCGCAATAGGTTGACAGGACCTAATCTCTTTGATTAGCTAAGAAATTTGAAACTTATCCTGAACCTTGAACATATAGGATATGCTCTAGACTCAAATGTTCCTGGTCCCTTACCTCCAGAGGCCGCTCAAGAGGAACATGAAACTTTGGACAAGTGGAAGGAGCATGATATGAGAGCCAAGTGTTACATGCTTGCTTTTATGAGTAATGAGTTACAGAAGTAACATGAAAACATGCAGAGTGCGAGTGAGATCCTCTTTCACCTATAAGAGTTATATGGTGCGGACAGCAGGAATGCCAGGTATGAGATATCTAAGCAGCTATTCCGCATGAGGATGTCTGAGGGACAGAATGTTGGGGATCATGTCCACAAGATGATTTGACTGATTGAGTAGCTGGAACATCTTGACTTTAACATGGATTTCCAACTACAAACAGATTTGATCCTTCAGTCCCTTCCTGAGTCTTTTGAGAATTTTGTGACAAATTTGCATATGACTAAGCAAGAATGCACCTTGGCTGGTCTACTCAACATGCTGGTTATTGCCCAAAAGAATATGCGGGGCAATAAAGGAAAAGAGGTAGCTTTGATTGCATCTTCTTCTGCTGGAAAGTCCAACAAGAAGAAGGGCAATAAGGAAAAGAAACCTCAGATTCCTGGTCCTTCCAAGAAAATAGCTAAACAGAAAGGGAAGACTAAAGCTGATGGAGGCAAAGGAAAATGTTTCCACTGCCAGCAAGATGGGCACTGGAAATGGAACTGCCGAGGGTATCTTGCTTCTCTGAAGGACAAGAAGGATACACCTTCAGAAGGTATGTCCATATGTTGTTATTTAGATTCTGATGATACTCATAGTTCATCTACAGCTTGGGTTTTAGATACTGGTGCCATTTCTCACATTTCTTATGATATGCAGGAACTAGCAAATAGTAGCAGCTTGCGTTCTCGAGATGTTAGACTCCGAATTAGCGATAGCTCAACTATTGAAGCTTTGGTCATAGGATCTAAATCTTTTTACATGTCTGGACATGTTTTGTGTTTGGATAATATTTTATATGTACCTGATGCTTTTAAGAACATCATTTCTATATCTAGTTTGATTAGAAATGGCTATGAATTTCAGTTCACAAATGATGTTTGTAATATTTATTTTGGAAATAAATATGTTGGTTCGGGTTATATGAATGATGGTCTTTATTATTTGGATAATAATGACAAACACAAAATGAATGCAAGTGATCTAAATAAATGCAATGCCATGGTGAAAATCAACTCAAGTTCAAAATATATTTGGCACTTAAGGTTAGGTCATGTTGCAGAAGATAGGATTGCAAAACTAGAGAAAATGGGGATTCTATCCTCATTGGGTTCTGAACCTACTTCAACCTGTGAATCCTGCCTTCAGGGCAAAATGACTAGATCACCCTTTATAGGACAAGGGCTAAGAGCTGAAAATATTTTGGAGCTAATACATAGTGATGTATGTGGTCCATTTAAAGAAATGGCTAGAGGTGGTTTTCATTACTTTATTACCTTTACTGATGATAAATCAAGGTTTGGGTATTTGATGAAATACAAACATAAATCCTTTGAAAAGTTCAAAGAATTAAAATATAAAGTAGAAAATCAAACAGGAAAGAGTATTAAAGCTCTTCAATCAGATCGTGGAGGTGAAACTTGAGTACTGAATTTGATGAATACTTGAGAGAGCACGGCATTGTTTCCCGGCTGACTCCTCTAGGAACACCACAGCTGAATGGTGTATCTGAAAGGAGAAATCATACCCCATTGGATATAGTATGTAGTATGATGAGCTATACTGACATGCCAAACTCCTTTTGGGGATTTGCATTAGAATCAACTTTGCATATTCTGAATAGGATGCCATCAAAATCAGTATCTTCCACACCTTATGAGATATGGCATGGAAGAAAACCAAGTCTTAAGCATGTTAAGATTTGGGATTGTCCAGCTTATATCAAAAAGCTGAACACTGATAAATTGGAAACCAGATCAGAAAAGGGTCGATTTGTCGGATATCCAAAAGATAATTTTGGATATTATTTTTATTTGCCTATATCACAAAAGGTTGTGGTAAGTAGAGATGCCACATTTCTTGAACAACAGTTTGTTCAAGAAGGAGGTAAAGGAAGGCAAATAGAGTTAGAATTGGAGAATTCTGATTAACTAACAGATCAAATGGATATAGATCCATCTAGTCAACCTACACCTATTGATGAAACATCTACAGCTGTTCCTCGTAGAAAAACCAAGGTATCTCACCCACCAGTGAGATATGGTTTCCTTCATGAAGAAGAACAAGAGTTGTCTACTCATGAAGAAGTTAATCATGGAGATGATCCACTTACCTATGAAGAAGCTATATCAGATATAGACTCTTCAAAATGGATTGATGCTATGAAATCCGAGATTAATTCCATGTATAAGAATCAAGTTTGGGATCTTGTTGACCCCCGTGAAGGTATTGTACCTATAGGGAAAAAATGGGTTTTCAAGAAGAAAATTGGTTCTGATAGAAAGGTAGAGACCTATAAAGCAAGGCTAGTAGTGAAAGGGTTTCGTCAAAGGCAAGGAATCGACTATGAGGAGACTTTCTCGCCTGTTGCCATGCTTAAATCAATCAGGATTCTATTAGCAATAGCTGCATACTATAATTATGAGATTTGGCAGATGGATGTCAAAAAAGCTTTTCTCAATGGATACATTGAAGAAAACATTTTCATGGAACAACCTAGGGGTTTTGAATCCCAAGATGGTTCCAAAGTATGCAAGCTAAAGCAATCCATTTATGGGTTGAAGCAAGCTTCGAGGAGTTGGAACATCCATTTTGATGAAGCCATTAAGTCATTTGGTTTTATCAAAATGAGGATGAGCCATGTGTATATAAGAAGGTTAGTGACAATGCTATCACTTTCCTTGTCTTATATGTAGATGATATCCTGTTGATAGGTAATGGCATAGGTATGTTGACAACTGTAAAGGTATGGTTGTCAAATGCATTCTCCATGACATACTTAGAGGAGGCAACCTATATTCTTGGGATTCGCATCTATAGAGATAGAGCGAAAAGAATAATTGGTTTATCCTAAAGTCTATACTTGGAAAAGGTGTTAAAGAGGTTTAACATGCTTGATTCCAAGAGAGGATTGTTACCAGTGAGACATGGTATCCACCTTTCTAAAGAGATGTCTCCAAAAACACCTGAAGAAAGAGATAAAATGGCCAGGATTTCATATGCTTTGGCTATTAGAAGTTTGATGTATGCAATGCTGTGTACTAGGCCGGATATCACATATGCTGTTAGTTTGACTAGTAGGTATCAATCCAATCCAGGTTTAGAACACTGGATAGCTGTCAAGAATATCCTTAAGTACTTGAGAAGAACTAAGGATTTATTCTTAATATATAGAGGTGGAAACTTGCAATTGGATGGTTATACTGTTTCTGATTTCCAATCAGATATCGATGATAGAAAGTCTACCTCTGGGTATGTGTTCATTTGTAATGGAGGTGCAGTCAGTTGGAAGAGTTCCAAACAGAGCACGACTACAGATTCCACTACCGAGGCTAAGTATATTGTTGCATCAAATGCTGTAAAGGAAGCGGTTTGGATAAAGAAGTTCATGACAGAACTTGTAGTAGTTCCTTCTATTGAGTCAACAGTTCCTCTTCACTGTGACAACAATCGAGCAGTCATACAGGCTAAGGAACCCTGGTCTCACTAGAAACCCAAACACATAGAAAGGCGCTACCACATTATCAGAGAAAAAGTTGGGCGAGGCGATGTACCCATACAGAAAATAACATCAGCTAAAAATCCAGCTGATCCATTCACTAAGCCTATGTCATAAGCTCAGTTAGACCGACATCTTGAAAAGATGGGTCTAAGGTATTGTAACGAATGGCTCTAGTGCTAGTGGGAGATTGTTAGATGTATGCCCTAGAGCATATCATTTAGTATAAATCTTGTACATGTTTTATTAATAAAAGGCATTTTCACTTTTCCGTTTACATAATATATTTATGTGTAATAGAAAAGTTTCATTGATATTTTGTTAGAAATTCTATTCTTAAGTTGTTGAGAATATGAGTGGCAGTATTTCTAGCACAAAGTATCATAAATTGGTTCACAATCGAGGATACTTCACAATAAGGACATGACTTATCCAGAAAGATTGTAATCATGTTTGTTCCCAAGTTATTTATATGAGATGTAAATAAGATGGAATGGTGAGTCTCATGCCATATAACAAACATGATAGGCACTTATACATGATAAGTAGGCCGAACCAGTGACATTTATGACAAGCACATGGAGTTTACTCTTGTCAATGTATTGTCATAAAACATATTAGTGCATATAATCTTTAGACCTAAGATAGCACAGTTATCTTGTATATAGGTGGTTTGAGTTTGATACTGCTTTCATACTTGTACTGTGTATGGGTACATGGGCATGTGTTGGCTCGTACTAGTTATATATGGAGATAGGTGTTGATCAAGATGGAATCTGTTACCCTAAGTAAATAGAGATAAAATCCTATGTTTATTTAATTGTTCTTGATGTTTCAAGTTCCTAGCCAGGACAAATAGATTTAATCAGAAAAGAGTTTCTGATGAGAAAATCTTTTTAATCAAGAACTGGAATTAAAAGAGAACATAATATTCATAGCAAATGGGGTTTGACATAAACCATGACTCCAGCTCGAATTGAGATTTTGTAACAGAGAGATTCTAGTGCATGGTAACATATGATTATAAGTTCATTTAAGGTAAACCTTATTACTGATTGGGTGGCCATGGCATGCTATGCTAGGTGTTAACCATGGTCTATGAGGTGCATAAAATGATTTAGAGAAATCATTTATGGTAAGAAAGAGTTCTGATGATATTAAGAGTTGATATCATGTCTAATTGCCAATTAGTGATGAGCCTAGTAAGTCACACACATACACAAGTAATCACCAAATTAAATATGATTTAATTAATTAATTAAAGAGTTTAATTGATTAATTAAATAGGTTTGGTTTGCAATTAGATTGCAAAGTCCCTAGCATGGCTTGAAACCAAATCTAGGTTATTGGATGTATAGTATAAGTTAAATTTATATTTAA
Organism: Hevea brasiliensis; assembly: GCF_030052815.1. Lineage (NCBI taxonomy): Eukaryota > Viridiplantae > Streptophyta > Magnoliopsida > Malpighiales > Euphorbiaceae > Hevea > Hevea brasiliensis. The sequence goes on along the minus strand of NC_079510.1, from coordinate 15,774,396 downwards.
AGTGTTTAAATATGAATTTAATTATGAGAAATTAATTAATAGAGATTAATTAATTAATTTGTATTTGATATAAATTGATTAGAAGAAGAGAAATAATTATTTTGGGTTGAGAACTCAAAATTAAGACACAAGGGTATTTTAATCATTTCACAGGGTGACATATGGCACCATGAGGTGGTGACACATGGCACTATACATAAGCTTGCCAATTGTCTTTTAATCATGTAAGATGATCAAAGTCAAGATTAAATCTAGGTTTGACACTTGGCGCAATGTGATTGGGTCAATTAAACCTAGAGCCAACCAGAAGGTGACATGTGGCAAGGGTTTTAAGTGGTGACCTAGATAAGGGAAAGGATGAAAAGAAAAAATACAATATGCTCATTCTCTCTTTGGTGCCACCACCCTTGGTTACCTCTTCCTCTCTTCTTCTTCATCTCTCAATGATTCAAAGAGATTTGCCAACAATCTCTTGAATTAAAAATACTAGAAATCGTTTCTAGTTTCTTGTTTACATCTGTAATCTCTCAAAAGGAAAAACCTGATTTTCTAATTGATTGGAAAAGCTTTATGTGACACTCCTTACCCGTCTACAGTATATCCGAGTAAGTTATGTCACACGGTGTACCAGAACACTCTATTTTCTCTTTCTTAATTTTTATCATAGTTTTGAATATAACTTGTGGAATATAATTTATTTAAGTCATTTATTGAAATCATAATTTATTTGAGGTTCCGAAAATTTTATAGAAAATCCGGCAGAGTACCGGCTAAAAATGGAGAAAACAGTTCTTCGGAACCTGTGAAAAACACTTCCAATATCATTTCCAAACAATCCCAACTCCATTTTATCAACAAAGTCTCAATATGATTTTCAACAACCTTTCCATTACTCAAACATTCATTTCTCATGATACTCATATACAAGCAATAAATAAATACTCAAATTTTACATTCATAACCACAATTTTCATTATTTACATGAACATCAAAATACATTACATAAGTTTAATTACATATGAGAAAATAAAAATTAGTTACAAAATATCAAAATGAAACCTAGTGTCCTACCAATGCACTGAAGATGGTGAGGTGACACGGACACTATGCAGAGCTGCAGGATGGTCTCACCCAGTCTGTGGTCTACTGGGCTCTCAATCAGTATCTCCAGAACCTATGCGTGGCAAAAGCAACGCGCTAAGCAATAATGCTTAGTGGTGCAAATAGTAAAATAGAAAGAAATAATAGAAATAAATATGCATTTAATGTATCGATGTTTTACTTGTTTTGTACTCGTTATAATCATTTATTTCGTTAACTTTATCCACTTTCATTCTTTTGGTTGCCCAAGTAACCTATACTGAATGATTGGACTGGATAAACGGGTAAACTGGCACTGGGTATCAAGTACCTCGGGCCGTCACACCATCGGTCACATATGTATCTCCCGGTGTGCAACAGAACAACTAACAAGCTATAAATGATATTAGGCACGAGGCCAAGTCTCAACACAATGTCAAAATGGCTAAAAGCCATAAAATCACAGAATGGCATAATGCCATGTGTAGTACTGCTAACTGAACCCTATTGGCATGCCAAACTATTCAAACCAATCTTGTTCGGTATACTAGGGCATTTGATACTTTAGAATTTTTCAATTTTTGACTTTCAAGTTTTGATGTTACTATTCACTTCATTAGTCAACAAAAATGTTGACTTTTACATAGAAAGTAGGTACATTGGTTTTAACACTCCCAACATACCACATTTTGCACTCAAAACTTGTTGGCATTAATCACCAATACCATTTCTAAGCTTAAACTAAGGGAGCATAAATTTTCAGTTTTTATACCTAAATTTTACTGTTCCATTAGTTGCTGTTGCAGTGAGAATTTGAGAAAATGATCCCGAAGGGAGAATGGGAATGCTCTGAGTCTTATTGCTTGATCAGACACTCCATTCATCTTGAATGTGTCACATAGGGCAAGAAAGCACTAGAGGTGATAGTGTGGGTCTTCTATTGGTGAACCTGCAAACTGGGTTTGTTGAATCATTTGGAGCCATGCTGGTTTTAATTCAAAGTTGTTGGCTTCCACTGTGGGTCTAGTGACACTGGGCTGAAATCCTTGGACAGATGGAGCTCCGTAATCCCTCAAGAGTCTTGGTCTATCATTATTATCGCCCATGGTTGGAAATTCAGATTCTCCTTGACTGTGCTCTTGATGTTTCCTTTCTCTCCTGATGGCTTTCAAAGTTCTGTCTATCTCCGGATCACAGTCCAAAATTTCTTCTTCTGGCCTTGTTCTGGTCATATACCAGATTGAGCACCTACAAGAAAAGAAGAAAAATATAACTAGTAAAATAAAATTATATAATAAATATAATTGCGTAAATCAGCTAAATTGCCTCTCGTTTGATATTACTAAAGCCAAAGATCCCCGGCAACGGCGCCAAAAACTTGTTTTCCTGGTTTTACAACCCCGCAAGTGCACAGATCGCTAATAAGTAATAAAGTGATAAGTAGAGTATCGTTCCCACGAGAACCTTTGTTTAGCAAGTACCAATCTACACAGTAATTTTGACTATCTAGGCTATCGAATATTTAGAGAATGAAGTTTGTTAACTTTAAACACTAGAATAATAAACTTAAAATAAAGTAATCTATTTTTTTGGAACAATTTTGGAGTTAAGATTTCACACTTGAATCGTATTAGGGATGTTATCTTGTTTATTTACTGAATTAAGGGTCATTTTCCTTGATGGAAATTAGCCCTAAGTTATCCCAAATCCTCTCTCAAGGCATCTAGGGTGTATTTTAATTAACTCAAACCCTACTTTCATGGTGATCAAATTAATTATAATCCTTTAAGACCTTTGACCAATTTTTAGGCTCCACAAAGGTATCAGCCTATGTCTAGGTCAGAATTCCTAGGTTCAAGATCTTAATTTTCTAATGTTAATCTTCACCTTTCAGTCCTTCAATCAACATCTACAATCATGTCTAAGTGGGTACCATCACATAGCATGCATTAGGATCACAAGAAATTAAATCAAGAAACAAATCTCAAATCCAGTAAATAAAACTTAATGTTTATCCATAATAATAATTACAAGCATTACTCTCCCAAATCCAGAATAAGGAAACTACTCACTCATAGTGATTTCAGCAAACATCATAATAAAAGGTAAAAACAGTGAAAAGAAAATCATGTAAAAAAAATAAAGCAATAGAAATCTGTCTAGGGAGATGAAACGAAGGAACTGAAGATAGTTTGCAGCTTTGATCATGTGGAGCTTCAGCTGGAAAACTTCTTTTGGTACTGATGCAGAGCCCAACGGCAGCACTCTCTCCGACCGTCCTCTCTTCTTATGTTTTCTTTTCTATTTATATTGGTTGCTCTAGGGTTAGGTCACTTTGAGTCCAAAGGGCCTTAGGAGTCTCATTTTTTTTTCGAAAACAGGAGGGGAATTCGAGTTATAAAACTGGCTATAGCATAGTACACAGCACGTGTGTCACTATACGGGTCCCGTGATGTAGGGCTGTGTAACTTGCTGGAAGAGAATTGTGAAATCTTATTTTGGCACAGAAAGTTACACGGGTCTGTGCCAACTACACGGGCCTAGTTACACGGGCCGTGTACTGTTGTTCCCATAAGGTTCTTCAAGCTTGCGCCCGGTAGAGACTTTCACGGGTCCTTACAGATTACACGGGTCTACTTACACGACCCATGTACTTGTATTTCTCATCGATTCTCTTGGCTTTCTTCTGGCAGAGAGTTACACGGGTCTGGGGCTTGGTTTACACGACTCGTGTACTTTTTATTAGTAGCAATTCTCTATCTCTTGACTCCTCCAAGCTTTCCTTTGCACTTCTATACTTCCGGGGCTTCACCCAAACACCTGAAATGATGCAGAAAACATGGAATTATGGGCTTTACAATAGAAATTACAAAAACTAATGAAATTAACTATTATGCATGAAAATACTTGCCTAAATGCTATGAAATAGTATGCAATTGTGCTTAAAAACATCTATACAATTCAAGTGTATCAGATGCCTCTGTCAATATGTAAAAAGCTAGATGTAGGAGAGCTTAAACCTACAATAATTTCACTACAATTGGCTTATCAATCTGTAAAGTACCCTGTGGGCATCCTAGAGAACATCCCTTTTAAGGTGGGAAAGTTCTTCATTGTAATACCCCTATATTCAGTAGTGTGTTCTACTGTTCCAGTGACTGGTGTCTATCCGGACAGCTAGGATGCCTGGAACTACGCTTAAATGTTAGTGAGGAGACATAAAATAATGAAATACAATAGAAGAAAATACAAGAAAAAATTAAGGAAAAATAAAAAATAGAAAATGAAACTAAGTTAAACAAGCCAGCACCGCAGTGATGGGTGACTGCACGGGAAAGTTATGGCGCAGGCAATAGCCTACCCCAGGACCCCAGGGAACCCTCAGAATTAAGTTTTGAGACATAATTAAAGATTTATTAAAGTATAATTAACATTAGAAATATCAAAGAAAATTAAAGAATTAGTACAAAGAAAAAAGAAAAATTCAAGAAACCGATAAAAATCAGTGTTACCGAAAAATCGACAATGCAACCCGAAGAGGGGCATTTTGGTCATTTGACACCAAGAGTTGACTTTTGAACTAAATGTCCATTAAAAATAAGCAGTATTAAATTTTAAAAATGCCATGAAAATGAGAAACTTGACATATAATGTAAATAGTGAGAAATTAGGGTGTTAATTGTAATTAGGAAACTTAGGATTATTTAAATGCTTAATTAAGGTTAAGTGCAGCACTAAGTGGACTATTTAAACATTAGTGGACAAGAAGGGCAGCACTAACCTTCATCTTCAACCTTCATCTTCAACATTGCCGATTCTAAAGGAAACTCTATAGCCGGCCAAAGTTAGAGCTCCATGCCATCCATGATCCAACCATCCAAACTTCAAGCCTCCTTTATTAAAAGTTGTCTACACAACATGGGAAAGAGATAAGCAGCAAGAAGGAGAGGATTTGGTGAAGTTTTGGACAAGCTTTAAAAGAGATAAGTGCTTATTTTCCTTACTTGCTTCATTAAACTTGTAATTGAGGTTATGGTGAGTAGGAATATGAAAGAATTTGAAGAAATTGTTGAGTGTTGACAAGTCTACAATTTGGCAGCCCTCATGTCCATGGGAGTATGAATTATTTCTTCATGTAAATGGTGATTTGAGGTGTTGATTAAAGTGCTTAAATGTATAAGAGTTTAATTAGCATGTGTATGTTTGAATTGTGTATTTGAAGTAAGGTTATGAAGTCAATATGGAAGTTGAAGCATATGTGCCAATTTGGGCAGCCTTGATGTGCTTAGGAAGGCCTTATTTTCATGTATATTTAATGTTGATTAATGAGCAATGGTATGTATATTGTTAATTTTGATTAGTTGAATTAGGTTTGGAGAGTTAAAATTGTGGTTGGATATTGATTTAATTGGGTGTGATAGATATTTACTTGAATTGAATTGTAATGGACATTGATTTGATCAATTGAGTGTTGGTGGACATAGGACAATTGAGTTATTGTTGGATATTGATCAATTGGGTTGTGGTTGGACAATTGACCAAATTGCAAAGTACATGATGTCCATTAGAAGTGCAGAGTTACAATGTAGGTTATGCTTATTGAAAACAGTATGCATTTTAGGTTATAAGTGAATTGTGTGACCCCAATTGGTATGAGGCCAATTGGAGGCAAAACGAGACATAAAATAGGCCAACTTTCATGTAGAAGTGTTGCCCAAATTCTGCCTAGAAGTGACCTAAAAGAATGACCAAATCCGGAATTGCATGACATGATAACCCAGAATTTTGACCATATGAACAGTAGTTAGTATTTTGGCCATAACTCACTCAACACTGGTCCAAATGACCTAATATTTATACCATGGAAAGCTTAGACATAGAGCTACAACTCTTATGAAGACACCAAAGCTCAAAAATGACCAGAACCAAGTCAAAATGCTTGCAAATATTAGGTTACGAAAACTGGCCGAATTGACTTTGACCTAAAAATGACCTAAACTTTGCAATATAAGTGCAACTTGACCAGCATTAGTAAAATGACCATAACTTGGTCCATAGAACTCCAAATGATATGAAATTAGTTCCAAAATTTCAATAATACATAGATCTACAATATTGGTAATTTGACCAAAACCCAAAAATCAAGGGAACTAGGTCAATTAACTTGATTAAATTGGCACACTAAATCTGGAATTAGCACATTTGACCATAAAATCCAGAAAATTCAAATAAGCATATCTCCCACCAGAAGTGTCCAATTTAAATGAGCCATACCAATCTGGAAAGCTAAGAAAGAGACCTAAAATATTGTTTTAAACAACTTCCTCAAATTATAAATGTATAAGGTCAAAATTTAAGGTCAAAGCCATTGATCTAATCGAGGACCATGCCAATATAGGACCTTTGAGTCCAAGTTAACAATTTATCTATAAAGAATTCTATAAGACTTGAAAAATGGTAAGCAAAATTTCTTGTTGTCCTTAAGACATAGGGCAACAATACTTATGAAGAATGCTAGACCTCAATGTGATTACAAACAGTGCAAATAAATTAGTAAAATCAGAACCAAAAATGTCTAAAAAGAAAACTAAAATTTAGATTTGACCTAGTTATGGTTAATTGACCATAACTTGAGCTATACAACTCCAAATGGAGTGATTCAAAAAGGAAATCAAAGAAGACACAATGATAAACAATTTAATGAAGAGAAATCTATTAAATTTACACTGTAGCCTGGTCTAATAGACAGTAAACATTGGCCATGAAATCTGGAAAATGGCAATAAAATGCAATAAGCTTTAAAATGAAATTGGTAACATATACCAACACTTAGAGACTATAAAATGTGACAAATTGGGAACATTAAAATTGACTCATTTAGAGTGCATTAAAGGTCAACGTTATAGGTTGACTAATGAAATGAATTGAAGGGAATAGTACTAAGAAAATTTAGATATTGGATTTTATTATTAGAAACAATTTAACTGAGTACTGAAACACTTTAAATTGTGTGTTTCAGTTGAAAAGGATATTGAAAAGCATAAGGAACATTGAGTCAAGGCCTAGAGCGACTCACCAGGTCTGTGCACAATACTTTTTATATTCACTGCTTTTACTAGAAACTTTATTTGTAGAAATGAGTTATGAATAATTTTTTATTGTTTTGGCTTTGGGAATTTTATTTGAGAATTATTGTGTTGCCTACTTTGTAAATGGAAATTTTGAGATAAAATGTGTTTAGTGGTATCAGAGCAAAGTAGGGATGGCGATACGTAATGCTTACGATTCCTGGGAACTCTCGCACGTGAACTGTGGAGAAGCGTGACTCTCCGCCCAGGAGCTTGCAGAGACGACGATACATAACGCCTGCAAGTGCTCTGATAGGTACACTATATTCCTCTCTCTTTGACTTGCCAGTCTGAGGTGAGTATGGATGAGTTCTCATTAGCTAGCTAGCCACCTCCCTCATTGATTTCGATTAGTGGGGTGAGTATGTCTTGCCGTGGTGTACAAAACGGCATGTTCAGAAAAGTTTGTGTCATGACCTAAGTTGTGTTATTGATTGGCAACACTGTGTTATTCAATTATTTGATCAAATTTGTGTTATATGAGCTTTGAAAATTGTGAATTATTTGAATTGTAAATTGTCAATAAAAGTTTTATATACCGCATTTTAAATTGTTATTGTGCACCACTGAGTAAATTTTACTCAGCGATAGCTTTTTCATTGCTGTCGCAGGTAGACAGACAGACAGAGCAGCAGAGTAGGCTGCTTATGCTACACTTTGGGATTTTGTCAGGTATAATGAGTATACCACCTTTTTGTAATTTTTGTTGTAATGTATGTGCACTGTATGTATATATTGTACTTGGTCTTGAGCAGTTGTAAACTAAAGTTATAAATTATTTTAGCCTGTAAAAATATTGTACTATAATTTTCTTATCTCAGCTTTGAAATGCTCAGTCATTTTGCATTCTATTTTTGAAACTACTGAAAGTGATGTTGAGTTGAGTTTAACTTATGTTTGAGAAAATTTAATTGTGTTGAGCCATATTAGAGTTTGGGACTGAAACAAATAAATGAGAAGTGTTTTCTACAGGTTTTTGAAGAACTATTTTGCTCAAAATACAGACGACACTCCATCGAAATTTTTATAAAAGTTGTGGCTATTTCAGACCTAATGTGTGATTTAACTTCGATTAAAAAGTTTTTACACCTGTCAAAAGTGCTCACCACTTTAAAAGAAGTAAGAAATTGTTTAAAATCCCTTGTAGTGTATTACCGATAGGCAAAGTACGGTAATTCATTAGGTGTACTACGAGATCATGTTACATCTTACGAAGGCATAGGGTGTGACATTCATCACAGTTGATTTTGTTATTTTGGAAATGGAGGAAGATGTCCAAATTTCTATCATCCTGGGAAGACCTTTCTTAGCAACCGCTGGAGCTATCACAGATGTTAAGAATGGGCGGTTAACTCTCAAGGTAGGAGATGAAGAAGTGGAATTCAACCTGTTTAGAACAATGAAGCACAAACTTGAACCCGTTGAATGCTTAAGGGTTGATATAGTTGACAAGATAGCTGAAGAGGAATTTCATAAAGCACATCCTGAAGATCCTCTTGTAGCATGCATAGTGCACAGCCACATAGCAGATAATGAGAACACAAAAACTACAGCTTGTGCACAATCTTTAGCAGCTAATCCACCCCTACCCTTAGCTCAAATTTTCAAGCTGGAAGAGCTAAAAGAGGAGCAGCCAAAGAGCAAGTCACAGGAAGACACTGGAGCTGTAGAAGTATAGAATGAAACCTCAGGTGCCTTCAAGATCAACAGTCAAAGATTAAAGCCACACTTCCCAAGGGATAGAATTGAAGATGGATTCACCCAATCCTACAGCACCCTTCCATCTCCACAATGAAGCTGAAGAATAGACCAGCTAATGACTATAAACAAGTGCTCTTTGGGAGCTAACCCAAACACTTTTGTAACCTCTCTTTTTATTTTCATTACTTTACTTTATGTTCTTTAATTTTTGAAGGTACCCCAAATCATAATTCTGCAAAAGCAAGGAACTGAAGGCAAGGGAAGAGGGAACATCAAGTCAAAACCACACAAGAGGAGATTGCACAAAACCGGGGAAGTAACTATGTTGCTAATACTTGCATTCATCTCATTCATATAGATAGGAATACTCTAACATAAATCAAGTACATAAAAGAAAGAATTGGAAAGGCAGAAATTTACACGGGCCGTGTAAAAATTTTACACGCCCCATGTAACATTCTGGAACCCCAAAACTACACTTGCATAGGCTCCAGAAACTTACACGAGTTTTCCCCGTGTCATGATACATGTCCCGTGCTTCAGAAATAGAGAGAAAAATTTTGAGTTTAAGGGAGATAGAGAGTTACACGAGTCCCCTAATAAATTTACACGGGCCGTGTAACTTGTATGTCAAAGAGACTTGTGAACAGAAAGTTACACGGGTCCTCAAACATATTTATATGGGCCATGTAACTTAGCAAAGAATGAAATTTTTGGACAAAAAGTTACACGGGTCCTTGGACTGGGACCTGTGTAGTGATACACGCCTCATGTATCATGTCGCAGACGTGATGCCTGGGGCATAAAAATGCATGAAATGAAGGTTAAAACCTTTCAAATCTCCTCTTGCCTCACAAAACCCTGGCTTTTCCTCCTCTCCAAAGCACCAATGGCACCTGCAAAATGCCCTGCAAGGAAAATGGGCTCTTCCTCAAGGTAATGAGGAGATTGCTCACCATCACCTCCTCAGCCATCACTCCAGCGCCTGAGAATAAGGCAAGCCCCACCTCCACCACCTCAACCCCAACCACAACCCACACCTCAACCACCTATGCTGCCGATCTCACCAGTCGACAGGGCATATAGTGCTTGGTGGTCTCATCACAGCCATTGCACTTCATTTCGGATTCGTCTCGGGGCATCACAGGTAGCGCTCCATCCCTGGCATCTCTAGAATTGATCAAACCATCTGCATATCCATGGGGATATGTAAGAAGGTTGGCAACACTTATTTCCTGGTCGATGCTGAAGGGAATGTCATCCCTAAGTGGGAAGAAACACGGAAAGACCCTAGTGAACCTTCACAAGCACAGGAGGAAACCCAATAGCCACTCCACCACGAATCCCTCGCTCGAGTGCCTCCTTATACGCCACCACCGACAGACCCCATCCTTACATACCTTCAGCGTATGGAAACCACACTCAACAACAGGATGTAAGTGCTCAAAGATAGCCTCCAAGAAGCCCACAACAAGCTTGATATGATAATGGAGAGGCTGGACGAAGAGGGACCATCATCACTATCAGAGACTTTCTAGAGTTAGAACTTTAGGATAGGTTCTTTCATGTAAAACTTATATGCCTTAATCCTAAACTGTGCTTATAGGTCTCTATTGCTTGCTTTTTGTCCAAACTTTCAATTCTTAATACATAATATGCTTTTTCATAATTTTTGTGCTATATCTTAATTTTGCATATTATGTTGCCATTGAGGACAATGTCTGTTTTGAGTTTGGGAGTACAGATGCATTTCATGCACTGCATTCATCCCATTTCATTACATTGCTTAATTATATCCATATTATACTTGTGTATTAAAATTCTAGAAAATTTTGCAAAATTTTTAACTTTTTGAAATAGTTTTTAACTTAGAATTATAACCATGAATATTAACAAGCTAATAATTGGACTCCATAGAATTGAGGAATGAACGTATCTGGATAGGCAAAAAGGGATATAATTTGTTGTTTGTGAAAGACTTAATCACCTTAGTGGAGCTAGACTAGTTAATCCCCTTCATAGCTATTAATTTATCAAATTGAACTTACAAAGTTAGGAGAAAATTTTTGAAATACAAACAAACCTAAAAATGCCTCACCAGCTCTAGAACATGTCACACCTTACCCCTCTGTAAGGCATAACATGATCCCGTAGTATACCTAATGAATTACCGAACTTCACCTACCGATAACCCATTAAATATACTACAAGAGATTTTAAACTAATTTCTATTCACTTTAAATTGTAAGGTAATGTTGAATACTTATTAAAAGCCTTTAATTAAGGTTTATGTCACGAGCCAAATTTTTTATTAATTCGGGATTTTGAAAATTTTACAAAAATTTAGGTAGAGTACCGTCTATAATTTGAGAAAATAGTTCTTTAAAAACCTATTAAAACACTCCATATGTGTCTTAACCACAAGTCCAATATTTTTAATACAATTCAATCTCAACAACACAATTTCAAGCAATTCATTATTTGAAAAATTCAAAAAGAAACTTAAGCATTTCATTAATAAGAAATAACAGGTTTACATTACAAATATTTACACTGATCAAAAATAAAATTCCAAAATCTTTATACAACTGCTCAAGTCTATTATGTACATACACACAGATACATATACATTAAAAGAAAATTTACAAGGGTATATTGAGGACAAGCAAAAATTTGAGTTTGGGGGCATTTGATACGCTTGTATTATATAGATATTTTTAAGCACATTTGTATAACATTCCATGGCATTTAGATAGGTAATTTCATGCATAATCTCCAAATTCATTAACATTTGTAAATTTCATCACTCTGCACCAAATTCTATGTTTTCTGCATATTTTCAGATGTTTGAGGAGGTTCCAAAGCATAGAAGTAAAGAAGGATGCTAAGAAGAACTCAAGGAAAAAAGATTGTTGCTGATACATAGTACACGGGTCCTATAAATACACCATAGACCCGTGTAACTTGCTTCCAAGAGAAAGCCAAAGAAACCAAAGAAGAAACACAGTACACTGGCTGTGTAACACGACCCGTGTAATCTTCGGAGACCCGTGTAAGATTCTACCTGGCAAAGCTCGAAGAGTTCCTTAAAGAACAACAGTACAACCCGTGTAACTAGCCCAGGCCCGTCTAAGTGTCTGCCCCGACACAAGATGTGACATTAAGTTACACGGCCCTGGGCCGTGTAGTGACACACGGGCCACGTATCAACCGATAGCTAGTTTCCTGATTAGGGCTCTAGCTCTAGTTTTTTAATAGAGAAAAGAGACTTCTAATGCTTTTGGGAATCTAAAAACCTAACCCTAGACATTCAATATAAATAGAAGCCACAGAAAACAGAGAAAAGAAAAAGGGGACTGAAGATCAAACATCTTTAGATACACATTTTCATACATTTTCATCATTCTCTCCAAGCCGTCTTAAGGAATAGTGCACTAGCATCAAAGAGGAGTCCTTAGCCGAAGTTCCATAAGTTCAAAGCTGCTGATTCTCTTCGGTTCTTTTGTTCTATCTCTTTAGGCTGTTTTTATGTTCTTTTATTTCATGTTTTATAATGTTTGTTAAACTCACCATGAGTGAGTAGTTTCTTTATTCTAGAATTAGAAGAGTAACGCTTGTAATAATTGCTATGGATAAATATTGAGTTTTATTTATTGGAATTGAGATTTGTTCTTTGATTCAATTTCTTGTATTCTTAATGCATGCTATGTATTGGTGCCCACCTAGTTATGATCTAAGATATTAATTGAAGAACTGAAAGGTGAAGATTAGTATTGGAAAATCAGGATTTTGAATCTAGGAAATCTAATATAGAGAGGGGCTGATGACCTTTGTGGAGTTTTATAATTAATCATAGATCTTAAAGGGTTTTTATTAGGACTAATCACCAATGAAAGTAGGGTTTAGCTCTAATCGAAACACACCTTAGGTGCCTTGAGAGAGGACCTGTAACACCCCTATCTGCATAGCCTGGTATATTTTACTATTCCGGTGACCGGTGTCGGTCCAGACAATTAAGGGGATTAGAACCATACTTAAGACAACTAGATAAGCCCTGAACACAAATAATTAGTAATTGTCAATTAGTTAAGTATAAATAAGAAAAACAGAACATAAGAAGTTAAATGAGCCGAGAGTCACAGCGATGGGTGACTTTCTCGGGAAGGATTGCGAAGTCGATTTAAACTCAAATTTCGAACTGTAAAATGTGACGTTGCGGTCCTTAGGACTACTGCGAACACAGTGAAAAATAGAAAATCACAAAAAAGAAATGTTAAGTCGGTCAAACAATTAGGTTAGGGATCAGAAAGAAATATTAAATTATTTGCAAACTGGATCGAACCGAGGAGGGGCAATTTAGTCAATTGACCCCTAGAGCTAACTCCTAACCTAACTGTCAAATAAAATTGGAGAAAAAAAATTTCAGAGTCGGGAATTAAATTAAGAAACTAATGAAAAAATAAATAGAAAAAAAAGGAAAAGTAAAAAGTGATGATATCATGCATGATGCAATAAACATTATAATTAACAAATTTATTTAAGATAATTTGTGGCCTTCCTAAGGATTAAAATTCATAAAAGAAAGAAAAAAAAAACACAAACAAAAAGTCATCTTCTTCATCTTGTTGCCGCCCCACTTCTCTCTCACCCTCTCCCTCACCAAAACTCCATTAAAGCTCATCTTTGAGCTTGAAGATAAGAAAATCCCACCATAGAAAATTGTCCTACCATAACTAAATTTTTGTTTGGGCAATTAGAAAAGAAGATTCAAGAGAAAGAAAGAAGAAAGGAGGAAGTTGAAGAGGAAAGAAAATTCTGCACTAAGATTAGTGATCCAAACTTGAAACTTTTAGTTTAATTCTTGTGTTTTTAGCTTAATGAACTGAGAAATTAACATAAAATGAAATGAAAACAACTGTTGGAGGACTAGGGTAATTTCGGCCAACTAGGGTTTGAGTGGAAAATGCATGTGTTTTGATTGAATTAAAAGTGTATGTGAACTTGAATGAGTTAAGAAATGGTGATGGTATGCTTTGAATTAGTTAAATGTAACAAAAATGTGAATTAGGGTTTGGACCTAGCGTTTTGGAAGACAAAAATTGAAGAATTGGTCAAATGGTGCGTTTGACCTTGTTTGAGCTGAAAAATGGTCATATGTGACCAATTGTAGTATTTTGGAAGTGTTGGAATTGAATGGAAATTCAGATTGCTTAGGGCCATTATGTAGGCAGCAGGACCAAGGTCTCTTTCAAGGACCAAAACTAAAACTTTACCAACCCAATTTGTGTGAGGCTAATTGGGAATGAAACTAGACACAAAATGGCATATTTTTCATTTAGGAATCATGCCCAAAAAGTGACCATAGCATAGTGAACAAATTGACCAAATCCGGAAATGGGTGTTCTGCCCTGTACAAAAATGACCAAATGAACAGTGTTTGTTCATTTGGCCATAACATGGGCTAGGCAGGTCTAAATGACCTGAAGTTTTACCAGTAGAAAGCTAAGATATAGACCTACAACTTTCATGGAGAATACAAGTTAAAATTATGCCCTTAACCAAGTCATTTAGCCACCTAAAATTAGTGACCTAAAACTGCCAGAACCAAATTAGTGCCCAGAAAATTTGGGTTAGACCAATCCGGCAGCCATGATTCAAATTGCTATAACTTGAGCTGCAAAACTCCAATTGGAGTGATTCAAAAAGAAGAATAAATTTAAGACAATAAGGAACAATTTCTATGAAGAAAACTTAGCCAAATTCTAACAGCAACATGACCAATGGAACAGTGCAACATAGGTCACAAAAACTGAAAATTTGCGATTTTGCCTAAAGGACTTAAAATTTGAGAAAACAACCAAAACCAACAAGTTAGGTAACTAAAATGTGGTATGTGGGTGAAATTGGAATTACCATACCTATTAAGCCTTATAAAGTCAATAAATTGACTTGAATAGTATAGTGAATAGTAACCCTGAAACACAAATTTTAAAGAACGCCAAGTTTAGCATATTAAAGCTAGGTAAAAGTAAATTTGAATTTATTTTTGGATTTGTGATAAGTTATGATACTGAAATACTATAAAACTGTGTATTTTAGTGGAAAAGAATACCAGGAAAGAACTCGAGAGATCGAGTCAAGGCCAAGAGGCGACTCGTATAAGGTTTGTGCACAATATAGGATTTTTGTAAATTTTCTTCTGCACTTTGTTTTGAATGAATTGAAATATTGAATTGTGATATCATTGTCTTAAAATGTTTATTATACTTTTAATTTAAATTGTTGAAAGTTTAATTGTATATATTTGAAATAGCATTAAATGTTTAGTAAATTGTTAAGATAGTTTTGAAACCACAGTGTCATGACCATATATTTGAATACCTCACTAGCATGACTAGTGGGGGAAATCAGTTTCGAATTTTGATTCCTTCTCTAGCTGAAGTGTTGAGGTGTGTGCCAGTAGAATAAGAAAAAGAATGGGTTCCCATATATTTGAGCTAGCTAGCCTTGTGATGTGACTTCTCATAAGCCTCTGACTATTGAGATTAATATCTTTCGAATGGCATGATATAACTATGTGTTTTTATGAAATTTGTTTTAAGACTTTCGAAATGAAATTATTTGGATTAAAATTTTATAAGTCATGTTTTGAATTTATATCTCATGTTCAGTTTAATCTTTGAATAAATATGATTTAAATTCTGCATAAAGATTATTTTAGTATGTTGTGCACCACTGAGTCCTAGTGCTCAGCGATGGTTGTTATTGCTGTCGCAGATATAGAGACTAGAGAAGTAGCGGAGTGAGCTGCTGAGGATTGATGAGCTACCTACTCTGAAGTTTATCGGGTATATTTTATACCCTAGTTGTAAAAATTATTTTGATGTATGTAATGCATGTAAATATAGAAAATGTTCATAAGCAGTTGTATAAAGCTTGTATTAAATTTTGGTTTGGATTTTTCCTAATGTAAATTTTTGGAATGATGTATGTAAATTATTTTATCTTTAATAAAATATGAATGGAAGTATTTTGTTTAATTTGAATGAAATTAATTAGTAGTATTTTGATGATGTTGAATTTTGAAATTTGAGAAATGATGTTGAAATTGGTTGCGATGAATGTTGAATTGATGAAGTTGTTGAGATAAATCATTGTAAGTGCTTTTTTATAGGTGTTTGAAGAACTATTTTCTCAAAATACAGACGACACTGTGCCGAAATTTTTATAAAATTTGCTGAAAAATAAAATGGGATAAAAATCTTAACTAGTTTTCAAACTCTAATTAAATGTTTTAATACCTATTAGAAAATGCTCACCACTTATAAATAGTAAGAAAATGATTTTAAAATCCCTTGTAGGATACTTAATGAGTTATCGGTAGGTGAAGTTCGGTAGTTCTTTAGTTATTCTACAGGATTATGCTATGCCTTACAGAGGGGTAAGGTGTGCATAATATTATAAATATGAACTAACGGAGGAAATCTCCATGTGTTAATTGTTCAGGAGATATACTACTTTAAATTAATATGGAAGAAGGGGATCGCTCAGTTGAGCAATCTGTTGAAGCTGAGGCACAAGGGGAAGCCCCAGCTCTACAAAATGTCAGCGGGTTTGTGGCACCATCCCGACAAATGCCGCAGTTTCCTGAACAGTTTTCACAATAGATGGCGACAATGTTCCAACAAATGGCTAGGGGTATGCCTGCTCAAGCTCCACCCCAGACTCCTATGGTGCAATCCCAAGCTCCAGTCAGACAATATGACAAGCTGTTGAAGTATGGGGCTGCGGAATTTAAGGGTACAGCGGACCTTTTAGGGGCAAAGCAGTGGCTAGAGAGGATGGATCTAGTGTTTAAGAAGTTGTACTGCCTAGATGAGCTGAAATTTGAATACTCCATGTCACTACTGCAAGGGGATGCTTATGATTGGTGGAAGACCATCCCCCACAGCTTGGTTGAATCACTAGTACTGACCTGGGATGACTTCAACAGAGAGTTTAGACAGAAATATGTCCCAGATGCATATGTGGATCAGAAACTACAAGAATTTCTGAGTTTGAAGCAAGGCAACAAAAAAGTGGCAGAATATGAGAGGGAGTTCTCCCGTTTAAGCCACTATGTTGGGAGTCTCCTTTCTACTAGCAAGGAAAGGTGCAAGAGAATTGAGACAGGCTTGAAGCCCAGCCTACGGATGCAAGTAGTGGGATTCCGACATAGTAATTTTTCAGAGCTCATTTCTCAAGCACTTGAGTTTGAAAGAATTGAATCAGAAGTGACACCAGCAAAAGAAAAATCAGAGAAAGCTGAGAAATCAGAGAAAGATAAGGGGGAAAAGTCAGTAGAGCCAAGTTCTGGTGGTACTTCTGGGAAGAGGAAGAAATTTGGTGGACCTAGCAGAGGTCAAAATGGAAGGTTTGGAAGGGGCAGATTCTTTAGACAGAGACCCCCTAGGTCTGGTCAGCAGTAGAGCAGGGGTTCACAACCTTCTCGCCCCTGTGAGACTTGTGGCAAGATTCATGGGGGAGAATGCTATTGGGCAACAGGAGCCTGCTTTAACTGTGGAGGCAAGGGCCATGTTGCAAAAGACTACACTAGTGCTCCTAGATTCGGTCCAGCTCCTACGACTGCAGAAGGATCTATTCTGAGTCCTACACCTAGAGGTTCATAACCAGTTGGCTGAGGAAGAGGCAGAGGTAGAGGCACTGCTTTTGGCAGTCAGGGTACTGTTGGTCACTCAACACAAGGAAGTGCTTCAGCCAGGTTTTATACAATGAGACAGCGAGAAGAGGCTGAGACTTCTGTCATTATGGCCGGTACATTCTTTATCTCTGATCAAGAAGTATTTGTGTTGTTTGATCCGGGTTCAACCCACTCATATGTTAGTGCTAGCATAGTCAGTTCACTTGCTGTTCTGTGTGTCAAAATGAAGTGCTAGTAACTAGTCCGTTAGGACAAGAGGTTCGGGTCAACAGAATTTATAGAGACTGTCCTTTGGTGATCCAAGGACATGTTTTTCTGTCAGGTTTGATTGAAATTCCCTTCAGAGATTATGATATTATCTTGGGCATGGATTGGTTAGCCAGGCATCACGCCATGATTGACTGTAGACTGAAGACAGTCACTTTTGGTCTCCCTCTATACGATGATGTGGTAATACATGGGGAGAGGCATTTACTGGCATCAAACATCATTTCGGCTGCACTAGCCAGAAGGATGATCAGAAAGGGATGTGAAGCATACTTGGCACATGTGATAGACACCTAAGTGGGGAGTCCAGCACTCAGGGACATCCCTATGGTATGTGACTTTTAGGATGTATTTCCTGATGAATTGCCAGGATTACCTCCAGAAAGAGAAGTGCAGTTTGAGATTGATGTTATGCCTGGTGTGGACCCAATCTCCATAACACCATATAGAATGGCACCAGCAGAATTGAAAGAGTTAAAAGTGCAGTTGCAAGAGCTGCTTGATAAGGGCTTTATCCGCCCTAGTGTGTCACCTTAGGGAGCACCAGTGTTGTTTGTAAAGAAGAATGATGGAACTCTCCGCTTATGTATTGATTATCAGCAATTGAATAAGGTGAGAATAAAGAATAGATATCCATTGCCTCACATTGATGACTTGTTTGATCAGTTGAGAGGTGTAGCTGTGTTCTCCAAAATTGACCTGAGATCAGGTTATTATCAGCTGAAAGTACAAGAGCAGAGTATTCCTAAAATTGCCTTTAGAACCTGTTATGGCCATTATGAGTTCTTAGTCATGCCATTCGGGTTAACTAATGCTCCGGCTGTTTTTATGGATCTGATGAACACTATCTTCGGACCATACCTCAATCAGTTTGTTATGGTATTCATAGATGATATATTGGTCTATTCGAGGAGTGCAAAAGAGCATGATAGACATCTGCGGATTGTACTGCAGACTTTGAGGGAGAAACAGCTATATGGCAAATTGTCAAAGTGTGAATTTTGGCTGAAAGAAATATCTTTCTTGGGGCATGTAGTATCGGTAGAGGGCATCATGGTAGATCCAAGTAAGATAGAAGCTATCCTTAATTGGAGGCCACCCAGAAATATCACGAAGATTCGTAGTTTTCTAGGTTTAGTTAGATACTACCGTCGATTTGTGAAGGGATTCTCCATGTTGGCATCTCCATTGACCAAATTACTTCGAAAAGATGTGAAATTTCAGTGGATGGATAAATGCCAACATAATTTTAATGAATTGAAGAAATGTTTAACTGAGGCTCCAGTCCTGACTTTGCCTACTCCGGGTAAAGAATACACAGTTTACAGTGATGCTTCTCACAATGGGTTAGGCTGTGTACTGATGCAAGATCAAAATGTCATTTCCTATGCATCACGCCAACTGAAACCTCATGAGAGGAATTATCCGACACATGATTTTGAGCTTGCTCTTAAGATCTGGAGACACTATTTGTATGGGGAGAAGTGCTACATCTACACAGATCATAAGAGTTTGAAGTATTTAGGCACCCGGAAAGAGTTGAATTTGAGACAGAGGAGATGGTTACAGTTAATAAAATACTATGATTATCTGATAGACTATCAGCCAGGGAAAGCTAATGTGGTGGCTGACGCCTTAAGTCGCAAGACTATGGCAAGTCTATGGGTTACTCCTTTGTCTATGGTACATGAGTTGAGATCATTATATGCCAGCTTAAAGATTAATGATGAGGGGCAGACATCAGTTGCATGGCATGTACAGCCAGTGTTGATTGATCAGATCAGAATGGCTACTCAGAATGATCAGAAGTATCAGAAGCTGTTGGAAGAAGTTTGGCAGGGCAAAAATTTAGAATTCTCAATAAGAGATGACGGTCTACTATTGCACCAGGGCAGAATGTGTGTTCCTAATGATGTTGATTTGAGGAAGATCATTTTGAAGGAAGCACATGAGTCTCCTTTTTCCATGCACCCTAGTGGCACAAAAATGTATAGAGGGCTAAAGGAGCATTACTGGTGGATGGGTATAAAAAGTGATGTGGCAAAATTTGTTTCCAAATGCCTAACTTGTCAGCAAGTAAAGGCAGAGCATCAAGTACCCGCTGGGTTATTACATCCACTACCAGTACCAGAATGGAAATGGGAGAGAATAACTATGAATTTTGTGATGGGACTTCCGAGGACACAGAAGAGTCATGATGCAGTATGGGTCATTGTCAACAGACTAACCAAGTCTGCTCATTTTCTGCCAGTCCGGATGGACTATAGCCTGGAAAGATTGGCCAAGTTGTACATTGATGAAATAGTAAGACTATATGGAGTGCCAGTATCCATCGTATCAGACAGAGATCCTAGGTTCACTTCTAGATTCTGGGGTAGTCTTCAGAGAGCCCTAGGAACTAGATTGAACTTCAGTATGACATTCCACCCACGACATGCATGGCCATGCGAGAGGGTAGTCGGATATTGGAGGACATGCTACGGGCTTGTGTGATTGAATTTGAGGGCAGTTGGGACACACACTTGCCTTTGATTGAGTTTGCTTACAACAACAGCTACCAATCAAGTATTGGAATGCCTCCATATGAAGCTTTGTATGGTAGAAAATGTAGAACCCCACTGTGTTGGGATGAAGTAGGTGAAAGGAAGATGATTGGGCCCAAAATTGTTCAGCAGACCGAGGAGAAGTTTAGGATGATCAGAGATTGACTTAAGACTGCATCAGACCGTCAGAAGTCCTATACTGATCTGAAGAGAAGGGATATTGAGTATACAGTGGGTGAGAAAATATTCCTCAAGGTTTCTCCTTAGAAGAGGATTATGAAATTTGGCAGACAGGGGAAACTGAGTCCTCATTTTATTAGGCCATGTGAAGTTCTTGAAAGAGTGGGTCCTTTGGCATATCGGTTGGCACTACCTCCAAAGTTAGAGAATATACATAATGTCTTCCATGTGTCTATGTTGAGGAGGTATTGATCAGACCCATCTCATGTACTACTAGTAGAAGAAATTGAAGTAAATCCATGTAACACCCCTATGTTCGGTAGTGCGTTCTACTGCTCCGGTGACCAGTGTTGTCCGGACAGCTAGGATGCCTAGAACTACACTTCGTTATGAGTGAGGAGACATAAAATAATGAAATACAAGAAGAGAAAGTACAAGAAAAACAAAGGAAAAATAATAGCAAAGAAATGTAACCAAGTTAAGCGAGCCGAGAACCCTAGCGATGGGTGACCGCACCGGGAAGTCACGGCGTGGACCGATGGCTAACCCTGGACTGCGGGGAACCCTAGAAAATATTTTTTGGACTTAAAGAGACATTAATTGAAGTATAAATATCATTAGAAATATCAAAGAAAAATTAAATAATTAGTACAAAGAAAAGTGAGAAATCAAAAAAATAGACAAAACCCGATGTTACCGAAAAATTAGGAATGTAACCCGAACAGGGGCATTATGGTCATTTGATATCCCGAATTGTCTTTTGACCTAAATGTCCATTAAAAATAAATAATATTACACTTAGAAAATAAAATGGAAAATTAATTTAGTGGTATCTAATGCAAATAACCAAAAGTGGAGTGAAAATTGTGTAATTAGCACTTTAAGCTTATTATATGATTAATTTGAGTAAGTGGACCACTAAGAATTATAATATGGATTAAATATAATCATAAGTGGGCAGATTACTCCCACTCAAACATCATCTTCCTCATTTATTCATCCATTGCCGTAAGGAAGAACTCCTAAAGCCCTTCCATGGCCACCCCATTTGCATGGCTTCATTTCACCCATTTTCAAGCTAGATTTTGATTACTTGTCTTCATTAAAATTTATCCCCACTTCACAAGGAAGAAGTAGATACCAATATCAAGAGGTTTAGTGAAGGTTTAACAAGTCCCAACCAAAGGTAAGTTTGTATTTTTGAATATTGCTTTGTTAAAGTTTGTATACTTGTTATGGGTGTTTGAATTGTGAAAAAAATTTTCAAGTTTGAGGAGTTATTGATATGTCCATTTTGGACAGCCATGGAGTTATATGTTTAATGAAATGTTTATACATATATTTGATGAGAAATTATATTGATTAGGGTGATTTAATGTCCAAGTAAATTAATTCCACATGTATATGGTAATTGTGCACTTGGAATGGAAATTGATGAATTGTAGGACACTTTGGCATTGTGGAACAATTCGGCAGCTTTGGGACCCTTTGATAAATGTATGAGTTCATGAAGATATTGGCAGAATTATGAAATTGAGGATGGATGGATATGTATATAAATTAGTTGTGGAAATTGTATGAAATAATGAGTAGTGTTTATGTGTAATTATGGTTGTATTTGGACTTTATGAATTGGAGTTTTATTTGAGGTATTGAGGATGTTTATAATCTGCCCAAAGTGACTTTAAAATGAAATGGTATATGGTTTTGGTAATGTACCAAAACAGAATTGGTAAGGGAAGTGGACATATAGCAAGTAAATGTGTAATGGATAGATGTATAAGCAATGTAGTTAAGGGCAGTGTGCATTTTAGCCTATAACTCTAAATGTGTAACTCCAATTGGTATGAGACCAATTGAAGGTGAAACTAGGCACAAAATGTGCCAACTTTCATTAAGAAAACATACCAAAATTCTGCTTGCAAGGTGACATGAAAAATGACCAATTCGGATTAAGTGCAAATGAAACCTGAAAACTGACCAATTGGGCAGCAGTTAGTGTTTAGGCCATAACTCACTCAAAACAGGTCCAATTGACCTGAAATTTTAACCATGAATAGTTAAGACCCATACCTACAAGTCTTATGAAGACGCCAAAGCCCATAAATGACCATAAACAAGTCAAACAACTTGCACAACTTTGGGTCCAAAAACTGGCCGAACCAAAGTTGACCAAATTTGACCTAAAATGACCTAATTTGATGCCATTTGACCAGCAATAGTAAAATGACCATAACTTGGTCTACATAACTCGGAATGACCTAAAATTTTGCCCCGCATTCCATAAGACATAGATCTACAAGTTTGTAGTTTTGACCAAAACCCGAAAACCGAGGGAACTAGGTCGTCCGGCTAGGTTAAACTAGTATCCTGGAATTCAGCAAGTTGCATTAAAATGCACTAAACAAGGAAATGAGTTTGGTAAAACGTACCAACCCTAAAATACTATCGGATATGACATATTAATAACGTTAAAACCTAATTTACCTAGAACGCATCGAGGGTCGATATATGGGTTGATTAAGCAAAGAAAGGTATTCAGTGAATTACTTATCGAACATTATCGTTAGAGACAATTTAATTTAATACTGAAACACTTCAAATTGTGTTTCTCAGTTACCAAAGACTCAAGAAAAGGGAAGGAAACACTGAGTCCAGACCAAGAGACAGTCATCAGAGGTTTGTGCACAACAACTATTTCTTTTGAATTTTTCAATTGAAATGAATTATGACTATTTGTATATTATTGTTTTAAATTGTGGAAATGTGTTTGAATGGATATTTATCGCTTGAAAATCATTGTAAATGGTTTGAAATTGTGAGAAATTGTTTGAATGATATTGATGGATACTTATTGATTGAAAAGCACTGTAAATGGTTTGAAACCACAGCTATCATGTGTATTGATTGTATTCCTCGCTAGCTTGTCTAGTGGGACGAATTGAATTCCCTCTCTGGCTGAAGTGTTGAGGTGTGTGCCTGTTGAGAACGAATTGGATGAGTACTCATATTTTTGCTAGCTAGCTATGTTATTCCTCATTAGCCATCGGCTTTTGGGACGAATTGAACTTTGGAACATGATTAAGCTGTGTGTGATTTATTGATATGTATTGTGAGATTGTGAAATGAATTTAAACTCTTATTGACATATACTGTTCTTTGAATTCAACCATGATCTGACTTATTGAAATTTATTGTGATATTGAGAAATGGAGTTTAAATTCTTATTGACAATTACTGTCTTGAATTTAACTATGATTTTACATATCCATCATTTAAATGATTTATGAATTGTGATTTAAGTTGTATTTGGTTAATATTGTGCACTACTGAGACATTGTCTCAAATGATAGCTTTATTCTTTGTCGCAGTAGACAGACAGACAGCGTGAGACTAGGTCGCTAGTACCTCAATGAGAGATTACCGGGTATAATGAGTATACCAACATTTTGCATTTTGTACTGTAATGTATGACCACTGTATGTACATATTGTTTTTGGTTTTGAGCAGTTGTAAATTCAAATTGTACATTGAAGTTGTAAAATAATTATGAGTTATTTTGACTTGTAAAAAATTGTATTATATTTCCTTTATCTCAGTCTTTGAAAAATCACTGTGGATTTGAGTTGAGAAAAATGTTATGTTGAGATTATGTTGGAGTTGAGATTTGGAAATATATTGAAGTGCTTTTACAGGTTTTCTGAAGAACTGTTTTATCCAAAATAAAGATGGCACCTTGCCAAAATTTTTACAGAAATTCCAAATAATTCAAATATGTTAGTTCTATCACTTCAGTTCAAAAAGTTTTTTAACACCTGTAAATAGTGCTCACCACTGTAAAAGAAGTAAGAAAAGTTTTTAAAATCCCTTGTAGTGTATTTAATGGGTTATCAGTAGACGGAGTTGGTAATTCATTAGGTATACTACGGGATCATGTTATGCCTTACAGAGGGGTAGGGTGTGACAATCCAGACCTCACATATGAAGAAAAACTCATAGAGATTCTGGCTTATGAGGTGAAGGAGCTATGGAACAAGCAGATACCGTTAGTGAAAGTGTTGTGGAACCATCATTCGGGCTAAGAAGCTATTTGGGAACGAGAAGAAGACATGAGGAGACAGCAACCACAGCTGTTTAGAGACTGATACTAGGTAAAATTTCAAGACGAAATTTATTTTAAGGGGGGGAGAATTGTAATACCCCTATTTGCATAGCCTGGTATATTTCACTATTCCGGTGACCGGTGTCAGTTCGGACAATTAAGGGGATTAGAACCACACTTAAGACAACTAGATAAGCCCTGACCACAAATAATTAGTAATTGTCAATTAGTTAAGTATAAATAAGAAAAATAGAACATAAGAAGTTAAATGAGCCGAGAGTCGCAGCGATAGGTGACCTTCTCGGGAAGGATTGCGAAGTTGATTTAAACTTAAATTTCGAACCGTAAAATGTAACGTTGCGGTCCTTAGGACTATTGTGAACACAGTGGAAAAGAGAAAATCACAAAAAAGGAATATTAAGTCGGTCAAATAATTAGGTCAGGGATCTGGAAGAAATATTGAATTATTTGCAAATGGGATCGAACCGGCGAGGTGCAATTTGGTCAATTGACCCCTAGAGCTGACTCCTGACCTAACTGTCAAATAAAATTGGAGAAAAGAAAATTTCAGATTCGGGAATTAAATTAAAGAACTAATGGAAAAATAAATAGAAAAAGAAAAGAAAAGTGAAAAGTGATGACATCATGCATGATGCAATAAACATTATAATTAACAAATTTATTTAAGATAATTTGTGGTCTTCCATAAGGATTAAAATTCATAAAAGAAAGAAAAAAAAAACAAAAAGTCATCTTCTTCATCTTGTTGCCGCCCCACTTCTCTCTCACCCTTTCCCTCACCAAAACTCCATTAAAGCTCATCTTTGAGCTTAAAGATAAGAAAATCCCACCATAGAAAATTGTCATACCATAACTAAATTTTTGTTTGGGCAATTAGAAAAGAAGATTCAAGAGAAAGAAAGAAGAAAGGAGGAAGTTGAAGAGGAAAGAAAATTCTGCACTAAGATTAGTGATCCAAACTTGAAACTTTTGGTTTAATTCTTGTGTTTTTAGCTTAATGAACTTAGAAATTAACATAAAATGAAATGAAAACAAGTGTTGGAGGACTAGGGTAATTTCGGCCAGCTAGGGTTTGAGTGGAAAATGCATGTGTTTTGATTGAATTAAAAGTGTATGTGAACTTGAATGAGTTAAGAAATGGTGATGGTATGCTTTGAATTAGTTAAATGTAACAAAAATGTGAATTAGGGTTTGGACCTAGCGTTTTGGAAGATAAAAATTGAAGAATTGGTCAAATAGTGTGTTTGACCTTGTTTGAGCTGAAAAATGGTCATATGTGACCAATTGTAGTATGTTGGAAGTGTTGGAATTGAATGGAAATTCATATTGCTTAGGGCCATTATACAGGCAGCAAAACCAAGGTCTAGTTTAGGGACCAAAACTAAAACTTTACCAGCCCAATTGGTGTGAGGCCAATTGGGAATGAAACTAGACACAAAATGGCACATTTTTCATTTAGGAATCATGCCCAAAAAGTGACCATAGTATAGTGAACAAATTGACCAAATCCGGAAATGGGTGTTCTGCCCTGTACAAAAATGACCAAATGAACAGTGTTTGTTCATTTGGCCATAACATGGCCTAGGCAGGTCTAAATGACCTGATGTTTAACCAGTAGAAAGCTGAGATATAGACCTACAACTTTCATGAAGAATACAAGTCCAAATTATGCCCTTAACCAAGTCATTTAGCCACCTAAAATAAGTGACCTAAAACTGCTAGAACCAAATTAGTGCCCAGAAAATCTGGTTTAGACCAATCCGGCAGCCATGATTCAAATGGCTATAACTTGAGCTACAAAACTCCAATTGGAGTGATTCAAAAAGGAGAATAAATTTAAGACAATAAGGAACAATTTCTATGAAGAAAAGTTAGCCAAATTCTAACAGCAACATAACTAATGGAACAGTGCAACATAGGTCACAAAAACTGAAAATTTGCGATTTTGCCTAAAGGACTTAAATTTTGAGAAAACAACCAAAACCAGCAAGTTAGGTAACTAAAATGTGGTATGTGGGTGAAACTGAAATTCCCATACCTATTAAGCCTTAGAAAGTCAACAAATTGACTTGAATAGTATAGTGAATAGTAACCCTGAAACACAAATTTTAAAGAATGCCAAGTTTAGCATATTAAAACTAGGTAAAAGTAAATTTGAATTTATTTTTGGATTTATGATAAGTTATGATACTGAAACACTGTAAAACTGTGTGTTTCAGTGGAAAAGAATACCAGAAAAGAACCTGAGAGATCGAGTCAAGGCCAAGAGGTGACTCGTATAAAGTTTGTGCACAACATAGAATTTTTGTAAATTTTCTTCTGCACATTATTTTTAATGAATTGAAATATTGAATTGTGATATCATTGTCTTAAAATGTTTATTATGCTTTTAATTTAAATTGTTGAAAGTTTAATTGTATATATTTGAAATGGCATTAATGTTTAGTAAATTGTTAAGATAGTTTTGAAACCACAATGTCATGACCATATATTTGAATACCTCACTAGCATGACTAGTGGGGGAAATCAGTTTCGAATTTTGATTCCTTCTCTGGCTGAAGTGTTGAGGTGTTTGCCAGTAGAAGAAGAAAAAGAATGGGTTCTCATATATTTGAGCTAGCTAGCCTTGTGATGTGACTTCTCATAAGCCTCTAGCTATTGAGATTAATATGTTTCGAATGGCATGATATAACTGTGTGTTTTTATGAAATTTGTTTTGAGACTTTCAAAATGAAATTGTTTGGATTAAAATTTTATAAGTCATGTTTTGAATTTATATCTCATGTTCAGTTTAATCTTTGATTAAATATGATTTAAATTCTGCATAAAGATTATTTTAGTATGTTGTGCACCACTGAGTCTTAGTGCTCAGCGATGGCTATTATTACTGTCGCAGATATAGAGACTAGAGGAGTAGCGGAGTGAGCTGCTAAGGATTGAGGAGCTACCTACTCTGAAGTTTATCGGGTATATTTTATACCCTGGTTGTAAAATTTCTTTTGATGTATGTAATGTATGTAAATATAGAAAATGGTTATAAGCAGTTGTATAAAGCTTGTATTAAATTTTGGTTGGGATTTTTCCTGATCTAAATTTTTAGAATGATGTATGTAAATTATTTTATCTTTAATGAAATATGAATGGAAGTATTTTGTTTAATTTGAATGAAATTAATTAGTAGTATTTTGATGATGTTGAATTTTGATATTTGAGAAATGATGTTGAAATTGGTTGGGATGAATGTTGATTTGATGAAGTTGTTGAGATAAATTATTGGAAGTGCTTTTTTACAGGTGTTTGAAGAACTGTTTTCTCAGAATACAGATGACACTCTGCTGAAATTTTTATAAAATTTGCGGAAAAATAAAATGGGATAAAAATCTTAACTAGTTTTCAAACTCTAATTAAATGTTTTAATACCTATTAGAAAATGCTCACCACTTATAAATAGTAAGAAAATGATTTTAAAATCTCTTGTAGGGTACTTAATGGGTTATCGGTAGGTGAAGTTCGGTAGTTCATTAGGTATTCTACAGGATCATGTTATGCCTTACAGAGGGTTAAGGTGTGCATTACATCATAAATATGAACTAACGGAGGGAATCTCCATGTGTTAATTATTCAGGAGATATCCTACTTTAGATTGATATGGAAGGAGGGGATCACTCAGTTGAGCAATCTGTTGAAGCTGAGGAACAAGGAGAAGCCCCAGCTCTACAAAATGTCAGTGGGTCTGTGGCACCAGCCCCATAAATGCCGCAATTTCCTGAACAGTTCGCACAACAGATGGCGACAATGTTCTAACAAATGGCTAGGGGTATGCCTGCTCAAGCTCCACCCCAGACTCCTGGTGCAATCCCAAGCTCCAGTCAGACAGTATTACAAGATGTTGAAGTATGGGGCTACGGAATTTAAGGGTACAGTAGACCTTTTAGAGGCAGAGCAGTGGCTAGAGAGGATGGATCTAGTGTTTAAGAAGCTGCACTGCCCAGATGAGCTAAAATTTGAATACTCCATATCACTACTGCAAGGGGATGCTTATGATTGGTGGAAGACCATCCCCCACAGCTTGGCTGAATCACCAATACTGACCTGGGATGACTTCATCAGAGAGTTTAGACAAAAATACATCCCAGATGCATATGTGGATCAAAAACTACAAGAATTTCTGAGTTTGAAGCAAGGCAACAGAAAAGTGGCAGAATATGAGAGGGAATTCTCCCGCTTAAGCTACTATGCTGGGAGTCTCCTTTCTACCAGTAAGGAAAGGTTCAAGAGATTTGAGACGGGTTTGAAGCCCAGCCTACGGATGCAAGTAGTGGGATTCCGACATAGTAATTTTTCAGAGCTCATTTCTCAAGCACTTGAGTTGGAAAGAATTGAATTAGAAGCGACACCAGCAAAAGAAAAATCAGGGAAAGCTGAGAAATCAGAGAAAGATAAGGGGGAAAAGTCAATAAAGCCAAGTTCTGGTGGTACTTCTAGGAAGAGGAAGAAATTTGGTGGACCTAGCAGAGGTCGAGGTGGAAGGTTTGGAAGGGGCAGATTCTCTAGATAGAGACCCCTTAGGTCTGGTCAGCAATAGAGCAGGGGTTCACAACCTCCTCGCCCCTATGAGACTTGTGGCAAGATTCATGGGGGAGAATGCTATTGGGCAACAGGAGCCTGCTTTAACTGTGGAGGCAAGGGCCATATTGCAAAAGAGTGCACTAATGCTCCTAGATTAGGTCCAGCTCCTACGACTGCAGAAGGATCTATTCAAAGTCCTGCTCCCAGAAGTTCACAACCAGTTGGCAGAGGAAGAGGCAGAGGTAGAGGCACTGCTTACAGCGATCGAGTACTATTAGTCGATCGGCCTGAGAAGTGCTTCACCGGGGTTTATACTGATGAGAGACGAAAAGAGGCTGAGACTTCTGACATTGTGGCTGGTACATTCTCTATCTCTGATCAAGAAGTATTTGTATTGTTTGATCCAGGTTCAACCCACTCATATGTTAGTGCTAGCATAGTCAGTTCACTTGCTGTTCCGTGTGTCAAAATGAGTTTTAAAGTGCTAGTAACTAGTCCGTTAAGACAAGAGGTTCGGGTCAACAGAATTTATAGAGACTGTCCTTTGGTGATCCAAGGACATGTTTTTCTGTCATGTTTGATTGAAATGCCCTTCAGAGATTATGATATTATCTTAGGCATAGATTGGTTAGCCAGGCATCACGCCATGATTGACTATAGATTGAAGACAGTCACTTTTGGTCTCCCTCTGTACGATGATGTGGTAATACATGGGGAGAGGCATTTACTGCCATCAAACATCATTTTGGCTGCACTAGCCAGAAGGATGATCAGAAAGGGATGTGAAGCATACTTGGCACATGTGCTAGACACCCAAGTTGGGAGTCCAGCACTCAGGGACATCCCTACGGTATGTGACTTTCCGGATGCGTTTCCTGATGAATTGCTAGGATTACCTCCAGAAAGAGAAGTGCAATTTGAGATTGATGTTATGCCTAGTGTGGACCCAATCTCCATAACACCATATAAAATGGCACTAGCAGAATTGAAAGAGTTAAAAGTGCAGTTGCAAGAGCTGCTTGATAAGGGCTTTATCCACCCTAGTGTGTCACCTTAGGGAGCGCCAGTGTTGTTTGTAAAGAAGAAGGATGGAACTCTCTGCTTATGTATTTATTATTAGCAATTGAATAAGGTGACAATAAAGAATAGATATCCATTGCCCCGCATTGATGACTTGTTTGATCAGTTGAGGGGATTAGCTGTGTTCTCCAAAATTAACCTGAGATCAGGTTATTATCAGCTGAAAGTACAAGAGCAGAGTATTCCTAAAACTGCCTTTAGAACCCGTTATGGCCATTATGAGTTCTTAGTCATGCCATTCGGGTTAACTAATGCTCCGACTATTTTTATAGATATGATGAACACCATCTTCAGACCATACCTCAATCAGTTTGTTGTGGTATTCATAGATGATATATTGGTCTATTCGAGGAGTGCAGAAGAGCATGATAGACATCTGCGGATTGTACTGCAGACTTTGAGGGAGAAACAGCTATATGGAAAATTGTCAAAGTGTGAATTTTGGCTGAAAGAAATATCTTTCTTGGGGCATGTAGTATCAGTAGAGGGCATCAAGGTAGATCCAAGTAAGATAGAAGCTGTCATTAATTAGAGGCCACCCAGAAATATCACGGAGATTCGTAGTTTTCTAGGTTTAGCTGTATACCACCGTTGATTTGTGAAGGGATTCTCCATGTTGGCATCTCCATTGACCAAATTACTTCGAAAAGATGTGAAATTTCAGTGGACGGATAAATGCCAACAGAATTTTGATGAATTGAAGAAATGTTTGACTGAGGCTCCAGTCCTGACTTTGCCTACTCCGGGTAAAGAATACACAGTTTACAGTGATGCTTCTCACAATGGGTTAGGCTGTGTACTGATGCAAGATCAAAATGTCATTGCTTATGCATCACGCCAGCTGAAACCTCATGAGAGGAATTATCCGACACATGATTTGGAGCTTGCAGCTATAGTGTTTGCTCTTAAGATGAAGAGACACTATTTGTATGGGGAGAAGTGCTACATCTACACAGATCATAAGAGTTTGAAGTATTTAAGCACCCAAAAGAGTTAATTTGAGACAGAGGAGATGGTTAGAGTTAATAAAATACTCTGATTATCTGATAGACTATCAGCCAGGGAAAGCTAATGTTGTGGCTGATGCCTTAAGTCGCAAGACTATGGCAAGTCTACGGGTTACTCCTTTGTCTATGGTACATGAGTTGAGATCATTACATGCCAGCTTAGAGATTAATGATGAGGGGCAGACAGCAGTTGCATGGCATGTACAGCCAGTGTTGATTGATCAGATCAGAATGGCTACTCAGAATGATCAGAAGTATCAAAAGCTGTTGAAAGAAGTTTGGCAGGGCAAAAAGTTAGAATTCTCAATAAGAGATGACGGTCTACTACTACACTAGGGCAGAATGTGTGTTCCTAATGATGTTGATTTGAGGAAGATCATTTTGAAGGAAGCACATGAGTCTCCTTTTGCCATGCACCCTGGTGGCACAAAAATGTATAGAGGGCTAATGGAGCATTACCGGTGGATGGGTATGAAAAGAGATGTGGCATAATTTATTTCCAAATGCCTAACTTGTCAGCAAGAAAAGGAAGAGCATCAAGTACCCGCTGGGTTGTTACATCCACTACCAGTACCAGAATGGAAATGGGAGAGAATAACTATGAATTTTGTGATGGGACTTCCGAGGACACAGAAGAGTCATGATGCAGTATGGGTCATTATCGACAGACTAACCAAGTCTGCTCATTTTCTGCCAGTCTGGATGGACTATAGCCTAGAAAGATTGGCCATGTTGTACATTGATGAGATAGTAAAACTGCATGGAGTGCCAGTATCCATCGTATTAGACAGAGATCCTAGGTTCACTTCTAGATTCTGGGGTAGTCTTCAGAGAGCCCTAGGAACTAGATTGAACTTTAGTACGGCATTCCACCCACAGAAAAATGGCCAGTCTGAGAGGGTAATTAAGATCTTGGAGGACATGCTACGGGCTTGCGTGATTGAATTTAAGGGCAGTTGGGACACACACTTGCCTTTGATTGAGTTTGCTTACAACAACAGCTACCAATCAAGCATTGGAATGCCTCCATATGAAGCTTTGTATGGCAGAAAATGCAGAACCCCGCTGTGTTGGGATGAAGTAGGTGAAAGGAAGATGATTAGGCTCGAAATTATTCAGCAGACCGAGGAGAAGATTAGGGTGATCTGAGATCGACTTAAGACTGCATCAGACCATCAGAAGTCCTATACTGATATGAAGAGAAGGGATATTGAGTATACAGTGGGTGAGAAAGTATTCCTCAAGGTTTCTCCTTTGAAGAAGATTATGAGATTTGGCAGAAAGGGGAAACTGAGTCCTCATTTTATCGGGCCATATGAAGTTCTGGAAAGAGTGGGTCCTTTGGCATATCGGTTGGCACTACCTCTAGAGTTGGAGAATATACATAATGTCTTCCATGTGTCTATGTTGAGGAGGTATCGATCAGACCCATCTCATGTACTACCGGTAAAAGAAATTGAAGTAAATCCAGACCTCACATATGAAGAAGAACCCATAGAGATTTTGGCTTATGAGGTGAAGCAGCTATGGAACAAGCAGATACCATTGTGAAAGTGTTGTGGAACCATCATTCGGGCCAAGAGGCTACTTGGGAAGGAGAAGAGAACATAAGGAGACAGCAACTACAGCTGTTTAGAGACTAATACTAGGTAAAATTTTAAGATGAAATTTATTTTAAGGGGGGGGGGGGGGAGAATTGTAACACCCTTATTTGCATAGCCTGGTATATTTCACTATTCCGGTGACCGGTGTCGGTCCTGACAATTAAGGGGATTAGAACCACACTTAAGACAACTAGATAAGCCCTGAACACAAATAATTAGTAATTGTCAATTAGTTAAGTATAAATAAGAAAAACAGAACATAAGAAGTTAAATGAGTCGAGAGTCACAGCGATAGGTGACCTTCTCGGGAAGGATTGCGAAGTTAATTTAAACTTAAATTTCGAACCGTAAAATGTGACGTTGCGGTTCTTAGGACTATTGCGAACACAGTGGAAAAGAGAAAATCACAAAAAAGAAATGTTAAGTCAGTCAAATAATTAGGTCAGGGATCTGGAAGAAATATTGAATTATTTGCAAACGGGATCGAACCGGCGAGGTGCAATTTGGTTAATTGACTCCTAGAGCTGACTCCTGACCTAACTGTCAAATAAAATCGAAGAAAAGAAAATTTCAAAGTCGGGAATTAAATTAAAGAATTAATGGAAAAATAAATAGAAAAAAAAAGAAAAGTGAAAAGTGATGACATCACGCATGACATCATGCATGATGCAATAAACATTATAATTAACAAATTTATTTAAGATAATTTGTGGTCTTCCATAAGGATTAAAATTCATAAAAGAAAGAAAAAAAAAAAAAAAGTCATCTTCTTCATCTTGTTGCTGCCCCAGTTCTCTCTTACCCTCTCCCTCACCAAAACTCCATTAAAGCTCATCTTTGAGCTTGAAGATAAGAAAATCCCACCATAGAAAATTGTCCTACCATAACTAAATTTTTGTTTGGGCAATTGGAAAAGAAGATTCAAGAGAAAGAAAGAAGAAAGGAGGAAGTTGAAGAGGAAAGAAAATTTTGCACCAAGGTTAGTGATCCAAACTTGAAACTTTTGGTTTCATTCTTGTGTTTTTAGCTTAATGAACTTAGAAATTAACATAAAATGAAATGAAAACAAGTGTTGGAGGACTAGGGTAATTTCAGCCAGCTAGGGTTTGAGTGGAAAATGCATGTGTTTTAATTGAATTAAAAGTGTATGTGAACTTGAATGAGTTAAGAAATGGTGATGGTATGCTTTGAATTAGTTAAATGTAACAAAAATGTGAATTAGGGTTTGGACCTAGCGTTTTGGAAGACAAAAATTGGAGAATTGGTCAAATGGTGTGTTTGACCTTGTTTGAGCTGAAAAATGGTTATATGTGACCAATTGTCGTATGTTGGAAGTGTTGGAATTGAATGGACATTCGGATTGCTTAGGGCCATTATGCAGGCAGCAAGACCAAGGTCCTTTTCAGGGACCAAAACTAAAACTTTACCATCCCAATTGGTGTGAGGCTAATTGGGAATGAAACTAGACACAAAATGTCACATTTTTCATTTAGGAATCATGCCCAAAAAGTGACCATAGCATAGTGACCAAATTGACCAAATCCAGAAATGGGTGTTCTGCCCTATACAAAAATGACCAAATGAACAGTGTTTGTTCAGTTAGCCATAATTTGGGCTAGGCAGGTCTAAATGACCTGAAATTTTACTAGTAGAAAGCTGAGATATAGACCTACAACTTTCATGTGGAACACAAGTCCAAATTATGCCCTTAACCAAGTCATTTAGCCACCTAAAGTAAGTGACCTAAAACTGCCAGAACCAAATTAGTGCCCAGAAAATCTGGGTTAGACCAATCATGCAGCCATGATTCAAATGGCTATAACGTGAGCTAAAAAACTCCAATTGGAGTGATTCAAAAAGGAGAATAAAGTTAAGACAATAAGGAACAATTTATATGAAGAAAACTTAGCCAAATTCTAACAGCAACATGACCAATGGAACAGTGCAACATAGGTTACCAAAACTAAAAATTTGCAATTTTGCCTAAAGGACTTAAAATTTGAGAAAACAACCAAAACCAACAAGTTAGGTAACTAAAATGTGGTATGTGGGTGAAATTGGAATTCCCATGCCTATTAAGCCTTAGAAAGTCAACAAATTGACTTGAATAGTGTAGTGAATAGTAACCCCGAAACACAAATTTTAAAGAACGCCAAGTTTAACATATTAAAGCTAGGTACAAGTAAATTTGAATTTATTTTTGGATTTATGATAAGTTATGATACTGAAACACTGTGAAACTGTATGTTTCAGTGGAAAAGAATACCAAGAAAGAATCCGAGAGATCGAGTCAAGGCCAAGAGCTGACTCGTATAAGGTTTGTGCACAACATAGAATTTTTGTAAATTTTCTTCTGCACATTGTTTTGAATGAATTGAAATATTGAATTGTGATATCATTGTCTTGAAATGTTTATTATGCTTTGAATTTAAATTGTTGAAAGTTTAATTGTATATATTTGAAATGGCATTAAATGTTTAGTAAACTGTTAAGATAGTTTTGAAACCACAGTGTCATGACCATATATTTGAATTCCTCACTAGCATGACTAGTGGGGGAAATCAGTTTCAAATTTTGATTCCTTCTCTGGCTGAAGTGTTGAGGTGTTTGCCAGTAGAAGAAGAAAAAGATTGGGTTCCCATATATTTGAGCTAGCTAGCCTTGTGATGTGACTTCTCATAAGCCTCTGGCTATTGAGATTAATATGTTTCGAATGGCATGATATAACTGTGTGTTTTTATGAAATTTGTTTTAAGACTTTCGAAATGAAATTATTTGGATTAAAATTTTATAAGTCATGTTTTGAATTTATATCTCATGTTCAGTTTAATCTTTGAATAAATATGATTTAAATTCTGCATAAAGATTATTTTAGTATGTTGTGCACCACTGAGCCCTAGTGCTCAGCGATGGCTGTTATTGCTGTCGCAGATATAGAGACTAGAGGAGCAGCAGAGTGAGCTGCTGAGGATTAAGGAGCTACCTACTCTGAAGTTTATCGGGTATATTTTATACCCTAGTTGTAAAAATTATTTTGATGTATGTAATGTATGTAAATGTAGAAAATGGTCATAAGCAGTTGTATAAAGCTTGTATTAAATTTTGGTTTGGATTTTTCCTAATGTAAATTTTTGGAATGATGTATGTAAATTATTTTATCTTTAATGAAATATGAATGGAAGTATTTTGTTGAATTTGAATGAAGTTAATTAGTAGTATTTTGATGATGTTGAATTTTGAAATTTGAGAAATGATGTTGAAATTGGTTGGGATGAATGTTGAATTGATGAAGTTATTGAGATAAATCATTGGAAGTGCTTTTTTACAGGTGTTTGAAGAACTGTTTTCTCAAAATACAGAAGGCACTCTACCGAAATTTTTATAAAATTTGCGGAAAAATAAAATGGGATAAAAATCTTAACTAGTTTTCAAACTCTAATTAAATATTTTAATACCTATTAGAAAATGCTCACCACTTATAAATAGTAAGAAAATGATTTTAAAATCCCTTGTAGGGTACTTAATGAGTTATCGGTAGGTAAAGTTTGATAGTTTATTAGGTATTCTACGGGATCATGTTATGCCTTACAGAGGGATAAGGTGTGACAGGACCTAAGATATCTTAGGATTAATTTCCATCAAAGCAACGATCCTCAATCCAATGAATAGAAAAGATTAAATCCATAATAAGGTTAAAGTGTAAAATCTTAATTCTGGAATTATTTTAAATAGATTGTTTCACTTTTAGTTCTTTACTCTTTTAGTCTTTAGCATTCAAAATAGATTAGATTCTTTCCTATTTTATTAGATTGTAACACCCCTCACCCGTCTATAGTGAAGCCAAGCAAGACGTGCTACACGGCGTGCTACACGGCGTGCCGGAGCACCTGATCTTATCTGATTTCATTATAGTTCTAGATTTAGATGTTCAAAAACTTTATCTGAGGTTTAGGCTATTTTTACTTTTATCAAAATCTGACTAATTTGGAAAATTCAAAAATTTCAATGATAATCCAGCAGAGTGCTGGCAGTAATTTGGACTAACAGTTCTTCTGAACCTGCCAAAAACAATTTCAATATATACTCAAATTCACAACTCAGAATCAGTCTC
Source organism: Hevea brasiliensis (assembly GCF_030052815.1). Classification (NCBI taxonomy): domain Eukaryota; kingdom Viridiplantae; phylum Streptophyta; class Magnoliopsida; order Malpighiales; family Euphorbiaceae; genus Hevea; species Hevea brasiliensis. The sequence goes on along the minus strand of NC_079510.1, from coordinate 15,737,302 downwards.
AAAATTTTTCATACTCAATCTCAATTAGAATCATCATGATCAGATACTTAACTCATATATCAAAATTTTTACATTTTATTATTTTGCATAATTTTCCAACTAATTACATAAATTTGTCAAGTACAGGATTTACAAATAATTTACAGTATACTTAGAATGAACAAAATACATAACATGTATAAATATAAGCCCTATCTACATGCATTGCTGAGGAGGTGACAACCTTCAATTCTTCTGACACTTCAGAGATCCGACTTCAAAATCTCAATGATACCATCTGGTTTTACCTTTAGTACCTGCGCGAGAAAGCAATTCCATCGCGCTAATCATTTCTGCTTAGTGGTGCAATAGTATAACAAGAAATAATATATACAATTAAAGAAAGAAATAAATCATAATTCAGATACTCAAGAATCAATTTAATTTGGTATGGTATTTTTAGTATCAACGATCTTATATACTAGTTTGTTCCTCTTTGGAAGTGCTTAGTTTACAACTTTTTAGTAATATTACCCAGTATACAAATTATTCTAACTGTATTGTATTTTAAGTCTCTACGGTTCTACAATTTATATTTTTATTATGTTTCTTTTGCTAATTTCTTTTACTCATTCATTCAATACTTAATTTAATTGTACTGAAATTTCATTATACTTAACTTAACTTAGCTTCCTGAATTGAATAATGTTTTAAATGACTGCCCATATAGCCTATACACTGACCAGACTGGATAAACGGATATACTAGCACTGGGTACCTAGTACCTCGGGCCGTCACACCATCGGTCACAAAGTGTCTCCCGATGTGCAAACAGTGTGGCTAAAAAAGCCATATAATCAATCAGGCATTAAGCCGAGTATAATATAACAATCTGTATAGCCATAGGCTATTAAAATCATAGTATGGGATAAGCCATAAAACACAATATGACGTAAAGTCATTTACAGAACAGCTGTCAGAATCCTATTGGCATGCCAACCTATCCAAACTAGTCAACTAGGCAAATTAGGGCAGATAACAATGTTACATATTTAATTCTTTATTCATAGGGTTTATACATCTTTATGCCTTTCACTAGTCAATAAAATTATTGACCTTTTTATGCATCATGGATAGGTTGATTCTAGCATCAACATGTCACAATTTACAATTCAATATGTTGTCAATATAATGCAATTTACCCTTTTCACAAGTTGGCATTCATTGCCAAATCACTTCAAGCATCATTTTATGTAATTACCAATTTTCAATTTTAGTGTGCTAGATTGGTCTAGCTTAAAGTCCTATTTCCCTTGGTTTTTAGCTTCTGGTCAAAGAAGCAAAATTGTAGCTCTCTGTCTTATTGCACGCGGGGCAAAATTTCAGGTCATTTAGAGTTGTATAGACTAAGTTATGGTCAATCTACTAAAGCTGGACAGATTGCACCTTTACTTCAAAATTTGGTTAATTTCTCAATTTTGTGTGCTAGATTTATCTAGCTTAAAGTCCTATTTCTCTTGGTTTTTAGCTTTTGGTCAAAGAAGCAAAATTGTAGCTCTATGTCTTATTGCACGCGGGGCAAAATTTCAGGTCATTCTAAGTTGTATAGACCAAGATATGGTCAATTTACTAAAGTTGGACAGATTGCACCTTTAGTGCAAAATTTGGTCAATTTCTCAATTTTTGTTTGCTAGATTTGTCTAGCTTAAAGTCCTATTTCTCTTGGTACTATTCCCTTCAATTAATTTCATTAGTCAACATATAATGTTGACCCTTGATGCACTCTACGTGAGTCAATTCTAATGTTACCAATATGTCACATTTTATAGCCATTTAGTGTTGGTATATGTTACCAATTTCATTTCCAATTGTATTGCATTTTATTGTAATTTACCGGATTTCGGTCTACTATTTTGACCTAGCCGGACGACCTAGTTCCCTCGGTTTTTGGGTTTCGGTCCAAACTAAAAACTTGTAGGTCTATGTCTTATGGAACGTGGGGCAAAATTTCAGGTCATTCTGAGTTATGTAGACCAAGTTATGGTCATTTTACTATTGCTGGTCAAAATGTATCAAAATTGGTCACTTTAGGTCATTTTAGGTCATTTTAGGTTCGGCCAGTTTTTGGACCCGAACTTGTGCAAGCTTTTTGACTTGCTTATGGTCATTTCTCGGCTTGGGTGTCTTCATAAGACTTGTAGATATAGGTCTTAACTATTCATGGTCAAAATTTCAGGTCAATTGCACTTGTTTTGAGTGAGTTATGGCCTAAAAACTAACTGCTGCCCAAATGGTCAGTTTTCAGGCCTTAAATGTACTAATCCGGATTTGGTCACTTTTTAAGGTTAGTTTCTAGGCAGAATTTTGGCAACCTTTCTACATGAAAGTTGGCCTATTTGGTGTCTAGTTTCACCCCCCATTGGCCTCATACCAATTGGGTTCACAGTTTGGCACTTATAGCCTAATTTAGGTGCTGCCTTCAATACACAACCTGCACAAAGCTCATACACTCCCAATTTAATGTTCCTTCTCCTCATTACTACAATATTCAATCAACAACACTTCCATACATCTATTGTACACAATTCCAGCAACAATTCTGGGCAGAATGTTCAAGTGCTCAATGCACACAATTCATCATTAAGTTCAACATTCACTTCCACCAAAATTCAACATACTTCAATGTCAAAATTACACATACACTTCAACATATTCATACTTCAATGTCACTTACACTTGCTGCCCACAATTTAACATTAGCATATACCATTAATAATCACATGTTCCCACACAAATTCATGTTATTAGGGGCTGCCAAACATGTCAGTTTGCTCAAGGCATCAAGTTTCCATTTCACACCCTTAATTTAAACACTACATGCACATACTTAAATACAAACTTACTACAACTTTCATTTGAATTAATCAACCTTCATATTCATTCATTAGATGTAAAAATAACTCAAGCTCAACAAGGGTTCATGGCTGCCCAAAATGAAGCAACAACACAAATCTCCAATAATTATTTCAAACCATAATTTAAATTTCTCAATTTCAATCAATTCAAGTCCTATCACTTCCCATACATATACCCATATCAAACATCATCTTTAAACTCATCTACATCATTTAAACACATCAAAATCCCATGAATGTCTTGGCTGCCAAAATGAAGGGCTCACCAAATATACATTAATTTACTCAATTTCTTCACAAATCAACTCACCCAAAGCTCAAAACAAGATCTAATGAAAGAAAATGGGGAGATTAAGCACTAACCTCAACTTGGGCCTGATTAAACTTCACCAAAACTCCTCTTTCTTGCTTCCTACATGCTGCCCATGATGTGTAGACCAAGTTTAATGAAGATACTTGCATGGAATCATGGCTTGATCAATGGTGCATGAAGGCTTGTATATGGGGCGGCCATGGATGAAGCTTGGAGAAATTTCAATTCGGCAAAAAAGAATAATGAGGAAGAAGATGAATAGTGGAAAAATCTGTCCTAGTGGTCCTTATATACTCCACTAATGCCCCACTAATCACAATTACAAAATTACATTAATTCATGATTTCCTTTAATTGCAATTATGCCCTCCAATTCCCTTAAATTACATGTTATCTTGAATTTCATTTTTCATGGGACTTTTAAAATATAATACCACTTATTTTTCATGGACATTTAAGTCAAAAGTCAACTGTAGGTGTCAATTGACCAAAATGCCCCTCTTCGGGTCAAGTTCGGACTTTTTCGGTAACACCGATTTACTCCTTGTACCGCCAATTTCTTTAATTTTTATTTTTTTTTTCGTTTATACTAACTTTCTAATTTTTCTTTGACATTTTCAATGTCAATTACACCTCAGTAAACCTTTAATTATGTCCCAAAAATATTTCTCGGGGTTTCCCCGCGTCCAGGGTTAGTCAACGATCCTCGCCGTAACTTCCCGGTGCGGTCACCCATCGCTACGGGTTTGGCTCGTTTAACTTATTCACATTTTCTCTCTTTCATTTTTGTTTGATTTTTCTTGTATTTTCTTTTTATTTATTTCATCATTATATGTCTGTTCACTATCACCGAAGTGTAGTTCTAGACATCCTGACTTGCCTAGACTGCTATTTGGCCACTAGAGCAACAGAACGTACAGAACACGTACAGTGGGGATGTTACAACTCTTCCCCTCTAAATAAAAATTTCGTCCTTGAAATTTACCTGATGTGAAGGGCTGAGGGAACTGTTGTCTCATTGTCTCCTTGCTCTCCAATGTTGCCTCTTCCGTGTTGTGGTGTCTCCATAGGATTTTCACTAGTGGAATTGTCTTATTTCTGAGCTCTTTTACCTCTCGTGCCAAGATTTTAATTGGTTCTTCTTCATATGTCAGGTCAGGTTGTACCACAATTTCTTCTGCTGAGATGACATGTGAAGGATCTGATCTGTATCTTCTGAGCATCGAGACATGGAACACATTATGTATCTTGTCTAGCTCAGGTGGTAAGGCTAATATATAGGCTACTGATCCCACACGTTCACTAACTTCATATGGGCCAATAAACCTAGGGCATAATTTTCCCTTTTTCCTGAATCTCAACACTTTCTTCCACGGTGATACTCTGAGAAATACTTTCTCGCCAACTTCATACTCAATGTCCTTTCTTTTCAAGTCAGCATAAGATTTCTGTTGGTTTGAGGCAACTTTCAAATTGGCCTTTATCAGTTTCACCTTTTCCTCTATCTGTTTTATCAGGTCTGGCCCCACTAGCTTATCTTCACCCAATTCAGTCCAACATACAGGTGTTCTACATTTTCTCCCATACAGTGCTTCATAGGGTGCCATTTGTATGCTAGCTTGATAGCTATTATTATATGCAAATTCTGCCAGTGGAAGGTATCTGTCCCAACTTCCCTCAAACTCAATAACACAACTTCTCAGCATATCCTCGAGGACCTATCACACATATTCAGTTATTACTATCATTATTATCAGTTTATTGTTTGCAATAACTTAATGAGTTTCAAAATTTACCTGGATTATTCTTTCTGACTGTCCATCCGTCTGAGGATGAAAAGCCGTACTAAAATGGAGTTGTGTGCCCAAGGATTCTTGTAATTTCTTCCAAAATCTAGATGTAAACCTCGGGTCTCTATCAGATATAATGAAAAGTGGAATTCCATGTAGTCTAACTATCTCACTGATGTACAATTCTGCTAGCTTTTCCAGTGAGTAGTCAATTCTGACTGGCAGAAAATGTGCTGATTTGGTCAACCTATCCACAATCACCCATACTGCATCATGCTTCTTCTGAGTGAGAGGTAGACTACTGACAAAGTCCATAGTGACTCTGTGACACCCCTTACCCGTGTACAGTATACCCGAATAAGTAATGCCACACGGTGTACCGGCACACTCTAATATACCTTAATTAATTTATATCATGCTTTTGAATATAATTTATGAAATATAATTTATTTAAGCCATTTATCGAAATTATTATTTATTTGATCTTCCGAAAATTTTAAAGAAAATCCGGCAGGGTACCGGCTAAAAATGGAGAAAACAGTTCTTCGGAACCTGTGAAAAAAACACTTCCAATATTCATGTCTCATCATCTCACACTCCAATATCAAAATCTCAACAACATTTCTCAATTTCAGTTCTCAATCATCCATCACATGTGATAATCAAGTATAAATCACAATTAGATATTTACTTTTCCATTCACAAATACAATTTTTCATAATTTACATGATCAACAAAATACATTACATAATTCTAAATACATATGAGAAAATAAAAATTTGTTACAAAATGCCAAAATGACACCTAGTGTCCTACCAATGCACTGCAGGTGACGAGGTGACACGGACACTGTGCAGAACTGCAGGATGGACTCACCCAGTCTGCGGTCTACTAGGCTCACGATCAGTATCTCCAGTACCTACGCGTGGCAAAAGCAACGCGCTAAGCAATAATGCTTAGTGGTGTAATAATAAAATAAAAGAGAATAGCAGAAAATAAATATGTAGTGAATGTATATGTTTTATTTGTTTTGAATTTGTATATCATTAACCTTGTCCACTTTCATTCATTTGGTTGCCCAAGTAACCTACACTAGACGACTGGACTGGATAAACGGGTAAACTGGCACTGGGTATCGAGTATCTCGGGCCGTCACACCATCGGTCACATATGCATCTCCCGGTGTGCAACAGAATAGCTAACAAGCTGTAAATAATATCAGGCACAAGGCCAAATCTCAATGCAAGGTCAAAATGGCTAAAAGCCATAAAATCACAGAATGGCATATTGCCATGTGCAGTACTGCTAACTGAACCCTATTGGCATGCCAAACTATCCAAACCAATCTTGTTAGGTATACTAAGGCATTTGAAACTTTTAAATTCTTCAATTTGTGAATTTTAAGTTTTGGTGTCACTATTCACCTCATTGGTCAACAAAAATGTTGACTTTTGGATAGAAAATAGGTATATTGGTTTTGGCATTCCCAACATACCCCATTTTGCATTTAAAACTTGTTCGAATTGGTCACCATTACCATTTCTAACTTAAAACCAAGATGACAGAAATTTCAGTTTTTGAAGCCTAAGTTTACTATTCCATTAAGCACTGTTGCAGTGGGAATTTGAAGAAATGGAAAACATGAAAGTTGTTCCTTATTTTGTCTAGTTGAATTTCCTTTTTTTGAATCACTCCATTTGGAGTTTTGTAGCTCCAGATATGGTCCAAAAACCAAAGCTGGCCGGATTGCCAAAACTGCAGAATTACCACATCTACAGTACCATGAACAGTGAATGTGATTGCATTTGTGAATAGGTTATGGCCATAATTTGGGGTAGGTCTCTTCATGAAAGTTGTTTGTCTATGTCTTAACTTATTGCTGTAAAAATTTCAGGTCAATTGACCATATCTATAGTGAGTTATGGCCAAATGAACAGTTACTATTCATTTGGTCATTTCTGCAGGTGCTGTTGCAGGGCATCCGGATTGGGGCCAACTTTTGGTCCTCTTGCTTTGGTCTTTTGGGCATGCCTTCTTCAGCAAAAATGTGCCATTATAAGCCTAGTTTCATGTCCAATTGGCCAAACACCAATTGGACCAACACAGACAAAGGTATGGCAGTCCAAGTGGACTGAAATTTCAGTCACCCTACTACACTCACAAGGCAGCATACACATTCACTTTGCCATGCTATATTTCAGTCCAAATTATGGTCAACTTACCTAAAATGGTCACTAATTGACCATTAAAATGTTCCCTAACAATTTCCTAAGCCAAGTCAAATTTTCACTTCTCAAAACCCTAGTTTCCATTATAAGTTTTCACAACATACCTTAATTACTAACTCATTCACTAACGACATGTATACATGCTTTAAACATGATCTCTAATCCACTTTAAGCCCATCAAAACACTCCATTATTGTTCCTTCAATAGGGCTGCCGAAATCCATAGTATGTATACACATAATTTTTGTTCATTTAAGTTACAAATTCTTACTCAATTCAAGTTACTAACATGGAAAATAAAAGTTTTAAATAGATAGGTGCACTAACCTCTTGTAGGGCAGATTTTTCCAAGCCCCAAACTTCACTTTCTTTCTTCTTCTTGGCTGCCAAAAGGTTTTGCAAGGTGGAAGGACAAATTTTAGTGAAAGGTCTCTAGGGTTTTAGGGTGAAATGAAGAGGGAAGTGGAGTTTGATGGTGTGTTAATGGAGGGTTAGGGCAAACCATGGGTTTCGGCTGGTTTGGGGAGGAGGGTGATGGCTGTTTGCTTTTTAATTTTTTTAGTCTTTATTAGTCTCTTTTATTAGTTAATCACATGGTTGTTTAATTGTGATTGGAGGATATTTTTAAATGACATCATAGTATGTCATATTTGGCATTTTAGTGTATTTTCTTTTTCTTTTCATCACTACTCAATTTCAATTTAATTTTTAGTAATGTTTCTTCATATTTTATGTCATATTAATTATTTACTTAACTGGACAAGTCGGCCAAAAATCTCCTCTGAAGGCGAAATGACCAAAATACCCTCCGTTTGGCTTAACGGGTCAAAATTGTCTGTACCGATTGAAAAATTTTTCTAGGTATTTTCTTGGCATTCTAATGCCATAGGAACCTCAGTAACCCTTCTCTGGAGTCCCAAAAATTATTTTATAATTTTTCCCTCGGGTCTAGGGCTCCTAGTTGCGAGAACCGCAACTTCCCTCTGGGTTACCCCTCGCTAGGGCACCGGCTCGTTTAACTTGGTTGTATTTTATTTCTAAAATTTTTACTAAATTTTTCTTATTAATATTTGAGTTAATTTTGGTTCTTCACTTTAGTTTAAATATTTTTCCGGACATTCTAGCTGTCCGGACCGACACTGGTCACCGGAACAGTAGAATGTACGGAGTTGCTACCGGGAGGGTGTTACAACTCTTCCCCTCTAATTTAAATTTCGTCCTCGAAATTTACCTGATGCAAACAGTTGAGGGAACTGTTGCCTCATCGTCTCTTCACTCTCCCAAGTTGCCTCCTCGGTGTTGTGGTGCCTCCAAAGCACTTTCACTAGTGGAATCTGCTTATTTCTTAACTCTTTCACTTCCCGAGCCAGGATCCGTAGAGGTTCTTCTTCATATGTCAAATCCGGTTGTATTTCAATTTCTTCCTGGAGATGACATGTGAAGGATCTGCCGGTATCTTCTAAGCATGGACACGTGGAACACATTGTGGATCTTGTCCACTGGTGGTAAAGCTAGCCTATAGGCCACTTTGGACCCACACGTTCAATGACTTCATATGGGCCAATGAACCTAGGGCTCAACTTACCTTTTCTTCCAAACCTCAATACCTTCATCCACGGTGACACCTTGAGGAACACTTTATCGCCAACCATATATTCTATTTCTTTTCTCTTCAAGTAGGCATAAGATTTACATGCATGCAGGCAACCTTCAGATTGGCTTTGATTAGTTTCACTTTCTCCTCGGTTTGTTTCACTGTGTCAGCCCCACTAGTTTGTCTTCGCCCAATTCAGTCGGCCTGCTGAGTTCTACATTTTCTCCCATACGATTGCTTCATACGGGGCCATTTGGATGCTAGCTTGGTAGCTATTGTTGTATGCAAATTACGCGATGGGAGGTATCTATCCCAACTTCCCTCAAACTCAATGACACAACTCCTCAGCATATCCTCAAGGACCTGACATATATTTCATGTTATTATTATCATTTTAATTCAATATTTGTATCAATTTCATTGGTTTCAATTGTTTACCTGGATTACTCTTTCTGATTGCCCATCCGTCTGAGGATGGAAAGCTGTGCTGAAGTGGAGTTGTGTACCCAAGGACTCATGCAACTTCTTCCAAAATCTTGATGTAAACCTTGGGTCTCGATCAGATATGATGGAAAGTGGGATTCCATGCAGTCTAACTATCTCACTGATATACAATTCTGTTAACTTCTCCAGTGAGTAGTCAGTCCTAACTGGCAGAAAGTGTGCTGACTTCGTCAATCTATCCACTATCACCCATACTGCATCATGTTTCTTCTGGGTGAGAGGTAGACCACTTACAAAATCCATGGTGACCCGATCCCATTTCCATTCAGGTATGCGTATAGGCTATAGCAAACCCGATGGAACTTGATGTTCTGCCTTGACTTGCTGACATGTCAAGCATTTAGTCACATAGTCAGCTATGTCCTTCTTCATACCAGGCCACCAATACTGAAGCTTCATATCATGATACATCTTTGTACTTCCTGGGTGCATAGCATATACACTGGTGTGTGCCTCTTTTAGAATATTGGCCTTCAATTCCCCATCATCTGGTACACACAATCTTCCTTTGTAGTACAGACACCCATCTGCTTTCACCCCATAGTCAGTTGCTTTTCCCTATGAGATTTTGCTCATAATAGCCATTAGCTTCTCATCTACCTTCTGCCCATCTAAAATCTGCTGTAGCAGGTTTGGTCTCACTTGCAACTCAGCCAAAATAGCTCCATCTCGAATCAAAGATAGACGGGCATTCAATGATCTCAAAGCTGTGATGGATTTTCTGCTCAAAGCATCAGCAACTACATTTGCCTTCCCAGGATGGTAGTCAATTACACAATCATAATCCTTCAGGAACTCAATCCATCGCCTTTGTCTAAGGTTGAGCTCCTTCTGAGTTGGCAAATATTTTAGACTTTTGTGGTCTGTGTAAATGTAGCACTTTTCACCATACAAGTAATGCCTCCATATCTTCAGTGCGAAGATAATTGCTGCAAGCTCTAGATCATGGGTAGGGTAATTTTGTTCATGTGGCCTTAGCTGCCTGGAAGCATAGGCGACCACCTTCCCCTCTTGCATCAATACACACCCTAACCCATTATGTGAGGCATCACTGTAGACCACAAAGTCCTTTCACGACATTGTGTTAACACTGGTGCCTCTATCAACATAGCCTTCAACTTCTCAAAACTGGTCTGACACTTGTCATTCCAGTCAAATCTGACATTCTTGTGTAACAACTTGGTCATTGGAGCAACTATTAGGGAAAATCCCTTCACAAATCTTCTGTAATACCCAGCTAGCCCCAAGAAGCTTCTGACCTCAGTTGTATTTCTAGGAGGCTTCCATTCCATCACTGCTTCTATTTTCTTGGGATCCACCCTAATCCCATCAGCTGACACTATGTGTCCAAGGAATGCAATCTCATTCAACCAAAAGTCACACTTGGACAACTTAGCATACAGCTTCTTTTCTCTCAGGGTTTGCAGAACAATCCTCAAGTGCTCATCATGTTCTTCCCTGGTCTTGGAATACACCAAAATATCATCAATAAAGACCACTACGAACCGATCTAAGTGTGGATGGAAGATACGGTTCATAAGGTCCATGAATGCCGCTGGTGCATTTGTTAGGCCAAAGGGCATCACTAGAAACTCATAATGCCCATATCGGGTCCTGAATGTAGTCTTTGGCACATCTGTGTCCTTCACCCTCAACTGATGATACCCTGATCTGAGATCAATCTTAGAAAATACTCCTGCTCCCTTCAACTGATCAAACAGATCATCAATTCTAGGCAACTGATATTTGTTCTTCACAGTCACTTTATTCAACTGCCGGTAATCAATGCATAGCCTCAAAGTCCCATCCTTCTTTTTCACAAACAGCACTGGAGCTCCCGATGGTTACACACTGGGGCGTATGAACCCCTTATCAAGCAACTCTTGCAACTGAGTTTTTAACTCCCTCAATTCAGTGGGTGCCATCCTATAAGGAGAGATGGAAATGGGTGATGTACCCGGCAGTGTCTCAATAGTATATTCGACTTCCCTTTCTGGTGGCAAACCAGGCAATTCTTCAGAAAATACCTCTAGGAAGTCTCTTACTGTGGGTATATCACTCAAGTTTGGCTTAGCCTGCCTAGTGTCCACCACATGTGCTAAGTAGGCTTCACAGCCTTTTCTTATCATTCTTCTTGCAACTGTGGCTGAGATGACATTGGACAAGAAATCTGTCCTTTCCCCCACAACTGTGATCTCATTACCCTCAGGGCTTTTCAAAGAAATTCTCTTCAATTTGCAATCAACTATTGCCTGATGACGTGACAACCAGTCCATTCCCAAAATCACATCAAACTCATGGAAGGGCAACTCAATCAAGTCTACCAAGAATTCATACCCCTGAATCCTTAACGGGCAGCCCTTGTACACTTTGTTCACCACTACACTGTGGCCCAATGGATTAGTGACCAGAATGTCTTGGTCACTCTCCCCTACTAGTATCCCCCTTTCTACGGGTAGGTTGATGCAGATGTATGAATGGGTGGATCCTGGATCCACCAATGCATGCACAGGTGTAGTGTAGAGGGAGAACGTACCCCTGATGACGTCCGGGGCATCTTGCTCCTCCTGAGCTCTAATAGCATAAGCTCTTGCAGGTGGTCTGCTGTCAGGCCTTTCTGCTGGGTCAGATGCAGGCCTTTGTAATGGTCCCACAGCCTCAGATTTGCCAGATTTTCTACCCCTCTGTGGTGCAGGAGCAGTGCATGCGCTTGTGTTGGAGTAGCTGTAGTAGTTCTGCGTGGACAATTCCTTAACTGATGCTCTGTTGACCTACACCTTAAGCAGGCACCAGTCACTCTCCAACACTCCCCCTTATGCCATTTCAGGCAGTGTGGACATGCAGAAGATGTTGGGGCTGGTCCCCTGAATCCCATCCCTGGAGAGCTGCCCACTGATGGTGTGGACTGACCTCTCCTAGGGGTAAACTGTGGCCTGGGCCCCTAAGACTGACCCTGACCTTGTGGCTGAGCTGAACTCTGTGCAGGTGGACCCTTGAACTTCTTCCCAAATCCAGGAGCTGAACTAGACTGACCTGGGCCCCTCTTCTGCTGTCTTTCCCTTCTAGTCTGCTCACTGATTCTTACTTTTTCAACCTTTATTGTAGCTTCCACTAACTTGGTAAATTCTGTGATTCCCATGGCAGTGAGCTGGATCTTTATGTTGTCATTTAGTCCCTCTTCAAATCTCTTGCATCTTTCAGCTTCATTAGGGACTATCTCCCTTCCATAGCGGCTCAATCTTACGAATTCCTTCTCATACTTGCCATCGACAACCGCTCGCTCAAATTAATAAACTCTCTTCTTCTCTTCTAGGTATACAAGACCACATATTTCTTCTTGAATTCAGAGAGAAAGAAGTCCCAAGTTATAACTTCGCTGCACTTCACCGAACACGATCCCACCATTCGTAGGCATCATCTTGCAACAAAGATATGGCGACTTCTGTGTTTTGCTCGAGTGCGGTGGAGTTGTTTTAGAACTCGCCTGCTCGTTTCAACCAATTCTACCGCAATGTAATCATCTTCTCTCTACCAAAAAGTCCACCGCTCCAAACTTTCTTAGTCTTTCTAGGTGTGATTTACATTTGGAGGTGGTGGTGGTGCTTCTTTGGCATTACCCGACCATTTGTGCAAGAAATCGGCCATTTGCTAGAACATGGCCTGTGGAGGCCGAGCAGGTGCTCGCTCGAGCCGGGCGGAGTAGGTTCTACCCTACCCCCGCCTCATTTCCGCAGTGGAGCATGACTCTCCACTTCCTCCTCGATCGCTCTGTGATGTAGGGTCCATATCCTATTCAAAATAAGAAAGACAAACAAATCAGTATTACTGTCACCTCGACTCTTACAAATGCAATGCATGGTATGGACTCAATCTAGGCCCAGAAACGCCTAAACCGTGCTCTGATACCACCAAATGTGACACCCCTTACCCGTCTACAGTATACCCGAATAAGTAATGCCACACGGTGTACCGGCACACTCTAATATACCTTAATTGATTTATATCATGCTTTTGAATATAATTTATGAAATATAATTTATTTAATCCATTTATCAAAATTATTATTTATTTGAGGTTCCAAAAATTTTAAAGAAAAGCCAAAAGTACCATTAAAAATGGAGAAAACAGTTCTTGAACTTGTGAAAAAACACTTCCAATATTCATGTCTCATCATCTCACACTCCAATATCAAAATCTCAATAACATTTCTCAATTTCTTCTCAATCATCCATCACATGTGATAATCAAGTATAAATCACAATTAGATATTTACTTTTCCATTCACAAATACAATTTTTCATAATTTAGATGATCAACAAAATACATTAAATAATTCTATATACATATGAGAAAATAAAAATTTGTTACAAAATGCCAAAATGACACCTAGTGTCCTACCAATGCAATCGCAGTGACGAGGTGACACGGACATCGTGCGTAATCTGCAGGATGGACTCACCTACCGATGGTCTACTGGGCTCACGATCAGTATCTCCAGTACCTATGAAATAAAATAAAAGAGAATAGCAGAAAATAAATATGTAGTGAATGTATATGTTTTATTTGTTTTAAATTTGTATATCATTAACCTTGTCCACTTTCATTCATTTGGTTGCCCAAGTAACCTACACTAGACGATCGGATCGATAAACGGGTAACCGCACTGGTATCGAGTACCTCGCCACACCATCGGTCACATATGCATCTCCCGGTGTGCAACAGATAGCTAACAAGCTGTAAATAATATCAGGCACAAGGCCAAATCTCAATGCAAGGTCAGAATGGCTAAAAGCCATAAAATCACAGAATGGCATATTGCCATGTGCAGTACTACTAACTGAACCCTATTGGCATGCCAAACTATCCAAACCAATCTTGTTAGGTATACTAGGGCATTTGAAACTTTTAAATTCTTTAATTTGTGAATTTCAAGTTTTGGTGTCACTATTCACCTCATTGGTCAACAAAAATGTTGACTTTTGGATAGAAAATAGGTATATTGGTTTTGGCATTCCCAACATACCACATTTTGCATTTAAAACTTGTTCGAATTGGTCACCATTACCATTTCTAACTTAAAACCAAGATGACAGAAATTTCAGTTTTTGAAGCCTAAGTTTACTATTCCATTAAGCAATCACAGTTGGGAATTTGAAGAAATGGAAAACATGAAAGTTGTTCCTTATTTTGTCTAGTTGAATTTCCTTTTTTTGAATCACTCCATTTGGAGTTTTGTAGCTCCAGATATGGTCCAAAAACCAAAGCTGGCCGGATTGCCAAAACTGCAGAATTACCACATCTACAGTACCATGAACAGTGAATGTGATTGCATTTGTGAATAGGTTATGGCCATAATTTGGGGTAGGTCTCTTCATGAAAGTTGTTTGTCTATGTCTTAACTTATTGCTGTAAAAATTTCAGGTCAATTGACCATATCTATAGTGAGTTATGGCCAAATGAACAGTTACTATTCATTTGGTCATTTCTGCAGGTGCTGTTGCAGGGCATCCGGATTGGGGCCAACTTTTGGTCCTCTTGCTTTGGTCTTTTGGGCATGCCTTCTTCAGCAAAAATGTGCCATTATAAGCCTAGTTTCATGTCCAATTGGCCAAACACCAATTGGACCAACACAGACAAAGGTATGGCAGTCCAAGTGGACTGAAATTTCATCACCCTACTACACTCACAAGGCAGCATACACATTCACTTTGCCATGCTATATTTCAGTCCAAATTATGGTCAACTTACCTAAAATGGTCACTAATTGACCATTAAAATGTTCCCTAACAATTTCCTAAGCCAAGTCAAATTTTCACTTCTCAAAACCCTAGTTTCCATTATAAGTTTTCACAACATACCTTAATTACTAACTCATTCACTAACGACATGTATACATGCTTTAAACATGATCTCTAATCCACTTTAAGCCCATCAAAACACTCCATTATTGTTCCTTCAATAGGGCTGCCGAAATCCATAGTATGTATACACATAATTTTTGTTCATTTAAGTTACAAATTCTTACTCAATTCAAGTTACTAACATGGAAAATAAAAGTTTTAAATAGATAGGTGCACTAACCTCTTGTAGGGCAGATTTTTCCAAGCCCCAAACTTCACTTTCTTTCTTCTTCTTGGCTGCCAAAAGGTTTTGCAAGGTGGAAGGACAAATTTTAGTGAAAGGTCTCTAGGGTTTTAGGGTGAAATGAAGAGGGAAGTGGAGTTTGATGGTGTGTTAATGGAGGGTTAGGGCAAACCATGGGTTTCGGCTGGTTTGGGGAGGAGGGTGATGGCTGTTTGCTTTTTAATTTTTTTAGTCTTTATTAGTCTCTTTTATTAGTTAATCACATGGTTGTTTAATTGTGATTGGAGGATATTTTTAAATGACATCATAGTATGTCATATTTGGCATTTTAGTGTATTTTCTTTTTCTTTTCATCACTACTCAATTTCAATTTAATTTTTAGTAATGTTTCTTCATATTTTATGTCATATTAATTATTTACTTAACTGGACAAGTCGGCCAAAAATCTCCTCTGAAGGCGAAATGACCAAAATACCCTCCGTTTGGCTTAACGGGTCAAAATTGTCTGTACCGATTGAAAAATTTTTCTAGGTATTTTCTTGGCATTCTAATGCCATAGGAACCTCAGTAACCCTTCTCTGGAGTCCCAAAAATTATTTTATAATTTTTCCCCTGGGTCTAGGGCTCCTAGTTGCGAGAACCGCAACTTCCCTCTGGGTTACCCCTCGCTAGGGCACCGGCTCGTTTAACTTGGTTGTATTTTATTTCTAAAATTTTTACTAAATTTTTCTTATTAATATTTGAGTTAATTTTGGTTCTTCACTTTAGTTTAAATATTTTTCCGGACATTCTAGCTGTCCGGACCGACACTGGTCACCGGAACAGTAGAATGTACGGAGTTGCTACCGGGAGGGTGTTACAACTCTTCCCCTCTAATTTAAATTTCGTCCTCGAAATTTACCTGATGCAAACAGTTGAGGGAACTGTTGCCTCATCGTCTCTTCACTCTCCCAAGTTGCCTCCTCGGTGTTGTGGTGCCTCCAAAGCACTTTCACTAGTGGAATCTGCTTATTTCTTAACTCTTTCACTTCCCGAGCCAGGATCCGTAGAGGTTCTTCTTCATATGTCAAATCCGGTTGTATTTCAATTTCTTCCCTGGAGATGACATGTGAAGGATCTGAGCGGTATCTTCTAAGCATGGACACGTGGAACACATTGTGGATCTTGTCCAGCTCTGGTGGTAAAGCTAGCCTATAGGCCACTGGACCCACACGTTCAATGACTTCATATGGGCCAATGAACCTAGGGCTCAACTTACCTTTTCTTCCAAACCTCAATACCTTCTTCCACGGTGACACCTTGAGGAACACTTTATCGCCAACCATATATTCTATTTCTTTTCTCTTCAGGTCGGCATAAGATTTCTGTCTGTCTGAGGCAACCTTCAGATTGGCTTTGATTAGTTTCACTTTCTCCTCAGTTTGTTTCACCAGGTCTGGCCCCACTAGTTTGTCTTCGCCCAATTCAGTCCAGCACACTGGAGTTCTACATTTTCTCCCATACAGTGCTTCATACGGGGCCATTTGGATGC
This sequence comes from Hevea brasiliensis, assembly GCF_030052815.1. Lineage (NCBI taxonomy): Eukaryota > Viridiplantae > Streptophyta > Magnoliopsida > Malpighiales > Euphorbiaceae > Hevea > Hevea brasiliensis. Next base: position 15,720,365 of record NC_079510.1, on the reverse strand, counting down.
TAGCTTGGTAGCTATTGTTGTATGCAAATTCTGCCAGTGGGAGGTATCTATCCCAACTTCCCTCAAACTCAATGACACAACTCCTCAGCATATCCTCAAGGACCTGACATATATTTCATGTTATTATTATCATTTTAATTCAATATTTGTATCAATTTCATTGGTTTCAATTGTTTACCTGGATTACTCTTTCTGATTGCCCATCCGTCTGAGGATGGAAAGCTGTGCTGAAGTGGAGTTGTGTACCCAAGGACTCATGCAACTTCTTCCAAAATCTTGATGTAAACCTTGGGTCTCGATCAGATATGATGGAAAGTGGGATTCCATGCAGTCTAACTATCTCACTGATATACAATTCTGTTAACTTCTCCAAAGGAGTAGTCACCCTAATCGGCAGAAAGTGTGTCGACTTCAATCTATCAACTATCACCCATACTGCATCATGTTTCTTCTGGGTGAGAGGTAGACCACTTACAAAATCCATGGTGACCCGATCCCATTTCCATTCAGGTATGCGTATAGGCTGTAGCAAACCTGATGGAACTTGATGTTCTGCCTTGACTTGCTGACATGTCAAGCATTTAGTCACATAGTCAGCTATGTCCTTCTTCATACCAGGCCACCAATACTGAAGCTTCAGATCATGATACATCTTTGTACTTCCGGGGTGCATAGCATATACACCGTGTGTGCCTCTTTTAGAATACTGGCCTTCAATTCCCCATCATCTGGTACACACAATCTTCCTTTGTAATACAGACACCCATCTGTTTCCACCCCATAGTCAGTTGCTTTTCCCTATGAGATTTTGCTCATAATAGCCATTAGCTTCTCATCTACCTTCTGCCCATCTAAAATCTGCTGTAGCAGGTTTGGTCTCACTTGCAACTCAGCCAAAATAGCTCCATCTCGAATCAAAGATAGACGGGCATTCAATGATCTCAAAGCTGTGATGGATTTTCTGCTCAAAGCATCAGCAACTACATTTGCCTTCCCAGGATGGTAGTCAATTACACAATCATAATCCTTCAGGAACTCAATCCATCGCCTTTGTCTAAGGTTGAGCTCCTTCTGAGTTGGCAAATATTTTAGACTTTTGTGGTCTGTGTAAATGTAGCACTTTTCACCATACAAGTAATGCCTCCATATCTTCAGTGCGAAGATAATTGCTGCAAGCTCTAGATCATGGGTAGGGTAATTTTGTTCATGTGGCCTTAGTGCTGGAAGCATAGGCGACCACCTTCCCTCTTGCATCAATACACACCCTAACCCATTATGTGAGGCATCACAGAGACCACAAAGTCCTTTCACGACCTTGGCCGTGTTAACACCGTGCCTCTATCAACATAGCCTTCAACTTCTCAAAACTGGTCCGACACTTGTCATTCCAGTCAAATCGACATTCTTGTGTAACAACTTGGTCATTGGAGCAACTATTAGGAAAATCCTTCACAAATCTTACGTAATACCCAGCTAGCCCCAAGAAGCTTCCGACCTCGGTTGTATTTCTAGGAGGCTTCCATTCCATCATCGCTTCTATTTTCTTGGGATCCACCTAATCCCATCACCGACACTATGTGTCCAAGGAATGCAATCTCATTCAACCAAAAGTCACACTTGGACAACTTAGCATACGACTTCTTTTCTCTCGTGGTTTGCAGAACAATCCTCAAGTGCTCATCATGTTCTTCCTCGGTCTTGGAATACACCAAAATATCATCAATAAAGACCACTACGAACCGATCTAAGTGTGGATGGAAGATACGGTTCATAAGGTCCATGAATGCATTGGTGCATTTGTTAGGCCAAAGGGCATCACTAGAAACTCATAATGCCCATATCGGGTCTGAATGTAGTCTTTGGCACATCTGTGTCCTTCACCCTCAATCGATGATACCCGATGCGAGATCAATCTTAGAAAATACTCTGCTCCCTTCAATCGATCAAACAGATCATCAATTCTAGGCAACTGATATTTGTTCTTCACAGTCACTTTATTCAACTGCCGGTAATCAATGCATAGCCTCAAAGTCCCATCCTTCTTTTTCACAAACAGCACTGGAGCTCCCGATGGTTACACATCGGCGTATGAACCCTTATCAAGCAACTCTTGCAATCGAAGTTTTTAACTCCCTCAATTCAGTGGGTGCCATCCTATAAGGAGAGATGGAAATGGGTGATGTACCCGGCAGTGTCTCAATAGTATATTCGACTTCCCTTTCTGGTGGCAAACTAGGCAATTCTTCAGAAAATACCTCTAGGAAGTCTCTTACTATGGGTATATCACTCAAGTTTGGCTTAGCCTGCCTAGTGTCCACCACATGTGCTAAGTAGGCTTCACAGCCTTTTCTTATCATTCTTCTTGCAACTGTGGCTGAGATGACATTGGACAAGAAATCTGTCCTTTCCCCCACAACTGTGATCTCATTACCCTCAGGGCTTTTCAAAGAAATTCTCTTCAATTTGCAATCAACTATTGCCTGATGACGTGACAACCAGTCCATTCCCAAAATCACATCAAACTCATGGAAGGGCAACTCAATCAAGTCTACCAAGAATTCATACCCCTGAATCCTTAACGGGCAGCCCTTGTACACTTTGTTCACCACTACACTGTGGCCCAATGGATTAGTGACCAGAATGTCTTGGTCACTCTCCCCTACTAGTATCCCCCTTTCTACGGGTAGGTTGATGCAGATGTATGAATGGGTGGATCCTGGATCCACCAATGCATGCACAGGTGTAGTGTAGAGGGAGAACGTACCCCTGATGACGTCCGGGGCATCTTGCTCCTCCTGAGCTCTAATAGCATAAGCTCTTGCAGGTGGTCTGCTGTCAGGCCTTTCTGCTGGGTCAGATGCAGGCCTTTGTAATGGTCCCACAGCCTCAGATTTGCCAGATTTTCTACCCCTCTGTGGTGCAGGAGCAGGTCTGTCTGCTTGTGTTGGAGTAGCTGTAGTAGTTCTGCGTGGACAATTCCTTAACTGATGCTCTGTTGACCCACACCTTAAGCAGGCACCAGTCACTCTCCAACACTCCCCCTTATGCCATTTCAGGCAGTGTGGACATGCAGAAGATGTTGGGGCTGGTCCCCTGAATCCCATCCCTGGAGAGCTGCCCACTGATGGTGTGGACTGACCTCTCCTAGGGGTAAACTGTGGCCTGGGCCCCTAAGACTGACCCTGACCTTGTGGCTGAGCTGAACTCTGTGCAGGTGGACCCTTGAACTTCTTCCCAAATCCAGGAGCTGAACTAGACTGACCTGGGCCCCTCTTCTGCTGTCTTTCCCTTCTAGTCTGCTCACTGATTCTTACTTTTTCAACCTTTATTGTAGCTTCCACTAACTTGGTAAATTCTGTGATTCCCATGGCAGTGAGCTGGATCTTTATGTTGTCATTTAGTCCCTCTTCAAATCTCTTGCATCTTTCAGCTTCATTAGGGACTATCTCCCTTCCATAGCGGCTCAATCTTACGAATTCCTTCTCATACTCGGCTACTGACAACTGCCTCTGCCTCAAATTAATAAACTCTCTTCTTCTCTCTTCTAGGTATACAGTACCCACATATTTCTTCTTGAATTCAGAGAGAAAGAAGTCCCAAGTTATAGCTTCTGGCTGCACTTCACTGAACACAGTATCCCACCATTCGTAGGCATCATCTTGCAACAAAGATATGGCAGCTTCCAGGTTTTGCTCTGGAGTGCAGTGGAGTTGTTTTAGAACTCTGCCTGTTCTGTTCAACCAATTCTCGGCTGCAACAGAATCATCTTCTCTCTTACCGAAAAAGTCCACTGCTCCAAACTTTCTTAGTCTTTCTAGGTGTGATTTCTGTTGTGGAGGTGGTGGTGGTGCTGCTGCTGGCATTACCCCAGCCATTTGTCTGAAGAAATCGGCCATTTGCTAGAACATGGCCTGTGGAGGCTGAGCAGGCTCTGCCTGAGCTGGCGGAGTAGGTTCTACCCTACCCCCAGTCTCAGCTGCTGCAGGTGGAGCATGACTCTCCACTTCCTCCTCGACTGCTCTCTGTGATGTAGGGTCCATATCCTATTCAAAATAAGAAAGACAAACAAATCTGTATTAGTGTCACCTCGACTCTTACAAATGCAATGCATGGTATGGACTCAATCTAGGCCCAGAAACGCCTAAACCGTGCTCTGATACCACTAAATGTGACACCCCTTACCCGTGTATAGTATACCTGAATAAGTAATGCCACACGGTGTACCAGCACACTCTAATATACCTTAATTGATTTATATCATGCTTTTGAATATAATTTATGAAATATAATTTATTTAATCCATTTATCAAAATTATTATTTATTTGAGGTTCCAAAAATTTTAAAGAAAAGCCGGCAAAGTACCGGCTAAAAATGGAGAAAACAGTTCTTCGGAACTTGTGAAAAAAACACTTCCAATATTCATGTCTCATCATCTCACACTCCAATATCAAAATCTCAATAACATTTCTCAATTTCAGTTCTCAATCATCCATCACATGTGATAATCAAGTATAAATCACAATTAGATATTTACTTTTCCATTCACAAATACAATTTTTCATAATTTACATGATCAACAAAATACATTACATAATTCTAAATACATATGAGAAAATAAAAATTTGTTACAAAATGCCAAAATGACACCTAGTGTCCTACCAATGCACTGCAGGTGACGAGGTGACACGGACACTGTGCAGAACTGCAGGATGGACTCACCCAGTCTGCGGTCTACTGGGCTCACGATCAGTATCTCCAGTACCTATGAAATAAAATAAAAGAGAATAGCAGAAAATAAATATGTAGTGAATGTATATGTTTTATTTGTTTTAAATTTGTATATCATTAACCTTGTCCACTTTCATTCATTTGGTTGCCCAAGTAACCTACACTAGACGACTGGACTGGATAAACGGGTAAACTGGCACTGGGTATCGAGTACCTCGGGCCGTCACACCATCGGTCACATATGCATCTCCCGGTGTGCAACAGATAGCTAACAAGCTGTAAATAATATCAGGCACAAGGCCAAATCTCAATGCAAGGTCAGAATGGCTAAAAGCCATAAAATCACAGAATGGCATATTGCCATGTGCGATCGCTAATCGAACCCTATTGGCATGCCAAACTATCCAAACCAATCTTGTTAGGTATACTAGGGCATTTGAAACTTTTAAATTCTTTAATTTGTGAATTTCAAGTTTTGGTGTCACTATTCACCTCATTGGTCAACAAAAATGTTGACTTTTGGATAGAAAATAGGTATATTGGTTTTGGCATTCCCAACATACCACATTTTGCATTTAAAACTTGTTGGAATTGGTCACCATTACCATTTCTAACTTAAAACCAAGAGGGCAGAAATTTCAATTTTTGAAGCCTAAGTTTACTGTTCCATTAAGCACTGTTGCAGTGGGAATTTGAAGAAATGGCAAACATGAAAGTTGTTCCTTATTTTGTCTAGCTGAATTTCCTTTTTTGAATCACTCCATTTGGAGTTTTGTAGCTCCAGATATGGTCCAAAAACCAAAGCTGGCCGGATTGCCAAAACTGCAGAATTACCACATCTACAGTACCATGAACAGTGACTGTGATTGTATTTTTGAATAGGTTCTGGCCATAATTTGGGGTAGGTCTCTTCATGAAAGTTGTTTGTCTATGTCTTAACTTATTGCTATAAAAATTTCAGGTCAATTGACCATATCTATAGTGAGTTATGGCTAAATGAACAGTTACTGTTCATTTAGTCATTTCTGCAGGTGCTATTGCAGGGTATCCGGGTTGGGGCCAACTTTTGGTCCTCTTGCTTTGGTCTTTTGGGCATGGCTTCTTCAGAAAAAATGTGCCATTATAAGCCTAGTTTCATGTCCAATTGGCCAAACACCAATTGGACCAACACAGCCAAAGGTATGGCAGTCCAAGTAGACTGAAAGTTCAGTCACCCTGCTGCACTCACAAGGCAGCATACACATTCACTTTGCCATGCTACATTTCAGTCCAAATTATGGTCAACTTATCTAAAATGGTCACTAATTGACCAGTAAAATGTTCCCTAACAATTTCCTAAGCCAAGTCAAATTTTCACTTCTCAAAACCCTAGTTTCCATTATAAGTTTTCACAACATACCTTAATTACTAACTCATTCACTAACCACATGTATACATGCTTTAAACATGATCTCTAATCCACTTTAAGCGCATCAAAACACTCCATTATTGTTCCTTCAATAGGGCTGCCAAAATCCATAGTATGTATACACATAATTTTTGTTCATTTAAGTTACAAATTCTTACTCAATTCAAGTTACTATCATGGAAAATAAAAGTTTTAAATAGATAGGTGCACTAACCTCTTGTAGGGCAGATTTTTCCAAGCCCCAAACTTCACTTTCTTTCTTCTTCTTGGCTGCCAAAAGGTTTTGCAAGGTGCAAGGACAAATTTTAGTGAAAGGTCTCTAGGGTTTTAGGGTGAAATGAAGAGGGAAATGGAGCTTGATGGTGTGTTAATGGAGGGTTAGGGCAAACCATGGGTTTCGGCTGGTTTGGGGAGGAGGGTGATGGCTGTTTGCTTTTTAATTTTTTTAGTCTTTATTAGTCTATTTTATTAGTTAATCACATAGTTGTTTAATTGTGATTGGAGGATATTTTTAAATGACATCATAGTATGTCATATTTGGCATTTTAGTGTATTTTCTTTTTCTTTTCATCACTACTCAATTTCAATTTAATTTTTAGTAATATTTCTTCATATTTTATGTCATATTAATTATTTACTTAACTGGACAAGTCGGCCAAAAATCACCTCTGAAGGCGAAATGACCAAAATGCCCTCCGTTTGGCTTAACGGGTCAAAATTGTCTGTACCGATTGAAAAATTTTTCTAGGTATTTTCTTAGCATTTTAATGCCATAGGAACCTCAGTAACCCTTCTTTGGAGTCCCAAAAATTATTTTATAATTTTTCCCCCAGGTCTAGGGCTCATAGTTGCGAGAACCGCAACTTCCCTCTGGGTTACCCCTCGCTAGGGCATCGGCTCGTTTAACTTGGTTGTATTTTATTTCTAAAATTTTTACTAAATTTTTCTTATTAATATTTGAGTTAATTTTGGTTCCTCACTTTAGTTTAAATATTTTTCCGGACATTCTCGCTGTCCGGACCGACACTGGTCACCGAAACAGTAGAATGTACGGAGTTGCTACCGGGAGGGTGTTACTGACTCGGTCCCACTTCCATTCAGTTATGTTTATGGGCTGTAACAAACCTGATGGAACTTGATGTTCTGCTTTGACTTGCTGACATGTCAAGCATCTAGTTACATAGTCAACTATGTCCTTCTTCATACCTGGCCACCAGTATCAGAGTTTCAGGTCATGGTACATTTTTGTGCTTCCTGAGTGCATAGCATACACACTGTTATGTGCTTCTTTCAGAATACCGGTTTTCAACTCTTTATCATCTGGTACACATACTCTATCTTTATAGTACAGGCACCCATTTTCTTTCACTTCATATTCAGTTTCCTTCCCCTCAGTGATTTTGCCCATAACAGCCATTAATTTCCCATCTGTCTTTTGCCCATCCTGTATCTGTTGTAACAGATTCGGCTTCACTTGCAACTCAGCCAAAATAACTCCATCAATGGAAGGTATCTATTCTTGCTTCCGGAGAGAGCATCAATACAATTTCTAAATGTATTCTCAAATACCTACATCATTCCTTTCTGTCAAAAATATTAAAATACTGATAAGACTCCATATCAATGTCCAGATATCTTCATCCTCAAGGTGTTCTTTCTAATTTATAGCCATACTAGATTCTCTAAGCTCATAGCAATTTTTGTGGTAATGGTAGTCCACATTATCAGAATCGAGTTTCTGACTCTAGCTACCTTAGAAGTGTAGTCTTTCGATAGGCTAGTTCTGAAGTTTTAAATTTCTGACTAGAAATTTTTTTTTTTTCACATTTATTTCCCGTAATAGTACTCTATTCGGGCGTAACCGTATCAAATTATAGTACTTACAAATATTCTTAGTTTATTGTACCATGAGGAAGCACGTAGCTCTACACAATAATCCCATATCGGTACTGTAATCTGCAGCTTACAATACAAACATCGAGAACATTACATAGTCACTACATTATAACCTCATGATCTAGGTTTTCTACTTCTTTTTCTAATGCCATCTGTGACTCTGAGTCAATATCTTAACTTTGAATAATCAAAAGTAAACAGATCTGCATAGTGTCACTTCGATTCTTATGAATGCAATGCATGTATGCACGCTAGTTCTTTCTACTTATCTTTGCCTAGGAACGCCTAAACCGTGCTCTGATACCACTAAATATAACACCCCTCACCCGTCTACAGTGTAGCCGAGCAAGACGTGCTACACGGCGTGCCGGAGCACCTGATCTTATCTGATTTCATTATAGTTCTAGATTTACTTGTTCAAAAACTTTATCTAAGGTTTAGGCTATTTTTACTTTTATCAAAATCTGACTAATTTGGAAAATTCAAAAATTTCAATGATAATCCAAACAGAGTGTCGCAAGAATTTGGACTAACAGTTCTTCTGAACCTGCCAAAAACAATTTCAATATATACTCAAATTCACAACTCAGAATCAGTCTCAAAATTTTTCATACTCAATCTCAATCAGAATCATCATGATCAGATACTTAACTCATATATCAAAATTTTTACATTTTATTATTTTGCATAATTTGCCAACTAATTACATAAATTTGTCAAGTACAGGATGTATAAATAATTTATATTATACTTAGAATGAACAAAATACATAACATGTATAAATATAAGCCCTATCTACATGCATTGCTGAGGAGGTGACAACCTTCAATTCTTCGACATACGTAGATCCGACTTCAAAAATCTCGATCGACCATCTCTGGTTTTACTTTCAATGCACACTTGCGAGGAAGCAATTCCATCGCGCTAAGCATTTCTGCTTAGTGGTGCAATAGTATAACAAGAAATAATATATACAATTAAAGAAAGAAATAAATCATAATTCAGATACTCAAGAATCAATTTAATTTGGTATGGTATTTCTAGTATCAACGATCTTATATACTAGTTTGTTCCTCTTTGGAAGTGCTTAGTTTATAACTTTTTAGTAATATTACCCAGTATACAAATTATTCTAACTGTATTGTATTTTAAGTCTCTACGGTTCTACAATTTATATTTTTGTTATGTTTCTTTTGCTAATTTCTTTTACTCATTCATTCAATACTTAATTTAATTGTACTGAAATTTCATTATACTTAACTTAACTTAGCTTCCTGAATTGAATAATGTTTTAAATGACTGCCCATATAGCCTATACACTAACCAGACTGGATAAACGGATATATTAGCACTAGGTACCTAGTACCTCGGGCCGTCACACCATCGGTCACAAAGTGTCTCCCGGTGTGCAAACAGTGTGGCTAAAAAAGCCATATAATCAATCAGGCATTAAGCCGAGTATAATATAACAATCTGTATTGCCATAGGCTATTAAAATCATAGTATCGCATAATAAGCCATAAAACACAATATGACGTAAAGTCATTTACAGAACAGCTGTCAGAATCCTATAGGCATGCCAACCTATCCAAACTAGTCAACTAGGCAAATTAGGGCATATTACAATGTTACGTATTTAATTCTTTATTCATAGGGTTTATACATTTTATGCCTTTCACTAGTCAATAAAATTATTGACCTTTTTATACATCATGGATAGGTTGATTCTAGCATCAACATGTCACAATTTACAATTCAATATGTTGTCAATATAATGCAATTTACCCTTTTCACAAGTTGGCATTCATTGCCAAATCACTTGAAGCATCATTTTATGTAATTACCAATTTTCAATTTTAGTGTGCTAGATTGGTCTAGCTTAAAGTCCTATTTCCCTTGGTTTTTAGCTTCTGGTCAAAGAAGCAAAATTGTAGCTCTATGTCTTATTGCACGCGGGGCAAAATTTCAGGTCATTTCGAGTTGTATAGACCAAGTTATGGTCAATCTACTAAAGCTGGACAGATTGCACCTTACTTCAAAATTTGGTTAATTTCTCAATTTTTGTGTGCTAGATTTGTCTAGCTTAAAGTCCTATTTCTCTTGGTTTTTAGCGTTTGGTCAAAGAAGCAAAATTGTAGCTCTATGTCTTATTACACGCGGGGCAAAATTTCAGGTCATTCTAAGTTGTATAGACCAAGATATGGTCAATTTACTAAAGTTGGACAGATTGCACCTTTAGTGCAAAATTTGGTCAATTTCTCAATTTTTGTTTGCTAGATTTGTCTAGCTTAAAGTCCTATTTCTCTTGGTACTATTCCCTTCAATTAATTTCATTAGTCAACCTATAATGTTGACCCTTGATGCACTCTACATGAGTCAATTCTAATGTTACCAATATGTCACATTTTATAGCTTAGTGTTGGTATATGTTACCAATTTCATTTCCAAGTGTATTGCATTTTATTGTAATTTACTGGATTTCGGTCTACTATTTTGACCTAGCCGGACGACCTAGTTTCCTCAGTTTTTGGGTTTCGGTCCAAACTACAAACTTGTAGGTCTATGTCTTATGGAACACGGGGCAAAATTTCAGGTCATTCTGAGTTATGTAGACCAAGTTATGGTCATTTTACTATTGCTGGTCAAAATGTATCAAAATTGATCACTTTAGGTCATTTTAGGTCATTTTAGGTTCGGCCAGTTTTTGGACCCGAATTTGTGCAAGATTTTTGACTTGCTTATGGTCATTTCTGGGCTTGGGTGTCTTCATAAGACTTGTAGATATAGGTCTTAACTATTCATGGTCAAAATTTCAAGTCAATTGGACCTGTTTTGAGTGACTTATGGCCTAAACACTAACTGCTGCCCAAATGGTCAGTTTTCAGGCCTTAAATGTACTAATCCGGATTTGGTCACTTTTTAAGGTCAGTTTCTAGGCAGAATTTTGGCAACCTTTCTACATGAAAGTTGGCTTATTTGGTGTCTAGTTTCACCCCCCATTGGCCTCATACCAATTGGGTTCACATTTTGGCACTTATGGCCTAATTTAGGTGCTGCCTTCAATACACAACCTGCACAAAGCTCATACACTCCCAATTTAATGTTCCTTCTCCTCCTCATTACTACAATAGTCAATCAACAACACTTCCATACATCTATTGTACACAATTCCAGCAACAATTCTGGGCAGAATCTTCAAGTGCTTAATGCACACAATTCATCATTAAGTTCAACATTCACTTCCACCAAAATTCAACATACTTCAATGTCAATATTACACATACACTTCAACATATTCATACTTCAATGTCACTTACACTTGCTGCCCACAATTTAACATTAGCATATACCATTAATAATCACATGTTCCCACACAAATTCATGCTATTAGGGGCTGCCAAACATGGCAGTTTGCTCAAGGCATCAAGGTTCCATTTCACACCCTTAATTTAAACACTACATGCACATACTTAATTACAAACTTACTACAACTTTCATTTGAATTAATCAACCTTCATTTTCATTCATTAGAAGTTAAAATAACTCAAGCTCAACAAGGATTCATGGCTGCCCAAAATGAAGCAACAACACAAATCTCCAATAATTGTTTCAAACCATAATTTAAATTTCTCAATTTCAATCAATTCAAGTCCTATCACTTTCCATACATATACCCATATCAAACATCATCTTTAAACTCATCTACATCATTTAAACACATCAAAATCCCATGAATGTCTTGGCTGCCGAAATGAAGGGCTCACCAAATACACATTAATTTACTCAATTTCTTCATAAATCAACTCACCCAAAGCTCAAAACAAGATCTAATGAAAGAAAATGGGGAGATTAAGCACTAACCTCAACTTGGGCTTGATTAAACTTCACCAAAACTCCTCTTTCTTGCTTCCTACATGCTGCCCATGATGTGTAGACCAAGTTTAATGAAGATACTTGCATGGAATCATGGCTTGATCAATGGTGCATGAAGGCTTGTATATGGGGCGGCCATGGATGAAGCTTGGAGAAATTTCAATTCGGCAAAGAAGAATAATGAGGAAGAAGATGAATAGTGGAAAAATCTGTCCTAGTGGTCCTTATATACTCCACTAATGCCCCACTAATCACAATTAAAAAATTACATTAATTCATGATTTCCTTTAATTGCAATTATGCCCTCCAATTCCCTTAAATAACATGTTATCTTGAATTTCAGTTTTCATGGGACTGTTATAATATAATACCACTTATTTTTCATGGACATTTAAGTCAAAAGTCAACTCTAGGTGTCAATTGACCAAAATGCCCCTCTTCGGGTCAAGTTCAGACTTTTTCGGTAACACCGATTTACTCCTTGTACCGCCGATTTCTTTAATTTTTATTTTTTTTTTCGTTTATACTAACTTTCTAATTTTTCTTTGACATTTTCAATGTCAATTACACCTCAGTAAACCTTTAATTATGTCCCAAAAATATTTCTCGGGGTTTCCCCGCGTCCAGGGTTAGTCAACGATCCTCGCCGTAACTTCCCGGTGCGGTCACCCATCACTACGGGTTTGGCTCGTTTAACTTATTCACATTTTCTCTCTTTCATTTTTGTTTGATTTTTCTTGTATTTTTTATTTATTTATTTCATCATTATATGTCTGTTCACTATCATCGAAGTGTAGTTCTAGACATCCTGACTTGCCTAGACTGTTATTTGGCCACTAGAGTAACAGAACGTACAGAACACGTACAGTGGGGATGTTACATGGATAGCCTAAACAGTCAAAATTGCTGTGTAGTTTGGTACTTATTAATTAAATTTCTTGTGGGACGATACTCTACTTATTACTTTATTACTTGTTAGCGATCCAAGCACTTGCGGGGTTGAAAAACCAGCAAACACCTATAGTGAAGCCAAGCAAAGGAATGCCACATTCTGTGCACGGAGTACCTAAACTTGTCTTAGAACTTTTTTTTTCTTATTTAATATTTACTTTTTATTTTTAATGAATTTCAAATGGAAAAACTGTAAGAGTTTCCCCCAAATATTTAACATCCACCTGTTAATAAGAATATTTATAATTTCCAATTGCAACAATATTGACAATCAATTCTCATCATATTGTATTTAGCTTCATTCCTTCACCATATGCAAATAATAACATAACATATGTTCAAACATCCTTTTGTTAAATATGTAAGTTTATAAACTTGTAAATGTAACAAAATATGTTTATACTTAAATTTACAATCATCCAAAATAAATTTACATCATGTGTTTTTGGTACATGACAAAAGGGCATACAAAAACGTGTGACAAAATGCCTCTAGTGTTGGTAGTGTATCTACCACAAAGTCCAAGTATGAGCTAACTTTGGACTTTCCTGCAGATCCACTCTTTCCTCTCTTGTCTGACTATCTACTCTTTACCTTTCATACCTACGAGAGGAAAAACCTACGCGCTAAGCTTTACAGCTTAGTGGTGCACTTTAAATTTAAAAAAATAATATTCAAAAATAAAGAAAATCAAAACATCAAATCCATAAGCATTTCCAAATACAAACATACTGAATTGAATAAATGATACAATGATTATATGAAATCTTTAAAGTTCAAGGTTTAACATAATTCTCATTATATTTGTGTATATTTTCTTAATTAAATCACATTTTAAGATTTGTAATGTGCCTACAATAACCTATGACAGAACTGTATGGACTGGATATGGGACTCTTGATACTGTACACTCAGTGTCTTTGACCGGTTTAACAATAGGCACTCGGTGCCTCTATATAACTGTCAACATGTACCATAATAAAATCTGGCCTTAAAAGCCATGGATAAAGGATCACTGACTGGGTACTTCGGTGCCTCTGATAGTAATTCATCAATCCATTAACATAATTAATGCAGTACTTGTAACACCCTCACTGTAGTAATTTCGTACATTCAACTGTTTCGATGACCGGTGTCGATTCGGACAGCTAGAACGTTTGAAAAAATATTTAGACTAGAGTGAGGAGTCATAAATAACTCAAATAACGGTAAGAAAAATGTAGGAAAAATTTTAGAAATAAAATACAACCAAGTTAAATGAGCCGGTGCCCTAGTGATGGGTAACCTAGAGGGAAGTTGCGATTTTCGCAGCTAAAAGCCCTAAACCCAGGAGAAAATTCATAAAATAATTTTTGGGACTCCAAGGAAGAGTCATTGAGGTTTTGATGGCATTAGAATGCCAAGAAATACTTAGAAAATTTTTGAGATTGGTACAGACGATTTTGGCTCGATAAGCCAAACGGAGGGCATTTTGGTCATTTCGTCTTCAGTGATAATTTTTTACCGACTTGTCCAATTAAGTAAATAATTATTATGACATAAAATGTGAATAAATATTGTTAAAAATTGAATTGAAATTAAGTAGGAAAAAAAAGAAAGAAAAAGAGTTTTAAACCTAATTATGATGTCATAAAGAATTGTTAACCAATCAAAACTCAACAAATACATTTAAATTCATTAAAAAGAGATAAAGAAGTCAAATTAACTAAAAAGAAATCTTCTCCCTTACCCATCTTCTTCTTTGGCCGAACCACACTCCAAAGAGACTCCACCATTGTTATCCCAACCAAGCTTCCTTTCCCACTTAATTACACCATAAAATCCTTTGCTCCTTTCATTAAAAACACTCCTTGCATCTTGGGCAAACTTGGGGCAGCAAAAAGAAGAGGAAGGAAAGAGGTTTAACAAGCTTGGAAATTCACTCAAGCAAGGTTAGTGCCAATTTCTTCCATTATTCTTCTAAATTCTTGTTTAGGTACTTGATTTAAGCTAGAAATTGTAAGAAAATGAACTAAAATCTTCATGTATGTGTAATCCTAAATTCGGCCAGCCTTGGTGTGTAGTTGGGCTGATGTGTTTGATAGGCTTAAACATGTTATAGATGATGGAGATTGCACATAAATGAGTTAGAATGGAAGAATTAAATTAATAACATGTGACATGTGCAATTGAGAATTTGTGGTTAGAGTTTTGAACTCAAAAATTGAGGGTTTATGTAATTAATGAGGGATTGATGTTTTAATGGTCAATTAGTGACCATTTGATGAGGAATTGAAGTGAATTGTAGCTTTGGTTTTGAGGTTGGGTGTGCTGCCTTGAGTGCCTTGCAGGTCTGGATGTGAACCCAGCATGTTTGGGTAGCTATAACTTGAGTTGTGTAGGTTTAATTGGTGCAAAGTCAATTGGACATGAAATTAGACACATAATGGCACAACTTTGATGAAGGAAACCTATCCAAAAAACAAACTTAGGATGCTCTAAAAAAATGACCAAATCCGGGTAGCACCAATACTGCCTGGGCAAAATGACCAAATGAACAGTGTTCATTCATTTGGTCATAACTTAGTGTAGAAAGGTCCAATTGACCTGAAATTTATATCAATGGAAAGCTTAGGCAAATTAGAACAACTTTCATGTAGAACACAAACTCAAATTCTAGACTTAACTAAATGAAATTGCTAGCCAAATTTGGACTACCAAACTTGGCAGAACCAAAATTGCCCATAAATTTTGGGTAAAGGAAATTCTACCAGTTATGGTGAAATAGCCATAACTTGAGCTAGAAAACTCCAAATGGGGTGATTCAAAAAGAAATGTAACTCAACACAATAAAGAACAACTTTGATTGAGAACACTTGGCCAAATTCTCACTGTAGAATGGCCTAATGGAACAGTGAACTCTAGCACCCAAAATTGAAATTTTTGATTTATTTTCCATTGGTTAGAAGTATGGATTGGGAACTAATGCCAACACTTTTGGGAACCAAAATGTGGTAAATTTATGTGATTAGAACTCATGTAACTATTATATATGAGAAAGTCAATATTTTGACTTAAATGACCAAATGAATAGCAACCTTACATGTTAAGTACAAATATTTAAGAAATAACTTTGTAATGTGCCCTAGTACGCCTAGTAAGATTGGTTTGGATAGGTTGGCATGCCAATAGGGTTCTGATAGCAGTACTACGTATGGCTTCATGCCATTCTGTGATATGATAGCCTATGGCTATACTAATTATGATATTATACTTGGCTTTATGTCTCATTGCTTTTATGGCTTATTAGCCATTCTGTCTGCACACCGGGAGACACATTGTGACCGATGGTGTGACGGCCTGAGGTACCTGGTACCCAGTACTAATTTACCCGTTTATCCAGTCCGGTCAATTTGTATAGGTTACTTGGGCATGGAAAAGTATAAATATAATTGAATTGATTATTAAAGGAAGTAAGGAAATTAAATATCAAGATATAGAACAAGAATGATTACAATAAAATGAGGCTCAAAATCATCAAGAAAAAGATTAATAAAATGCTAGAAAGAGTTAATATCATAAGATGTAATTAGCCTTTGACTAAACAATAAGTTAGTAATTATTTATTTCTTATAAGCACAATAACTAGGAAATTTTTACTTTTATTTGCATATTATATTTTCTTATATTATTGGCACCACTAAGCTTTATGCATAGCTCGTCGCTTTTGCCACGCGTAGGTTTTGGAGAGACTGACAGAGAGCCCAGCAGACCACAGACTGGGTGAGGCATGTTCACATATCTGCATAGTGTCTGTGTTACCTCACAGACTGCAGTGCATTGATAGGACACTGGGTCCCATTTTGATATTTTGTACTGTTTGTATTTTGTAATTAAACTTTTATTTTCTCATGTATAGTTGAAACTCATGTAATATATTTTGGTATTAAGGTAAATATTTGTAATTTGTGTTTATAAATGAAAATTGAGTATTTATTTATGATTTTTACATGATTATCATGTGAAATGAATAAATGACAAATAGAAGAACTTTTGAAAAATGGTTGAGAAATATTGAGATTATGTTGATATAATGGAGTTTGAGAATGATGGGAAATGTATTGGAAGTATTTTTCACAGGTTTCGAAGAACTATTTTCTCCATTTTTAACCAGTACTCTACCGGATTTTCTATAAAATTTTTCGGAACCTCAAATTAATTTATAATTTCAATAAATAACTTAAATGAGTCAAATTTAACAAATTGCATTTCATAACCATAAAGAAATAAATTAAGGAAGGATAAAAATAATTGAGATAAAATATGATGTTCTGGTACACTGTGTGGCATATCTTGCTCGGCTATACTGTAAACGGGTAAGGGGTGTCACAGTACTGCTAATGATGTCCCCTATTGGCATGTCAATCTATCCAAACCTATAATTCTCTGTCTAGGTTTACCCGGACTTAATAAAGTAATTATCATTTTTATTTTCACATAATGTAATCAACAATAATTGTATGCACATAAACTTTTGCCCTTACCATATTTTCATATCGCATGCATTTAAAGTTCATACATTTATACAAAATTTACACATATGATGACCATTGTCAAATTCCAACAAAAAATAAGACTTTATGCATTACTTTTCTCAAGCATTTTGACCTAGTAATTATAGGAATTGAATTTAACTTTCTTTAAGAGATTTTTAAATCTATGTCTTAACTTTAATATAGTTTTTGAATCACTTAATTTGGATTCAAAGATCAAAAGTTATGTTCAATTAATCAACAGCTATCCTTAAGCAAAATTTCAACTTCACTGGTTATAGGCTAGGTTCTAGACAAATTTTAGAGTCCAGATTTGAATATGTTGCAATCAAATTTTGCCAATCTGTTCCCCATGAAAGTTGTTCCCTTAGATCTTAACTTTCCAACAAAATAAGAATGACCTCATTTGAAGTTTCCTAGGATAAGTTATACCTATTTTACTCTGGATAGTCCAAAATGCACTCATACCAGGTTCCAGATTATGTGTCCTATCTTCCAACCAATTTTTAAGTCCCTTACATACAATTTTTTTAACAGCATTCCTTTATGAAAGTTTTAGCCTTATGTCTTTCATTTGCCTAAATTTCATGTCATTTGGAATCATAGAATGAAAATTATGGGCCCATGAATCATTGTTGTTCTAAATTTCTAATCAATTCAAGTAAACAGCGCAGGAAAGTTAAAATTCCACTAAAAATTCTAGCAATAAGGGTTTCATGGAATCTTTTCCAGAATTGAACTTTCATATGTTTATTTCAATCTCCAATTTGAATCATTTTAAAATCAGGACTACAACTCAAGTTATGAATGAAAATGTGCAAATTATTCCTGACTCTAGTCACAGTCAAAGCAATAACAGGAAATGTAAGAATTTCACCATACAGCCAACAAAATCAATTCTTTATCATAACTACAAAGTTTTAGGGTATTCATTTAGCTTTCCAATGGTTCAAGAATCACACCATTTCAAGTTCTGGAGCACAAGTTATAAATTTTCAAAATCGAGTGTCCTACTTCTAAAAAGCATCAGGTCAGTTTTCCAGATTTGAGCAGTAAAAAGTTTTTCCCTCAAACACCATCTTAGCAGGGGAATTAGGTCTAGCACAAAACTACAAAGTTTTAGAGCATTCATCAAGGTTTTCATAGACATAAAGATTACAGAAATCCAACTTTCCTAACTTAAGTTATGAATTTTTAAATCTTACTGGTCTTGCAGACCTACTAGTAGAACCAGGTTTCCATCTGTTAGTAGTATGCCCTAGAGTATATCATTTTGTTTATATCTTGTATATATATTTCATTGATAAAAGGAAATTACACTTTTTTTGTTTATATAATTTATTTATGTGTAATTGAAAAGGTCCATTGATGTTTTGTTAGAAATTCAATTCTTAAGTTGTTAAAGATATGAGTGACAGTATTTCTGGTATAAAATATCATAAATTGGTTTACAATCGAGGATACTTCACAAAAGACATGACTTATCTAGAAAGATTGTAATCATGTTTGTTCCCAAAGTATTAGTATGAGATATTAATAGGTTGGAGTGGTGAGTCTTATACCACATAGCAAACATAATAGGCACTTGTATATGATAAGTATGCTGAACCAGTGACGCTTTTGACAATCACATGGAGTTTACTCTTGTCAATGTATTGTCATATATCATATCAGTGCTTATAATCTTTAGACCTGGGATAACACAATTATTCTGTATATAGGTGGTTTGAGTTTGATACTGCTTTCATATTCATACTGTGTGTGGGTATATAGGCATGTGTTGGCTCCTACTAATTATATATGGAGATAAGTGTTGATCAAGATGGGATCCATTACCCTAAGTAAATAGGGATAATCCTATATTCATTTAATTGTTCTTGATGATTCAAGTTCCTGGCCAGGACAGATAAACTTAGTCGGAAAAGAGTTTCTGACGAGAAAGTCTGATTAATCAAGAATTAGAATTAAAAGAGAACATAACATTCATAGCATATGGAGTTTGACATTAACCATGACTCCAGCTAGATTGGGATTTTGTAATGGAGAGATCTTTGTGCATGGCAACATATGATTAAAAGGTTCATTTAAGGTGTTCCTTATTACTAATTGGGTGGCCATGGCATGCCATGCTACGTGTCAACCGTGGTCTATGAGATATCTATAATGATTTAGAGAAATTATTTATGGTGAGAAAGAGTTCTAATGATATTAAGAGTTAATATCATTTCTCATTGTTAATTAGTAATGAGCCTAGTAAGTCACACACCTACACAAGTAAATCACCAAGTGAATTATGATTTAATTGATTAATTAAAGAGTTTAATTAATTAATTAAATAGTTTAATTAATTAATTAAATAGGTTTGGTTTATAATAAGGTTGCAAAGTCCCTAGCATGACTTGAAACCGAATCTAAGTTGTTGGATGTATGATATAAATAAAATAGTGAAATTAATTAATGAAGATTAATTAATTAATTAATTAATATGTGATATAAATTAATTTGAGGGAGAAATTACAATTTTGGTTGAGAACTCAAAATTGTAAACAAGGGCAAAATGATAATTGCACATGGTGACACGTGGCACCATGAGATGGTGACACGTGGCACCTATATGAGTGTGACACCCCTCACCCGACTACAGTGTAGCCGAGCAAAACATGTCACACTCGGTGCCGGAGCACCCTATCTTATCTTACTTTATTCCTTTAATAATTTGATCTCGTTATATTTTAATATCAATTATTTTTCTACGGAGAAACTAGCAGAGTTTTCCCTATTTTATTATTAGTAGACGTATTTCACTATTCACCTGCTTGAAATTTTCAATAATATTTTAGAATAAAAATATCATTCATGCTCATCATATTCATTTCACATTCAATTCTTGTAATTTACATACTCATTTGTACAAATCTATTCATACTCAATTCATATGTAAACATTCTCAAATTACATAAGCAAAATTTTCAAATTTCCTTAATTTACAAAATAATTACATAATTTCATAATTTACATGCTCTACAAATTAATTACAGTTCCATAATCTATATTTCAACATACAATTCGTAGTTTACATTACAAATAATAACTAATTATAATGTACAAAATACATAATATGATCTATATGGGCCCTATCTACATGCATTGCTGAGGATGTGACAACCATGAACATTCTGCAGATCAAAACTCTAAAATCTCTTTTTGGTATTCGCTGAGCTTTAACTTCAGTACCTACGCAAGGAAACAAATCCATCGCGCTAAGCATTGCTGCTTAGTGGTGCAATAATATAACAAGAAATAATATAACAAGTAAAAATAATTGGAACATATTTTCTATACTCAAGAATTATACTAGGTTCATATGAAATTTTCCATACAATATATCTTTCGTCATTTATGATGTTCTCTAGAATCACTTCTTTCATAAGTTTACGATAATCATTTATATAATGTATAAATAAATCTAAAATTTATACTTATACTTATATTCTTATGAAAGTCACATTTGTAATATTATTTAAGTTATAATTCTTCTACTAGTCTTTTTATCACTTCCTTGATACTTTCTAAGTTGTTTACAATCATTTCGTAATATTTAAAATTTTTAGAACTAGTTTAATTTACTTTAAATCATTCTAAGGAACAAATTTTTGGAGCTAATCTAATTTATTTCAGAACTTCTTCTCATTTATTTACTTTCTAGCATTTTTAATTGCTAATATTCATAACTTATTTTAATAAATTAGACTGCCCAAGTAACCTATGACAAGCTGACTAAACTGGATAACGGGTCGTTAGCACTGGACACCGCGGTGCCTCGGGCCGTCATACCATGGGATGCAGAACGTCAACCACGCATGCAGTCAGTATGGCTAAAAGGCCATGATAACACATATTCGGGCATTAAGCCATGAGTGCGAGCATAAAGCCATGAATGCGGGCATAAAGCCATGAATACAGGCATAAAGCCTTTCGCAGTACTGCTAAAATAATACCCTATTGGCATGCCAAACTATCCAATCTGACACACATGTCTAGGCAATACAAGGGTACATAATATCATTAAATATTAATATATTGTGTTTTATGACTTTATTATTTCTTAATAATTTTCAGTTATAATGTATACATTCATTTGATCATATATATGATCACAATTCACATCAATTATCTTTTTATATCATTGTGCTCAAAGTACTTTTTCTTTCTACAATAATGAGAACTAATGTCTCATTCATACATTAATATGGTTCATTTATTCATTTATTATGTTATTCATATTGATCACAATTCAAAACAATGGTTCACATGTACCATTGTATTCAAAATATTTTTCCTTTCTCATTTATACATTTTATGAATTCTATTTGTGATGGGCATATAAGCCCTAACTACCTATTCACATCAATTAGGTGACTTACTTTTCATGTTTCAAGGAATCCATGAACATTTCATGGATTTCAAATTTATGGCCTTAATTTCCCTTTAACAATATAGTTCTTACACTTTGTGTCTTTATATTACTATTTACATTACTATTCACTCAAATTGTTGACTTTTTAATACATAATGAATTTATTGAACCTAAGTTCACCAAGATACCACATTTTGCATTTTATTTTTGGTGGTATTGATTTCCAATACCATTTCAAAGCTTATCTTATGTTATTCAAAATTTTCAAATTTCATACCCTAGGTTTACTGTTCTATTGGTTATTTGTACAGTAGGAATTTGACAAAATTATCTTCATGAAAGTTGTTTCTTATTGTGTCTAGTTACATTTCGTTTTTTGAATTGCTCCATTTAGAGTTTTGTAACTCAAGTTATGGTCATTTTACCATAACTGGCCGGATTGACCTGTGCCCAGAATTTCTGGGCAATTTGGTTCTACCAGATTTGGTGACCTAAGTTTAGTTGGCAATTTGACTAGGTTATGTTCGGAATTTGGATTTGTGTTCTTCATAAAAGTTGTAGGGATATGTCTCAGCTTTTTGTTGGTAAAATTTTGAATCAATTGAACTTTCCTACACTGAGTTATGACCAAATAAGTAAACATTGTTTATTTGGTCATTTTCCAGGGACTGCATATTGGTCACCCGGATTAGGTCAATTTTTAGAGCCACTTAGGTTGATTTTCTGGGACAGTTTTCTTCATCAAAGTTGTGCCATTATGTGTCTAATTTCATGTTCAATTGTCCTTGCACCAATTGAACCTACACAACTCAAGTTACAGCTGCCCAAACATGCTAGACTCACATCCAGACCTGCAGTGCACACTGGACAGCATACATAACCTCAATTCCCTTGGCACCATGCACTCAATTTCCTACTCAAATATGACTAAATGGTCACTAATTGACCATCACAATCTCTTTTCACCAATACATAAACAAAATCCAAATTTTGGTGCCTACAATCTATGAATTTAAAACACCAAAATCATGTTCAATGGCAGCCATACATAACTATTATGCAATCAAATTGATGAAACCCTAGTTACCCTAAGGCTACCAAAATTTCATGGGGCAAGTTCATGCATCTTTAATTCACTTTTCATCAAATTTTCAACTTAACTCAACTTAAATTCATGCTTAAAAAGGAGTGGAAGCAAGAAAATTATCACTAACCTCTTGGATGAATTTCTACCCTTCACTTTCCTTCACTTTCTCCTCTTCTAATAGCTACCCAAGTCTAGCTCTAGTGGTAAGGGAAATTTTTTATTAAGAGAGGGTGAGGTTTTATGGTGATTTTTCAAGAGAATTTCTAGTGAGAAGTTTGTAATAACAATGGTGAAAGGAGAGAAAAGGGAGAAACGGATGAAGAAGGAGATGAATGGCAGAATTTATTTTCATTTTTTTCCCATTTTATCTCTTTTTAATTGGCTTGTTGAGTTGTAATTGGTGGAAGCCTTCTTAATGACATCATGTGATGTCATATTTCCCATTTAATTCATTTTCTTTTTCTTTTCTTTTTTACTCATTTTCAATTCAGTTTTTAGCAATATTTATTCACATTTTATGTCATAATAATTATTTACTTAACTGGACAAGTCGGCCAAAAATCATCTCTGAAGACGAAATGACCAAAATGCCCTCCGTTTGGCTTATTGAGCCAAAATCGTTTGTACTAATCTAAAAATTTTTCTAAACCTTTTCTTGGCATTCTAATGCCATAGAACCCTCAATGACTCTTCTCTAGAGTTCTAAAAATTATTTTATGAATTTTCTTCCTGGTCTAGGACTCCTAGTTGCGAGAACCGCAACTTTCTATTGGGTTACCCATCGCTAGGGCATCGGCTCATTTAACTTGGTTGTATTTTATTTCTAAAATTTTTCCTAAATTTTTCTTATTAATATTTGAGTTAATTATGGCTCCTCACTTTAGTCTAAATATTTTTCCAGACATTCTAGCTGTCCGGACCGATACTGGTCACCTAAACAGTAGAATGTACGGAATTGCTACAGTGAGGGTGTTACAATGAGTGTGCCATTTGTCTTCTCATGATGGAAGACAACTTTTTCATAATTGAATCAAGCTTTGACACTTGTCTTAATGAGATTGAGACAAATGTAAAGTAAGATTAAATTAGAGCTTGACAAGTGGCACTTCATTAAAACATTTTGTCTTATGTATATAAATGCATGACAAGAAGAAGAAGTAATTTTCTTCTTCCTCTCTTCTTGTTGGACGGCACAAGAGGCTCTCTCTCCCTCTTCTTCTTTTCTTCCATTAACAAGTGAGAGAAAGCTTTGTTTCTTCTTGAATCAAAACACTAGGAATTGTTTATAGTGCATTATACATCCATAAAACCTCACCTAAAGCGAAAGCCCAAAAAAAAAACAAAAATCAAGTGGTTGGCAAGCAAATCAAAAGGAGGTTTGGGGTTGCCAAAGGTGCCTTGGTGGTGCTTGTGGTGGACAATTTAGAGGGGCTACATTTGGAGCTCTTGGCGACTACCAAAGGGAATAAGAAGGATTGATTCAGCGCCTTGGAGGTTAGTTGAATTCAATTCTCCCATTAGCTAGGGTTTAATGAATTAATGGTTAATTCTCAATCTTAAATGGCAAATGAACTCCTAATGTGTGCCAAAAGTGTGATTTGGCATGCTAGAGGGCATTAGAAGTCATATAGGTTCATAAGCTACTTGGTATACTAGCATATAACCCTAGAATAATTTTTGAAATTCAACCTTCTAATGGCCCTAAATTCATGCTTCCATGCCTTCAATTGGTATTAGAGCGACTATATTTGCTATTAAGATTGATTTTGAGACTCAATTATGTGATTAGATACGGTTTGGGTGTAATTTGAACTAGGTTCATATTGAAAAAACCTAGAAAAACCAAACTGCCGCAAGAAACACAGCCTGGGCGTGTCTCATGTTAGTAGTATGCCCTAGAGCATATCATTTAGTGTGTATCTTGTACATATTTTTATTAATAAAAGGCATTTCCACTTTTCCGTTTACATAATATATTTATGTGTAATAGAAAAGGTCCATTGATATTTTGTTAGAAATATTATTCTTAAGTTGTTAAGAATATGAGTGACAATATTTCTATCACAAAGTATCATAAATAGGTTCACAATCGAGGATACTTCATAATAAGGACATGACTTATCTAGAAAAATTGTATTCATGTTTGTTACCAAGTTATTTATATGAGATATAAATAAGATGGAATGGTGAGTCTCATGCCATATAACAAATATGATAGGCACTTATAAATGATAAGTAGGCTGAACCAGTGACACTTATGACAAGCACATGGAGTTTACTCTTGTCAATGTTTTGTCATAAATCATATCAATGCATATAATCTTTAGACCTGAGATAGCACAGTTATCTTGTATATAGGTAGTTTGAGTTTGATACTGCTTTCATACTTGTACTGTGTATGGGTATATGGGCATCTGTTGGCTCCTACTAGTTATATATAGAGGTAGGTGTTGATCAAGATGGAATCTGTTCCTCTAAGTAAATAGAGATAAAATCCTATGTTCATTTAATTGTTCTTGATGTTTCAAGTTCCTGGCCAGAACAGATAGATTTATTCAGAAAAGAGTTTCTAATGAGAAAATCTTTTTAATCAAGAACTGAAATTAAAAGAGAACATAATATTCATAGCAAATGGAGTTTGACATAAACCATGACTCCAGCTTGAGTTGGGATTTTGTAACAGAGAGATTCTAGTGCATGGTAACATATGATTATAGGTTCATTTAAGGTAAATCTTATTACTAATTGGGTGGTGTTAACCATGGTTTATGAGGTTCATAAAATGATTTAGAGAAATCATTTATGGTAAGAAAGAGTTCTGATGATATTAAGAGTTGATATCATGTCTCATTACCAATTAGTGATGAGCCTAGTAAGTCACACACATACACAAGTTATCACCTATTTAAATATGATTTAATTAATTAATTAAAGAGTTTAATTGATTAATTAAATAGGTTTGGTTTACAATTAAATTGCAAAGTCCCTAGCATGACTTGAAACCAAATCTAGATTATTGGATGTATAGTATAAGTTAAATTTATATTTAAATTGTTTAAATATGAATTTAATTAATGAGAAATTAATTAATAGAGATTAATTAATTAATTTATATTTGATATAAATTGATTAGAAGAAGAAAAATAATTATTTTGGGTTAAGAACTCAAAATTAAGACACAGGGGCATTTTAGTCATTTCACAGTGTGACACGTAGTATCATGAGATGGTGACACATGGGATTACACATAAGCTTGCCAAATGTTTTTTAATCATGTAAGATGATTAAAATCAAGATTAAATATAGGTTTGACACTTGGCACAATGTGATGGGTCACTTAAACCTAGAGCTAATCAAAGGGTGACGTGTGGCAAGGGTTTAATGTGTTAACCTAGCTATATAAGTGTTGTTATGAAAAAGAAAAACAACCAGTAGCTACTCCTCTCTTTTGTCATGCCATTTTGTGCCTCTTCATCTATTCTTCTTCATCTCTCAACAATTCAAAGAGATTAGCCATCAATCTCTTGAATTAAGAACACTAGAAATTGTTTCTAGTGTCTTGTTTACATCTCTAATCTCTTAAAAGGCAGAACTTAAATTTCTAATTAATAGAAAAAAAAAGCTTTAGAAGCTGTTCAAGGGCTGCCATAGGTGTTCTTGGTGTGGACAAGCTAGAGGGACAACATCTGGTGTCCTGAAGACAAATCTCAAAGGCGCAGACACGTTGCAGTGCATCAAGAGGTTAGTGTATTCGTTCTTGATTTAATCTAGGGTTTTAAAATTAATTTGATTAATTTTAAAATCTTAAATGGCAAATACAGATCCAAAAACATATTAAAAGAGTTTTAATATGTTGTTTATCATTGAAATCAAATAGATAAAAATAAATCTTGCATGATGCATGTGACCCTAGGTGAAAATTTTTGAATTCAATGGTATAAACTTGTGTTTAGATTAATGTTTATATGATTTAATTGTGTGTTTGATCATGAGATCAAAAGTTCATTGCTGGTTGCAAAGCCAAGGTGGCGGTACAATTGATGAACACCATGGTGCGCATGGTTGATGCACCACAATGGTGTGCAAAGGTAAATGGATGGTGAATGTGCAATTATTGTATGATCTAAGATCCATTTTATGTCTAATTAAATTGTTTAATTAGAATTTTTATCACACAATTAAATTATGATTCAAATCAGAATTTTAAAAAATTATTTGAATGTGATTCAAATCTGAATTTTAAAAGTTATTTGAATGTAATTCAAATCTGAATTTTTAAAGTTATTTGAATCATATTTAAATCTGATTTTTTAAAATTAATTGAATAAAATTCAGATCTGATTTTTTAAAAAATGTTTGAATGTGATTCAAATCTGATTTTTTAAAAAATATTTGAATGTGATTCAAATCTGAATTTTTAAAGTTATTTGAATGTGATTCAAATCTAAATTTTTAAATTTGTTTGAATGAGATTCAAATATGAATTTTTAAATTTATTTGAATCATATTCAAATCTGAATTTTTAAGTTGAATATGAGATATTCAATTTAATTTAAGTATGTATGTTTTATTTAATTATTAAATAGTGATATGCATGATGGATGATCATGGACTATAAAAGACCAATGTGATTGGATTTATTTCTTTTATGTTTCTTTGGTATTGTAAATTAATTAATTTATTTTAATTTATTTTGGGCATGTATTATTAAGTTTGTAATAATTTTTGGGTTGTAATTTCATTTATTTAAGTTCTTGTAAATTCACCTTGGTATGCCAAGGATTACTATGTAATATTGGATTGCAAGAAGTTCAAGGAGGTCAAGAGCATTGGTGGGACCAGTGGGAGGAATTCAAGATCAAGTGTTGATTATGTACTCTTTCAGCAACTCTTGTAAAATGAATGAATGAAATGCACCTAGGAATGCCCTGATTCAATTCTTGGTGGCCCAGAATTGAATCCCTTAGAAAGTCCATGATCATACCATATTTACTGTTTATCCATGAATGCATGAGATGTATGGGAATGTATGCAATTATATGATATATGCATGCTAAATGGATAATGTGCAAAGTGAGACCTTAATAGTAATTAGGATGACTATAAAATCTTCCAAACAAATGATTAAGTTGGAAATGCTATAATTAAAGTAATTATAACATAGGCCCTCCATTGGGGCAATTATTTTAAGAAATTTTAAATAGTTGTATAAGATGCAATTAATTTAAGAGATTTTCTTAAGAATAATTGTTAAGCATGAGATGTTGTAAATATGTAAATGGTTTGGTGGCCAATATTGGATGTACCTGAGGACATTAAAATTATTTGCATAATTACTGGCTCAATGGGATCAACTTAACTAATGCAAGATAAGTCAATAATGGATGTACCTGAGATTTTGAGCATTAGGGGCTAGGTAAAGGATTGAACCTCACATGAGATGTGATGGGCAAGGAGTTGCTCACTTATAGTTTATTGTAATTCCAATAACAGATGTACCTGAGGATGATCAATAGAATTATAAGAATTCAATCACCCACTAGAAATCCATCCAACTAGGATTTCTGTTTTCTACTTTAGAAGTGTAGGATTCGCTAAGTTAGTGGGAGGACCAATTTGATTAAAAGACCATAATTATTTTGGTTAATTACATGATACATTTACTAATTAATCTGGTTATTTTCTGTAGTTAATTTTCTGATAAAAATGAGCACAGAACAACCACCACCATCCAATATCCTTGCAAGCATACTTGATCGCAATAGGTTGACAGGACCTAATCTCTCTAATTGGCTAAGAAATTTGAAACTTGTCCTGAACCTTGAACATATAGGATATGTTCTAAACTTGTCACACCTTACCCCTCTGTAAGGCATAACATGATCCCGTAGAATATTTAATGAACTACTGAACTTCACCTACCAATAACACATTAAGTACCCTACAAGGGATTTTAAAACAATTTTCTTACATTTTGGAAGTGGTGAGCATTTTGATAGGAATTAAAAACCATTTATTCAAAGTTTAAATACTAGTAAAAATTTTTGTCCATTTAAATTTTGCCGCAAATTTTATAAAAATTTTGACAGAGTTCCGTTTGTAATTGGAGAAAACAGTTCTTCAAATACCTGAGAAAAACACTTCCAAAAATTTTTCACAACTTCCAACCTCCAATAAATCTCAATCAACACAATTCAACTCACTTCAAGGTAATTTCACAATCCAAATCAAAATTCATTATCTCAAAATATTTAATACCTCATTCACAAGGCATAAAGCATGAAATTCACATGTATAATATTAAATTTACAGAAGAAAATCTAAAATAATATTATTACAATTTATTTACAGCTGCTCAACATACATTGATACATACAACATTACTATATTTACATCAAAATTAACTACAAGGGTATAAAATAATACCCGTACAAAAAGATCAGTGGGGTCCACAATTCGATAGCAGCTCACTCTGCTGCTTTCTCCTTGCTCTTATCTGCGACAGCAAAATGAGCTATCGCTGAGTATAAAAATACTCAGTGGTGCACAATAAAAATTTAAAATGCAATACATAAATCATTCATTCATGAAACACAATTTGAATACTTCTCAATCACGTTTCACAAATATCAAAGCTTATAACAACTCCATTTAGTAAAATAATTTATTAAACACAGTGTTACCAAAATCATACACAACTTAAGCCATGACACAAAATTTCCGATCATTGCCGTGTTGTACACCACGACAAAGCAATCTACAACCCCATTAATCGAAATCAATGAGGGAGGTGGCTAGCTAGCTAATGAGTACTCATCCGATCTCAACCTCAACTGGTAAACCAGAGAGGGAGGAAAATAAACGATCTCAACCCCATAAATGGAGGAGGAATAGTGTGATACTGTCATGCTAAGTGTGAATACAAAATCAATTCAAAACAATTTATTCAAATAATTTATGAAAAATATAATCAATTTCCATAGTCATATTTGCGATTATAAAATGGCAATACAGTACATAATTAATCACAGAAGTCAAATTTTTGAGAATAAAATATTTAAACAAGAATTATTGTGCACAGACCTGACATGAGTCGCCTCTAGGCCTTGACTCAGTCTCTCCGTGTTTCCAAGTCTTTTTCAGCTGAAACACACAATTTCACAGTGTTTCAGTACCATAACTTAGCATAAGTCCGAAAATAAATTTAACTTCATTTTTACTAGTTCTATTGTGTTAAATTCGACGTTCTCGAAGTTTTTGTGTTTTGGGTTACTATTCACTATACTATTCAAGTCAAATTGTTGACTTTTTAAGACTTAATAGGTATGAGAACTCCAACTTCACCCACATACCACATTTTGGCCATTAAATTTGTTGGTTTTGGTCATTTTCTCAAAGCTTAAGTCCTTTTTGGCAAATTGTCAAATTTTCAGTTTTGGTGCTCCAAGTTGCACTGTTCTATTGGTCAATCTACTGTTAGAATTTGGAAAACCTTTCTTCATAGAAAATGTTCCTTATTGTCTTAAGTTTATTCTCATTTTTGGATCACCTCAATTGGAGTTTTGTAGCTCAAGTTATGGCCATTTGAATTAGGGCTGTCGGATTGAAAACAACCCAGATTTTCTGGGCAATTCTGGTGCTGGCAGATTTGAGTCACCAATTTGGGGTGCCAAATGGCTTGGTTTCTGGTAGAATTTGGACTTGTGTTCTTCATGAAAATTTTAGGTCTATATCTCATCTAACCTCTGGTAAAATTTCAGATTATTTTGACCTGCCTAGCTCGAGTTATGACCAAATGAACAAACACTATTTATTTGGTCAGTTTGTACAGTGGCAGACTGCTCTTATTCAACTTTGGTCAATTGGTTCACTAAGTTTTGGTCACTTTTTGGGCATGGTTCCTAAATGAAAATTGTGTCATTTTATGTCTATTTTCATCCCCAATTGGTACTATATCAATTGGACTTGTAAAATTTCAGTTTTGATCCTTCAAAGTTGACTTGGTCATGCTGCCAGCAGCATGACCATTCAACCTCCGAATTTAGCTTCACTTCCAACAATTCAAACACAACTCATTTGGTCACAATTGACCATTTTTCACTTCACAATAGGTCAAACATACCATTTATTCATTTCTTGCATTTTTGGTTCACAAACCCTAAGTCCCAAAACCCTAACTCACTTAATTGTTACAATTAATC
This sequence comes from Hevea brasiliensis, assembly GCF_030052815.1. NCBI lineage: Eukaryota > Viridiplantae > Streptophyta > Magnoliopsida > Malpighiales > Euphorbiaceae > Hevea > Hevea brasiliensis. The sequence continues at coordinate 15,689,271 of NC_079510.1, read as the reverse complement.
ACATTTATGCATTTCCATCTTACTACCATACTCATGTAAGTTTACTAACACCTTTAATTCATTCTAAACACATCAAACCATACAAAATCATACTCCCCTTCAAAAGGCTGAAATTTCAGTTTGGTCCTCCCCCCCCCCCCCCCCATATTTGTTTTCATTTCATTAGTTCCAAGCTCATTTCAACAACCAATTAGGCATTTAAAATGGAAAAATAACAAGTTAACATACTAACCTCAACTTAAACACCAAATCTTCAATTGTTCTCCTTCTTTCTTCTTTCTTTCTTGTTCTTAAGTTGAGATTGCAAGCTCTAGTAAGGTTTTTAGGGGAGTTATGAAGATTAAGTGGAGAAAATTAAGCTTAAGTGTAAGCTTAAATGGAGGAAATTCATGGAGGTTTATGGAGGAAATGGGGCGGCACAAAGGAAGAAGAAAATGAGGTTTTTAAATTTTTTTTTCTTTTCTTTTCTTTTATCTTTATCTTATGGAAGACCACAAAAAAAAATCAAATTAATTAATTTATTAATTAACACTTATGGCATCATGCATGATGTCATGCATGATGTCATCACCTTTTTACTTTTTGATTTTTCCTCTCTCTTTTTTTTTTAATTAGTTCTTTAATTTAATTCTCGACTCGGAAATTTTCTTTTCTCCAATTTTATTTGACAGTTAGGTTAGGAGTCAGCTCTCGGGGTCAATTGACCAAATTGCCCCTCGCTGGTTCATCCCGGTTTGTAAATAATTCCATATTTCTTCCGGCTCCCTGACCTAATTATTTGACTGGCTTAATAGTTCTTTTTCATGATTTTCTCTTTTCGACTGTGTTCATAATGGTCCTAAGGACCGCAGTGTCACATTTTACGGTTCGAAATTTAAGTTTAAAATGACTTCGCAGTCATTCCCGAGGAGGTCACCCATCGCTGTGACTCTCGGCTCGTTTAACTTCTTATGTTCTGTTTTTCTTATTTATACTTAACTAATTGAACATTACTAATTATTTGTGTTTATGGTTTCTCTAGTCTTAGCTCGTTTAACTTCTTATGTTCTATTTTTCTTATTTATACTTAACTAATTGAACATTACTAATTATTTGTGTTTATGGTTTCTCTAGTTGTCTTAAATATGGTTCTAATCCCCTTAATTGTCCGGACCGACACCGGTCACCGGAACGGTGAAATATACCAGGCTATACAAATAGGGGTGTTACAATTCTCACCCCCTTAAATAAATTTCGTCTCAAAATTTTTACCTGGTATCAATCTCTGAACAGCTGTGGGTGTTGTCTCCTCATGTCCTCCTCTCGTTCCCAAGTAGCTTCTTGGCCCGAATGATGGTTCCACAGCACTTTTACCAATGGTATCTGCTTGTTCCGTAGCTGCTTCACCTCATAAGCCAGAATCTTTATGGGTTCTTCTTCATATGTGAGGCTTGGATTCACTTCAATTTCTTCTACTGGTAGTACATGAGATGGGTCTGATCGATACCTCCTCAACATAGACACATGGAAGACGTTATGTATCTTTTCCAACTCTGGAGGTCGTACCAAACGATAAGCCAAAGGACCCACTCTTTCTAATACCTCATATGGCCCGATAAAACGAGGACTTAGTTTTCCCTTCCTGCCGAATCTCATAATCCTCTTCCAAGGGGAAACCTTGAGGAAAACTTTCTCACCCACTGCATACTCAATATCCCTTCTTTTCAAATCAATATAGGACTTCTGACGGTCTGATGCAGCTTTAAGTCGATCTTTGATCACCCTAATTTTCTCTTCAGTCTGTTGAACAATTTCGGGTCTAATCATTTTTCTTTCACCCACGCCATCCCAACACAACGGGGTTCTACATTTCCTACCATACAAAGCTTCATATGGAGGCATCCCAATGCTTGATTGGTAGCTGTTATTGTAAGCAAACTCAACCAAAGGCAAGTGTGTATCCCAACTATCCTCAAACTCAATCACACAAGCCCGTAGCATGTCCTCCAAAATCTGAATTACCCTCTCAGACTGGCCATTTGTCTGTGGGTGGAATGCAGTACTGAAGTTCAATCTAGTTCCTAGGGCTCTCTGAAGACTACCCCAGAATCTGGAAGTGAACCTAGGATCTCTGTCTGATACAATGGATACTAGCACTCCATGAAGTCTCACAATCTCATCAATGTACAATCTGGCCAATCTGTCTAAACTGTAGTCCATTCGGACTGGCAGAAAATGAGCAGACTTAGTCAGTCTATCGACAATGACCCATACTGCATCATGACTTTTCTGTGTCTTTGGAAGTCCCATCACAAAATCCATAGTTATTCTCTCCCATTTCCATTCTGGCACTGGTAGTGGATGTAAGAACCCAGTGGGTACTTGATGCTCTGCCTTTACTTGCTGACAAGTTAGGCATTTGGATACAAACTCTGCCACATCTCTCTTCATACCCATCCACCAGTAATGCTCCTTTAGCCCTCTATATATTTTTGTACCACCAGGGTGCATGGCAAAAGGAGACTCATGTGCTTCCTTCAAAATGATCTGCCTCAAATCAACATCATTAGGAACACATATTACGCTCAGTGTAGCGATGAAACCATCATCTCCGATTGAGAACTCGGTTTCTTGCCTGCGGACTTCTTCCAACGACTCGATACTTCGATCATTACGAGCGACCATTCTAATTTGATCAATCAACACTGGCTGTACATGCCATGCAACTACTGTCTGCCCATCATCATTAATCTCTAAACTGGCATTTAATGATCTCAACTCATATACCAAAGACAAAGGAGTAACCCGTAGACTTGCCATAGTCTTGCGACTTAGGGCATCAGCTACAACATTAGCTTTCCCTGGCTGATAGTCTATCAGGCAATCATAGTCTTTTATTAACTCTAACCATCTCCTCTGTCTCAAATTCAACTCTTTCTGGGTGCCCAAATACTTCAAACTCTTATGATCTGTGTAGATGTAACACTTCTCCCCATACAAATAATGTCTCCAGATCTTAAGAGCAAACACAATAGCTGCAAGCTCCAAGTCATGTGTCGGATAATTCCTCTCATGCGGTTTTAGCTGGCGTGATGCATAGGCAATGACATTTCGATCTTGCATCAACACACAACCTAACCCATTGTGAGAAGCATCGCTGTAAACTGTATATTCTTTACCCGATATAGGTAAAGTCAAGACTGGAGCCTCAGTCAAACATCTTTTCAATTCATCAAAACTTTGCTGGCATTTGTCCGTCCACTGAAATTTCACATCCTTTCTAAGCAGCTTGGTCAATGGAGATGCCAACATGGAGAATCCCTTCACAAATCGACGGTAGTATCCAGCTAACCCCAGAAAACTGCGAATCTCTGTGACATTTCTGGGTGGCTTCCAACTAAGGACGGCTTCAATCTTGCTAGGATCTACCTTAATACCCTCTGCTGATACTATGTGCCCCAAAAAGGATATCTCCTTCAGCCAAAATTCACATTTCGACAATTTAGCATATAGCTGTGTCTCCCTCAAAGTCTGCAGTACAATTCGCAGATGTCTATCATGCTCTTCTGCATTCCTCGAATAGACCAATATATCATCGATAAATACCACAACAAACTGGCGAGGTATGGTCTGAAGATAGTGTTCATCAGATCCATAAAAGCAGCCGGAGCATTAGTTAACCCGAATGGCATGACCAAGAACTCATAATGGCCATAGCGGGTTACAAGGCGATTTTAGGAATACTCGCTCTTGTACTTTCAATAATAATAACTGATCTCGTGTCAATTTTGGAGAACACAGCTGCACCTCTCAACTGATCAAATAAGTCATCAATGCGGGGCAATGGGTATCTGTTCTTTATTGTCACCTTATTCAACTGCCGATAGTCAATGCATAACCGGAGAGTGCCATCCTTCTTCTTTACAAACAACACCGGCGCTCCCCAAGGTGACACACTAGGGCGGATGAAGCCCTTGTCAAGCAACTCTTGCAACTGTACTTTCAATTCTATTAGTTCTGTTGGTGCCATTCTGTATGGCGTTATGGAGATTGGGTCTACACCAGGCATAACATCAATTTCAAACTGCACTTCTCTTTCTGGAGGTAATCCTGGCAATTCATCAGGAAACACATCTGGAAAGTCACATACAGTAGGAATGTCCCTCAGTGCTAGACTCCCCACTTAGGTGTCTATCACATGTGCCAAGTATGCCTCACACCCTTTTCTAATCATTTTTCTGGCCAGCATAGCTGAAATGATGTTTGAAGGCAATAACTGCCTTTCCCCATGTATTACTACATCACCATACTGAGGAAGACCAAAAGTGACTGTCTTCAATCTACAGTCAATCATGGCATGATGCCTGGCTAACCAATCCATGCCCAAGATAATGTCATAATCTCTGAAGGGCATTTCAATTAAATCAGACAGAAAAGTGTGTCCTTGGATCACCAAAGGAAAGTCTCTATATAGCCTATTTACCTTGACCTCCTGGCCTAATGGACTAGTTACTAGCACATCATTATCTATTGGTACACACTGAATAACAGTAGAACACATCACACTAGCACTAACATACGAATGTGTGGAGCCAGGATCAAATAACACATACACATCTTGGTCAAGGATGGAGAAAATACCAGCTACTACATCTGATGTTTCAGCTTCCTCCCTCTGACGCATGGTATACACTCTGACTGGTGCGCCACTGGATACGGGCTGGTTAACAGTGCTTTGACTTCCAGGAGTGCTACCAGGACCCCTACCTCTGCCTCTACCTCTAACAGCTGACGGTGACCCTCTAGGTGCAGAGACTTGGGCTGATCCTTCCGATGTAGCAAAAGATCCAGACCGGTGCGGACTAGTGCAATCCTTAGCGAAATGTCCGCTCCCTCCACAATTAAAACATGCACCGGTGGCCTTGAAACAAACCCCACCATGAGTTCTACCACAAGTTTCACACTATCGTACTGATAGAGCTCCACGGGGTGTCTGCTGGGTCAGCTGACCAGACCGGGGTGGTCTTTGGCCAGAAAATCTGCCTCTGCCAGATCTACGGGAGGTGGATCCCCCAAACTGTTTTCTCTTTCCAGAACCACTCTTAGATGCTTGTCCCGTAGTCTTTTCAGTTTTCTCTTTCTCTTGTATACCCTTCTTTACTGCCTCTTCTGATTCTATCCTTTCCAGTTCTAGGGCCTGTGAGATCAATTCAGCAAAATTCTGATGTCGAAAACCCACGACTTGCATTCTCAAATTCGGCCTTAATCCGAACTCAAACCTCTTGCATCTGTCTCTGGGGTGGAGACTAAGCTTCCAGCATAGTGGCTTAGCCTTGAGAAGTCTCTCTCATATTCTGCTACAGTTCGGTCCCCTTGTTTCAAACTCAAGAATTCTTGCAATTTCTTATCTACATATGCATCAGGAACCCATTTCTGCGTGAATTCCCTCAGGAAGTCTGTCCATGTCATCATAGGTGGCTCAACCAGGCTATGAGGGATGGTCTTCCACCATCCATATGTATCCCCTTGTAACAAGGAAACAGAATACTCGAACTTCATCTCTTCCGTACACTGCAGTTTTCTGTAAACTCGTTCCATTCTTTCCAACCACCATTACGCCTCGGTGGATCCACAGTGCCTTTAAACTCGGTGGCCCCAAATTTCATCAATTTTTCATATTGCCAAGCTGAGGGCTGTGGTTGTGCTACAAGTACTGGCATTTGAGCTTGGGGTGGCACATTACCCGCCATTTGCTGGAAAAACGCAGCCATCTGCTTTACAAATTAAGCAGGGAACTGCGATGCTGGAGCAGGAGCTGGAGTGGCTGACCCACTCACGTTCTGGAGTGTTGGGGCTTCCCCTTGAACCTCAGCCTCAACAGATTGTTCTTCAAAATGATCTCCTCCTTCCATTCCGTTTTCCCAAATTTTCTACTTCCTGAGATCAACACAAGGAGATTGACCTCCGTTAGTGCATATTCATAATGTAAATATGTCATATGTATCAATTAAAGACACTTGAGCAGTTGTACTTATCAAAGAAATATTCACATGCATAGTCAAAATTTATTGAAAAACCATGCTCTGATACCACTAAAACATGTCACACCTTACCCCTCTGTAAGGAATAACATGATCCCGTAGAATACTTAATGAACTACTGAACTTCACCTGCCAATAACTCATTAAGTACCCTACAAGGGATTTTAAAACAATTTTCTTACATTTTGGAAGTGGTGAGCATTTTGGTAGGAATTAAAAACCATTTATTCAAAGTTTAAATACTAGTAAAAATTTTTGTCCATTTAAATTTCGCCGCAAATTTTATAAAAATTTTGACAGAGTTCTGTTTGTAATTGGAGAAAACAGTTCTTCAAATACCTAAGAAAAACACTTCCAAAAATTTTTCACAACTCCCAACCTCCAATAAATCTCAATCAACACAATTCAACTCACTTCAAGGTAATTTCACAATCCAAATCAAAATTCATTATCTCAAAATATTTAATACCTCATTCACAAGGCATAAAAACATGAAATTTACAAGTACAATATTAAATTTACAGAAGAAAATCCAAAATAATATTATTACAATTTATTTACAACTGCTCAACTTACATTGATACATACAACATTACTATATTTACATCAAAATTAACTACAAGGGTATAAAATAATACCCGTACAAAAAGATCAGTGGGGTCCATAATTCGATAGCAGCTCACTCTGCTGCTTTCTCCTTGCTCTTATCTGCGACAGCAAAATGAGCTATCGCTGAGTATAAAAATACTCAGTGGTGCACAATAAAAATTTAAAATGCAATACATAAATCATTCATTCATGAAACACAATTTGAATACTTCTCAATCACGTTTCACAAATATCAAAGCTTATAACAACTCCATTTAGTAAAATAATTTATTAAACACAGTGCTGCCAAAATCATACACAACTTAAGCTATGACACAAAATTTCCGATCAATGCTGTGTTGTACACCACGACAAAGCAATCTACAACCCCATTAATCGAAATCAATGAGAGAGGTGGCTAGCTAGCTAATGAGTACTCATCCGATCTCAACCTCAACTAGTAAACCAGAGAGGGAGGAAAATAAACGATCTCAACCCCATAAATGGAGGAGGAATAGTGTGATATTGTCATGCTAAGTGTGAATACAAAATCAATTCAAAACAATTTATTCAAATAATTTATGAAAAATCTAATCAATTTCCAAAGTCATATTTGCGATTGTAAAATGGCAACACAGTACATAATTAATCACAGAAGTCAAATTTTTGAGAATAAAATATTTAAACAATAATTATTATGCACAGACCTGACGTGAGTCGCCTCTAGGCCTTGACTCAGTCTCTCCGAGTTTCCAAGTCTTTTTCAGCTGAAACACACAATTTCACAGTGTTTCAGTACCATAACTTAGCATAAGTCCGAAAATAAATTTAACTTCATTTTTACTAGTTCTATTGCGATAAATTCGACGTTCTCGAAGTTTTTGTGTTTTGGGTTACTATTCACTATACTATTCAAGTCAAATTGTTGACTTTTTAAGACTTAATAGGTATGGGAACTCCAACTTCACCCACATACCACATTTTGGTCATTAAATTTGTTGGTTTTGGTCATTTTCTCAAAGCCTAAGTCCTTTTGGCCAAATTGTCAAATTTTCAGTTTTGGTGCTCCAAGTTGCACTGTTCCATTGGTCAATCTACTGTTGGAATTTGGCAAACCTTTCTTCATAGAAAATGTTCCTTATTGTCTTAAGTTTATTCTCATTTTTGGGTCACCTCAATTGGAGTTTTGTAGCTCAAGTTATGGCCATTTGAACTAGGGCTGCCGGATTGAAAACAACCCAGATTTTCTGGGCAATTCTGGTGCTGGCAGATTTGAGTCACCAACTTGGGTTGGCCAAATGGCTTGGTTGCTGGCAGAATTTTGTGTTCTTCATGAAAATTTTAGGTCTATATCTCATCTAACCTCTGGTAAAATTTCAGGTCATTTTGACCTGCCTAGCTCGAGTTATGACGAAATGAACAAACACTGTTCATTTGGTCAGTTTGTCTGATGTGGCATCGCTCTTATTCAACTTTGGTCAATTGGTTCACTAAGTTTTGGTCACTTTTTGGCCATGGTTCCTAAATGAAAATTGTGTCATTTTATGTCTATTTTCATCCCCAATTGGTACCATATCAATTGGACTTGTAAAATTTCAGTTTTGGTCCTTCAAAGTTGACTTGGTCATCTTGCCGTGAGATGACCATTCAACCTCCGAATTTGGCTTCACTTCCAACAATTCAAACACAACTCATTTGGTCACAATTGACCATTTTTCACTTAACAATAGGTCAAACATGCCATTTACTCATTTCTTGCATTTTTGGTTCACAAACCCTAAGTCCCAAAACCCTAACTCACTTAATTGTTACAATTAATCACATTTATGCATTTCCATCTTACTACCATACTCATGTAAGTTTACTAACACCTTTAATTCATTCTAAACACATCAAACCATACAAAATCATATTCCCCTTCAATAGGCCAAAATTTCAGTTTGGTCATCCCCCCCCATATTTTTTTTCATTTCATTAGTTCCAAGCTCATTTCAACAACCAATTAGGCATTTAAAATGGAAAAATGACAAGTTAACATACTAACCTCAACTTAAACACCAAATCTTCAATTGTTCTCCTTCTTTCTTCTTTCTTTCTTGTTCTTAAGTTGAGATTGCAAGCTCTAGTAAGGTTTTTAGGGGAGTTATGAAGATTAAGTGGAGAAAATTAAGCCTAAGTGTAAGCTTAAAAGGAGGAAATTCATGGAGGTTTATGGAGGAAATGGGGCGGCACAAAGGAAGAAGAAAATGAGGTTTTTAAATTTTTTTTTCTTTTCTTTTCTTTTATCTTTATCTTATGGAAAACCACAAAAAAAATCAAATTAATTAATTTATTAATTAACACTTATGGCATCATGCATGATGTCATCACCTTTTTACTTTTTGATTTTTCCTCTCTTTTTTTTTCTATTAGTTCTTTAATTTAATTCTCAACTCGGAAATTTTCTTTTCTCCGATTTTATTTGAAAGTTAGGTCAGGAGTCAGCTCTCGGGGTCAATTGACCAAATTGCCCCTCGCCGGTTCATCCCGGTTTGCAAATAATTCCATATTTCTTCCGGCTCCCTGACCTAATTATTTGACTGGCTTAACAGTTCTTTTTCGTGATTTTCTCTTTTCCACTGTGTTCATAATGGTCCTAAGGACCGCAGCGTCACATTTTACGGTTTGAAATTTAAGTTTAAAACGACTTCGCAGTCGTTCCCGAGGAGGTCACCCATCGCTGTGACTCTCGGCTCATTTAACTTCTTATGTTCTATTTTTCTTATTTATACTTAACTAATTGAACATTACTAATTATTTGTGTTTATGGTTTCTCTAGTTGTCTTAAATATGGTTCTAATCCCCTTAATTGTCTGGGCTGACACCGGTCACCGGAACGGTGAAATATACCAGGCTATACAAATAGGGGTGTTACAAAACTCAAATGTTCCTTGTCCCTTACCTCCAGAGGCCACTCAAGAGGAACATGAAACTTTGGACAAGTGGAAGGAGCATGATATGAGAGCTAAGTGTTACATGCTTGCTTCCATGAATAATGAGTTACAGAAGCAGCATGAGAACATGCAGAGTGCGAGTGAGATCCTCCTTCACCTATAAGAGTTGTATGGTGAGCACAGTAGGAATGCTAGGTATGAGATATCAAGGCAGATGTTCCACATGAGGATGTCTGAGGGACATAATGTTGGGGATCATGTCCACAAGATGATTCGGCTAATTGAGCAGTTGAAACATCTTGACTTCAACATGGATTTCCAACTACAGACAGATTTGATCCTTCAGTCCCTTCCTGAGTCTTTTGGGAATTTTGTGACAAATTTCCATATGACTAAACAGGAATGCACCTTAGCTGGTTTACTCAACATGCTGGTTATTGCCCAAAAGAATATGCCGGGCAATAAAGGAAAAGAGGTAGCTTTGATTGCATCTTCTTCTGCTGGAAAGTCCAATAAGAAAAAGGACAATAAGAAAAAGAAACCTCAGATTCCTGGTCCTTCCAAGAAAATAGCTAAACAGAAAAGGAAGACTAAAGCTGATGAAGGCAAAGGAAAGTGTTTCCACTGCCAAAAGGATGGGCACTGGAAAAAGGAACTGCCCAGAGTATCTTGCTTCTCTGAAGGACAAGAAGGATACACCTTCAGAAGGTATGTCCATATCTTGTTATTTAGATTCTGATGATACTCATAGTTCATCTACAGCTTGGGTTTTAGATACTGGTGCCAGTTCTCACATTTCTAATGATATGCAGGAACTAGCAAACAGTAGCAGCTTGCATTCTCAAGATATTAGAGTCCGGATTGGCAATGGCTCAACTGTTGAAGCTTTAGCCATATGATCTAAATCTTTTTACATGTTTGGACATGTTTTGTGTTTGGATAATATTTTATATGTACATGATGCTTTTAAGAACATCATTTCTATATCTAGTTTGACTAGAAATGGCTATGAATTTCAGTTCACAGATGATATTTGCAATATTTATTTTAGAAATAAATATGTTGGTTCGGGTTATATGAATGATGGTCTTTATTATTTGGATAATAATGACAAACACAAATTGAATACAAGTGATCTAAAAGAATGCAATGCCATAGTGAAAACAAACTCAAGTTCAAAATATATTTGGCACTTAAGGTTATGTTATGTTGCAGAAGATAGGATTGCAAAACTGGAGAAAATGGGGATTCTATCCTCATTGGGCTCTGAGCCTACTCCAACTTATGAATCTTGCCTTCAGGGCAAAATGACTAGATCACCCTTTGTTGGACAAGGCCAAAGAGCTGAAAATATTTTGGAGCTAATACATAGTGATGTATGTGGTCCATTTAAAGAAATGGCTAGAGGGGGCTTTTATTATTTTATTACCTTTACTGATGATAAATCAAGATTTGGGTATTTGTATTTGATGAAATACAAACATGAATCCTTTGAAAAGTTCAAAGAATTTAAATCTGAAGTAGAAAATCAAACAGGAAAGAGTATTAAAGCTCTTCGATCAGATCGTGGAGGTGAATATTTGAGTACTGAATTTGATGAATACTTGAGAGAGTACGGCATTGTTTCTCAGCTGACTCCTCCAGGAACGCCACAGCTGAATGGTGTATCTGAAAGGAGAAATCGTACCCTATTGGATATGGTACGTGGTATGATGAGCTATACTGATATGCCAATCTTCTTTTGGGGATTTGTATTAGAATCAGCTTTGTATATTCTGAATAGGATTCCATCAAAATCAGTTTCTTCCACACCTTATGAGATATGGCATGGAAGAAAACCAAGTCTTAAGCATGTTAAGATTTGGGGTTGTCCAGCTTATATCAAAAAGCTGAAAATTGATAAATTGGAGACAAGATCAGAAAAAGGTCGATTTGTTGGATATCCAAAAGATAGTTTTGGATATTATTTTTATTTGCCTACTTCACAAAAGGTTGTGATAAGTAGAGATGTCACATTTCTTGAACAACAGTTTGTTCAAGAAGGAGGCAAAGGAAGACAAATAAAGTTAGAATTGGAGAATTTTGACCAACCAATAAATCAGATGGATATAGATCAATCTAGTCAACCTATACCCGTTGATGAAACATCTACAGCTGTTCCTCGTAGAACAACCAGGGTATCTCACCCACCAGTGAGATATGGTTTTCTTCATGAAGAAGAACAAGAGTTATCTACTCATAAAGAAGAAGATCATGGAGATGATCCACTTACCTATGAAGAAGCTATATCAGATATAGACTCTTCAAAATGGATTGATGCTATGAAATCCGAGATTGATTCCATGTATAAGAATCAAGTTTGGGATCTTGTTGACCCACCTGAAGGTATTGTACCTATAGGGAACAAATGGGTTTTCAAAAAGAAAATTGGTTCTGATGGAAAGGTAGAGACCTATAAGGCAAGGCTAGTAGCGAAAGGGTTTCGCCAAAGGCAAGGAGTCGACTATGAGGAGACTTTTTCGCCTGTTGCCATGCTTAAATCAATTAGGATTTTATTAGCAATAGCTGCATACTATGATTATGAGATTTGGCAGATGGATGTCAAAATAGCTTTTCTCAATGGATACATTGAAGAAAACATTTTCATGGAACAACCTAGGGGTTTTGAATCCCAAGATGGTTCCAAAGTATGCAAGCTAAAGCGATCCATTTATGGGTTGAAACAAGCTTCGAGGAGTTGGAACATCCATTTTGATGAAGCCATTAAATCCTTTGGTTTTATAAAAAATGAGGATGAGCCATGTGTATATAAAAAGGTTAGTGACAGTGCTATCACTTTCCTTGTCTTATATGTGGATAACATACTGTTGATGGGTAATGACACAAGTATGTTGACAACTATAAAGGTATGGTTGTCAAATACATTCTCCATGAAAGACTTAGGGGAGGCAACCTATATTCTTGGGATTTGCATATACAGAGATAGAGCGAAAAGAATAATTGGTTTATCCCAAAGTCTATACTTGGAAAAGGTGTTAAAGAGGTTTAACATGCTTGATTCCAAGAGAGGATTGTTACCAGTGAGACATGGTATCCACCTTTCTAAAGAGATGTCTCCAAAGACACCTGAAGAAAGAGATAAGATGGCCAGGATTCCATATGCTTCGGCTATTGGAAGTTTAATGTATGCAATGTTGTGTACTAGGCCAGATATCGCATATGATGTTAGTTTGACTAGCAGGTATCAATCCAATCCAGGTTTGGAACACTGGATAGCTATCAAGAATATCCTTAAGTACTTGAGAAGAACTAAGGATTTATTCTTGATTTATGGAGGTGGAGACTTGCAATTAGATGGTTATACTGATTCTGATTTCCAATCAGATATCGATGATAGAAAGTCTACCTCTGGATATGTGTTCATTTGTAATGGAGGTGCAGTCAGTTGGAAGAGTTCCAAACAGAGCACGACTGTAGATTCCACTACAGAGGCTGAGTATATTACTGCATCAGATGCTGCAAAGGAAGCTGTTTGGATAAAGAAGTTCGTGACAGAACTTACACCAGTTCCTTCCATTAAGTCAGAAGTTCCACTACACTGTGACAACCATGGAGCAGTCATATAGGCTAAGGAACCAAGGTCTCACCAGAAATCCAACACATAGAAAGGCGCTACCACACTATCAGAGAAATAGTTGGGCGAGGCGATGTAGCCATGCAGAAAATAGCATCAGCTGAAAATCCAGCTGATCCATTCACTAAGCCTATGTCACAGATTTAGTTAGACCGACATCTTGAGAAGATAGGTCTAAGATATTATAATGAATGGCTCTAGTGCTAGTGGGAGATTGTTAGTAGTATGCCCTAGAGCATATCATTTAGTGTGTATCTTGTACATATTTTTATTAATAAAAGGCATTTTCACTTTTCCGTTTATATAATATATTTATGTGTAATAGAAAAGGTCCATTGATATTTTGTTAGAAATATTATTCTTAAGTTGTTAAGAATATGAGTGACAATATTTCTAGCACAAAGTATCATAAATAGGTTCACAATCGAGGATACTTCATAATAAGGACATGACTTATCTAGAAAGATTGTATTCATGTTTGTTACCAAGTTATTTATATGAGATATAAATAAGATGGAATGGTGAGTCTCATGCCATATAACAAACATGATAGGCACTTATAAATGATAAGTAGGCCGAACCAGTGACACTTATGACAAGCACATGGAGTTTACTCTTGTCAATGTTTTGTCATAAATCATATCAGTGCATATAATCTTTAGACACGAGATAGCACAGCTTATCCTGTATATAGGTAGTTTGAGTTTGATACTTGCTTTCATACTTGTACTGTATGGGTATATGGGCATCTGTTGGCTCCTACTAGTTATATATGGAGGTAGGTGTTGATCAAGATGGAATCTGTTCCTCTAAGTAAATAGAGATAAAATCCTATGTTCATTTAATTATTCTTGATGTTTCAAGTTCCTGGCCAGGACAGATAGATTTATTCAGAAAAGAGTTTCTGATGAGAAAATCTTTTTAATCAAGAACTAAAATTAAAAGAGAATATAATATTCATAGCAAATGGAGTTTGACATAAACCATGACTCCAGCTTAAGTTGGGATTTTGTAACAGAGAGATTCTAGTGCATGGTAACATATGATTATAGGTTCATTTAAGGTAAATCTTATTACTAATTGGGTGGCCATGGCATGCTATGCTAGGTGTTAACCATGGTCTATGAGGTTCATAAAATGATTTAGAGAAATCATTTATGGTAAGAAAGAGTTCTGATGATATTAAGAGTTGATATCATGTCTCATTGCCAATTAGTGATGAGCCTAGTAAGTCACACACATACACAAGTTATCACCTATTTAAATATGATTTAATTAATTAATTAAAGAGTTTAATTGATTAATTAAATAGGTTTGGTTTGCAATTAAATTGCAAAGTCCCTAGCATGACTTGAAACCAAATCTAGATTATTGGATGTATAGTATAAGTTAAATTTATATTTAAAGTGTTTAAATATGAATTTAATTAATGAGAAATTAATTAATAGAGATTAATTAATTAATTTATATTTGATATAAATTGATTAGAAGAAGAAAAATAATTATTTTGGGTTAAGAACTCAAAATTAAGACACAGGGGCATTTTGGTCATTTCACAGTGTGACACGTGGCACCATGAGATGGTGACACATGAGATTACACATAAGCTTGTCATATATTTTTTAATCATGTAAGATGATTAAAATCAAGATTAAATATAGGTTTGACACTTGGCACAATGTGATTGGGTCACTTAAACCTAGAGCTAATCAAAGGGTGATGTGTGGCAAGGGTTTAATGTGTTAACCTAGCTATATAAGTGTTGTTATGAAAAAGAAAAACAACCAGCAGCCACTCCTCTCCTTTGTCACACCATTTTTTGCCTCTTCATCTCTCATCAATTCAAAGAGATTAGCCATCAATCTCTTGAATTAAGAACACTAGAAATTGTTTCTAGTGTCCTGTTTATATCTCTAATCTCTTAAAAGGCAGAACTTGAATTTCTAATTAATAGAAAAAAAGCTTTAGAAGCTATTCAAGGGCTGCCATAGGTGTTCTTGGTGTAGACAAGCTAGAGGGACAACATCTGGTGTCCTGAAGACAAATCTCAAAGACGCAGACACGCTGCAGTGCATCAAGAGGTTAGTGTAATCATTCTTGATTTAATCTAGGGTTCTAAAATTAATTTGATTAATTTTAAAATCTTAAATGGCAAATACAGATCCAAAAACATATTAAAAGAGTTTTAATATGTTGTTTATCATTGAAATCAAATAGATAAAAATAAATCTTGCATGATGCATTTGACCCTAGGTGAAAATTTTTGAATTCAATGGTATAAACTTGTGTTTTTCACGCTTCCGTTCCTTCATCTCAGGCCACAGGCCATGTTTTTCTAGGATTACTGGTAGGGTGTGGGCATGTAGTGGTACACGGCCCATGCTTTTTCGCGCCTCGGCCTTTGTTTCTCTCTGCCCGACAGAGACACGTAACACGGCCCATGTGATTTTCACGCCCAGCCCGTGTTGCTTCACATTTACATGGTCCAGGTCGTGTCACTTCACACCTCAGGCCGTGTAAGTGGTTACACGGGCCGTGTTATCAAGCTGGGCATGTAATTTTATATTTAAGGGCGTGTTTGGCTCAATTTTGGGTTTTTTTTATGCAATTGTTGTATAATTTTGAACCCAAAACTAAGCCTAGACCTAATTAAATGGTTTAATTAGGATTTCCAATCACACAAATATTTTTTGAAAATTGTTTTTATAAAATTAAATTTGGAAAAAGCTTCTAAATTTAAACATTATTTGAATAAGATTTAAATTTAATTTTAAATGAATATATGATATTCAATTTGATTTTTTAACACGTATATTTTATTTAATTGTTAAATTTTAATATGCATGATGGATAATCATAGACAATAAAAAATCAATGTGATTGGATTTATTCCTTTTTTTTTTTCTTTGAGATGTAAGATAATTGTTTTTTATTTTAGTGGCATGTATTATAAATGTTGTGATAACTTAGGATGTAATTTTATTTATTTAAGGACTTTAAAGTCCATATTCTTGTATATTCACCTTGGTATGCTAAGGGTTACTATGTAATTGGATAGTAAGAAGAACAAGGAGGTCAAGAGCATTGGTGGGACCAGTGGGAGGAGATCAAGATCAAGATGTTGATTGTGTACTCCTTCAGCAATTCTTGTAAAATGAATGAATGAAATACACCTAGGAATGCCCTAATTCAATTCTTGGTGGCTCAGAATTGAATCCCTTAAAAAGTCCATGATCATACCATATTATTTGTTTATCCGTGTATGCATGAGATATGTATAAATGTAAGCAAATATGAGATATATGCATGCTAACTGAATAATGTGCAAAGTGAGACCATAATAGTAATTAAGCCGATCACGAAATCTTCCAAATAAATGATTAAGTTAGTAATGGTATAATCATTGTAATTATATCATGGCTCTCCATTGAGGCAATTATTTAAGAAATTTTAAACATTTGCATTGTCAGTTATGAAAAATATGGGAATGATGCATTTGTTTAAGAGATTTTCTTAAGAATAATTGTTAAGCATAAGATGTTGTAAGTATGTAAATGCTTGGTGGCCAATAATGGATGTGCTTGAGGTCATTAAAGTTATTTGCATGTTTACTAGCTCAATGGGATCAACTTAGCTAATGCAAGATAAATCAATAATGGATGTGCCTGAGATTTTGAGCATTAGGGGCCAAATAAATGATTGAATTTCACATGAGATATGATGGGCAAAGAGTTACTCACTTATAGTTTATTGTGATTCCAATAATGGATGTGCCTTAGGGTGATTAATAAGACTATAAGAATTCAATCACCCATTAGAAATCCATCCAACTAGGATTTCCATTTTCTACTTTGGAAGTGTAGGATTCGCTAAGTTAGTGGAAGGACCAATTTGATTAAAAGACCATCATCATTTTGGTTAATTACTTGATATATTTACTAATTAATTTTATTATTTTCTGTAGTTTATATTCTGATAAAAATAAGCACACAACAACCACCACCATCCAATATCCTTACAAGCATACTTGATCATAATAGGTTGACAAGAACTAATCTTTTTGATTGGCTCAAAAATTTGAAACTTGTCCTGAATTTAAAGCATATTGGATATGTTCTAGATTCAAAGATTCCTAGTCTCTTACCTCCAGGGGCCACTCTAGAGGAATTAGAGACTTTGGACAAGTGGAAGGAGTATGATATGAGAGCCAGATGTTATATGCTTGCTTCTATGACTAATGAGTTATAGAAGCAGCATGAAAACATGCAAACTGCAAATGAGATCCTTCTTCACCTGCAAGAGTTGTGTGGTGAATATAGTACGAATGCTAGATATGAGATATCTAGACAGCTATTCCAAATGAGGATGTCAGAGGGACAAAATGTAGGAGATCATATCCATAAGATGATTCGGCTTATAGAGCAGCTGGAACATCTTGAATTTCACATGGATTTCCAACTGTAGATGGATTTAATCCTTCAGTCCCTACCAGAGTCATTTGGGAATTTTGTGACAAATTTCTATATGACTAAGCAAGAATGCACTCTAGCTGGATTGCTTAACATGCTGGTTATTGCCCAAAAGAATATGCCAGGTAATAAAAGAAAAGAGGTAGCTTTGGTTGCATCTTCTTCTTCTATTGGAAAGTCCAAAAAGAAGAAGGGCAATAAGAAAAAAAACCTCAAGTTCCTGGACCTTCTAAGAAAATAGCCAAATAGAAAGCCAAGGCCAAAGCTAATAATGGCAAAGGAAAGTGTTTCAGTGCCAAAAGGATGGGCACTGAAAAAGGAACTGCCCAGAGTATCTTGCTTCTCTAAAGGACAAGAAAGATAAACCTTCAGAAGGTATGTCTATATCTTGTTATTTAGATTCTGATGATACTCATAGTTCATCTACAGCTTAGGTTTTAGATACTGGTGTGAGTTCTCATATTTCTTTTGATATGCAGGAACTAGCAAGCAGTAGCAGCTTGCAAGCATGAGATGTTAGACTCCGGATTGGCAATGGCTCAACTGTTGAAGCTTTAGCCATAGGATTTAAATCTTTGTACATGTATGGACATATTTTGTACTTAAATAATATTTTGTATGTACCTGATGCTTTTAAGAATATCATTTCTGTATCTAGTTTGGCTAGAAATGATTATGAATTTCAGTTCACAAATGATGTTTGTAATATTTATTTTGGAAATGAATATGTTGGCTTGGGTTATATGCATGATGGACTTTATTATTTCGATAATAATGATAAATACAAATTGAATGCAAGCAATCTAAATGAATGTAATGCCATAATCAAATTCAACTCCAGTCCAAAACGTCTTTGGCACTTAAGATTAGGTCACATTGCAGAAGATAGGATTACAAAGCTAGAGAAAATGGAGATTTTATCTTCATTGGGTTTTGAACCTACTCCAACTTGTGAATCTTGCCTTCAAGGCAAAATGACTAGATCACCTTTTGTTGGACAAGGATTAAAAGCTAAAAATATTTTGGAACTAATATTTAGTGATGTATGTGGTCCATTTAAGGAAATGGCTAGAGGTGGTTTTCATTACTTTATTACCTTTATAGATGATAAATCAAGATTTGGGTATTTGTATTTGATGAAATACAAATATGAATCCTTTGAAAAGTTCAAAGAATTTAAATCTGAAGTAGAAAATCAAACGGAAAAAAGTATCAAAACTCTTCGATCAGATCGTGGAAGTGAATACTTAAGTACTGAATTTGATGAATACTTGAAAGAGCATGGCATTATTTCACAGCTGACTCCTCCAGGAACACCAAAATTAAATGGTGTATCTAAAAGGAGAAATCGTACCCTATTAGATATGGTACGTAGCATGATGAGCTATACTGATATGCCAATCTCCTTTTGGGGATTTGCATTAGAATTGGCTTTGCATATTCGGAATAGGATTCCATCTAAATCGGTCTCTTCCACACCTTATGAGATATGGCATGGAAGAAAACCAAGTCTTCAGCATGTTAAGATTTAGGATTGTTGTGACACTCCTTACCCGTCTACAGTGTAGCCGAGTCAAGCGTGCCACATTCAGTACCAGAGCACCCTATCTTATCCTGTCCTATCCATTGTTAATTTTAAATTTCATAGAAAACATGTGGTAAATTTTTTTTTTTATCACAAATTATTTCTGTGGAAACCCGAGCAGAGCCTCTTCTGTTTTATTAGCATCTGGCGGGTTCCACTATTTACCTATTAAAAACAATTTTATGTCTATCTCATATTTACATATACATCATATCATATCATATCATTTCTGTTTATACAATTTCAAGAAAATATATTTTTCATTCATTCATACATATGGAAGTTTATATTCAAAGATTACAACTTATTTACAATGCAAAATGTAATTACAATATATTTACAGTGTTGAAAAAGAGTTACACTGTATCTACTTATGCACAATAAACCAAAATACAAAACCTAATAACATGGGCCCTACCAATAAAATACAAAATACTGAGGCGACTAGTAGACACTATTAGATCTGATCAAATCGCTGCAAGGGCACTACTGCTGCAGCTGTTGCTGTGACTGTGTCTGGTCTCTAGTACCTATGCGATTGAAAAACCAACCTGCTAAGCGAATTGCTTAGTGGTGCATATGTAACACCCCTCACCCAACTATAGTGTAGCCGAGCAAGGCGTGCTACATTCGGTGTCGGAGCACCCTAACTTATCTTACTTTATTTCTTTAAAAATTTTGAATTCGTTTAATTTAATATCAATTATTTTTCGACGGAGAAACTAACGGAGTTTCCCCTATTTTATTATCGTTTGACGTGTTTCACTATTCACATATTTGAAATTTTCAATAATATTTTAAAATAAAAATCTCATCATTTCATGCATCATTTATATATTTCAATTCCGTATTCAAATCCATACAATTTCATTTATATCCATTTCCATACATTCCCATTCATGCTCAACTCATATATGAAAATTTTCAATCTTCATTAATTTACATGATATACAATTTAATCATATATGAACTAACCGATTTATTAATTTACATCACATACCTATTAATTACATTTTCATAATCTACATTACAATACTATAACTAAGCATTTTATACAACATACAAATTATGACCTATATGGGCCCTATCTACATGCATTGCTGAGGAGGTGACAACCTTGAATACTTCAGACACTTCTGCAGATCAGAACTCCAAAATCTCTGTTTAATATTCGCTGGACTTTATCTTCAGTACCTGCGCAAGGAAACAAATCCATCGCGCTAAGCATTGCTGCTTAGTGGTGCAATAATATAACAATAAAATAATATACAATAAAAGAAGAAATGGATCAAAATTTGGATACTCTGGAATTTAATCTAATTTCATATAATACTTCTAGTATTAACTATCCTTTGTTCTAATTTATTCCCCTTCAGAAGCACTCAATTCTTTTATAATAATTAAATTTTAATATCATTCCAATTCATTTCAATTCTTTCTGCTAAATAACTAATCTAATTTATTTTAAATATTCTTACTCATTTATTTAATTGCTAATATTTTCAATTGCTAATATTTTTAACTTATTTCAATAAATTTCACTGTCCAAGTAACCTATGACAGGCTAACTAAACTGAATAACGGGTCATTGGCACTGGACACCGCGGTGCCTCGGGCCGTCATACCATGGGACGCGGAACGTCTACTACGTATGCAGTCAGTATGGCTAAAAGGCCATGATAACATATCAATATGGCTAAAAGCCATGATAACATATAATCGAGCATAAAAGCCATGAGTGCAGGCATAAAGCCATGAATACGGGCATAAAGCCATGAATACAGGCATAAAGCCTTACACAGTACTGCTAAACAATACCCTATTGGCATGCCAATCTATCCAATCTGACACACTTGTCTAGGCAATACATGGGCACATAGTACCATTAAATGTTAATATATTGTGTTTTATGACTTCATTATTTCATGACAAGTTTCAATTATAATTTATACCTTCATTTGATCATTCATATGATCACAATTCACATCAATTATCCTTCTATACCATTGTACTCAAAGTATTAGTCCTTTTTACAATAATGAGAACTAATGTCTCATTCATATATTAATATGATTCAATTATTCATTCATTATGTCATTCATATTGATCACAATTTATAACAATTGTTTCATTAATCACATTAACTATATTAACCATCCTAATAGTTTTTTTGATTTAGTATATCATTTTCTATATCATTGGGGTTACTATTCACTTAACCATTTAAGTGAAAATATTGACTTTCTCATATATAATAGTTACATGAGTTTTCATCACATAGATTTACCACATTTTGGTTCCCAAAAGTGTTGGCATTAGTTACCAATCCATACTTCTAACCAATGGAAAATAAATCAAAATTTTCAATTTTGGGTGCTAGAGTTCACTGTTCCATTAGGCCATTTTACAGTGAGAATTTGGCCAAGTGTTCTTAATCAAAGTTGTTCTTTATTGTGTCTAGTTATATTTCACTTTTTGAATCACCCCATTTAGAGTTTTTTTAACTCATGTTATGGCTATTTCATCATAACTGGTCTGATTCTTTACCCAAAATTTTTGGGCAATTTTTGGTTCTACCAGATTTGGTAGTTCAACTTTGGCTAGCAATTTCATTTAGTTAAGTCCAGAATTTGAGTTTGTGTTCTACATGAAAGTTGTTCTAATTTGCCTAAGCTTTCCATTGATATAAAATTCAGGTCAATTGGATATTTCTACACTGAGTTATGGCCAAATGAAGAAACATTGTTTATTTGGTCAATTTTCAGGACCAGCAGGTTGGTTACCCGAATTTGGTCAATTTGTAGGGTATTCTAAGTTTGTTTTCTGGGCAAGGTTCCTTCATCAAAGTTGTGCCATTATGTGTCTAGTTTCATGTCCAATTGGCCTTGCACCAATTGAACCTACACAACCCAAGTTATAGCTACCCAAACATGCTAGACTCACATCTAGACCTGCAAGGCACTCAAGGCAGCACACCCAACCCCAAATCCAAAGCTACAATTCACTTCAATTCCTCATTATACTCAGCCAAATGGTCACTAATTGACCATTAGAACTTCCATTTACCATCAATATGGCCAAACCCTAATATAGCTCAAAACCCTAATTTCCAATACCTTAATTCATGCATAAGACCTTATAATTCAACTTGTACCATATACAACTCATCAAGAACATTACTAATCAAATTTAATTCCATCAAAATCATAATTTCCTCAAGGTTCTTCATGGCCGTTGAAATTTATGGCTTTCAATTCTTCAACATATTCTTTCAATTCTTTAAATTTCTAACTCATTTCATACTCCTAACATCAATTTTAAAGAGAAAAGGAAGAGATATGGCACTAACCTTGATTTAACCAATTCCCAAAGCTTGAGAACTCCTCTTTTTCTCTTTCTTTTTGCTGCCCAAGTATTGTGCTAGTGGTGAGGATCAATTTTTGTGAAAGAATGATGGGGTTTTAAGGTGAAATGGTGGGTGAACTCAAGCTTGAACCAAGGCTTCCATGGAGTTTCTCTTCTCTCTCTCTCTCTCTAATATTTCGGCTGCCCAAGGTTGATTGTAACGCCCCTATTTGCATAGCCTGGTAAATTATATTGTTCTGGTGACCGATATCGGTCTGGATAATTAAGAGAATTAGAACCACATCTAAGACACCTAGTTAAGCCCTGAACACAAATAATTAGTAATTGCCAAATAGTTAAGTATAAAGAAGAAAACAAGCATAAAAAGTTAAATGAGCCGGGAGTCCCAACGATGCGTGACCTTCCCGGGAAGTGACTGCGAGGTCAGTTTTAACTCGAATTTCGAACTGGAAAATGTGATGTCGCAGTCCTTAAGACTATTGCGAACACAGTGGAAAAGAGAAAATCAAAGAAAAGAATTTTTAAGCAGGTCAAATAATTAGGTCAGGGATCTGGAAGAAATATTGAATTATTTGCAAATCGGATCAGACCGGCGAGGGGCAAATTGGTCAATTCACACCCTAGAGGTAACTCATGACCTAACTGTCCAATAAAATTTGAGAAATGAAAATTTTAAAATATAAAATTAAATTAAAGAAGTGAGGAAAAAGAAAGGAAAAAGAAAAGAAAAAAAAAAGAATAATGACATCACCCAAAGTGACATAAGCATGATGGGGTAAATAAATTCCAATTAATTAGATTTTTGACCAAGTCAATTTTAATAGATAAATACACAAAAATAACAAAAATTAAAAGAAAAATAGTTGGTCTTCCACCCTTAGCCATAGCTCTCTCTCTCTCTCTCTCTTAATTCTCTCTCAAATTTCCACCATAAAAGCTTAATTTCAAGCTTTCTAAACCCTAAATTCAACCCTAAATCCCTTACTTCTCTTAAAGAAAAGTTGTTATTGAACCTTGAAAAGAAGATTGAAGAAAGAAAAATTCAAAAAGAAAGTGAAAATTGAAGTGGGAGAAGCTACATAAAGAGGTTAGTTCAAATCATCTAATCTCTCCTTATATTCATGCATATATACTTAAATTAACTTAGAAAATTGAGAAAAATGAAACAAAATCAAGCATGTTAGAACCCTAAGAAAATTCAACTACCATGGTGGTGGTGTCAATTGATGTGTTTTGGTTTGATAAAATATATATACAAGTTCAATTAAGTGTGTAAGTATGAATTATGTACTTTAATTTCACCAATTGTGCAATTTAGAGAAAATTAGGGTTCTTGACCTAGGGTTTGGGAGAAAAATTATAGAAAATGGTCAATTGATGCAAATGACCTTATTTGAGTTGAGAAATAGTCAATTGTGATCATTTGTGGTGTGTGTGAATTATTAGAATAAGTTATAATTCAGATTGGTTAAGGTCAATATGCAGACAGCTTGACCTAGGTCCCTTTCAGGGATCAAAAATGAAATTTTACCAACCCAATTAGTGTGAGGCCAATTGGGAATGAAACTAGACACAAAATGGCACATTTTTCATTCAGGAATCATGCCCAGAAAGTGACCATAACTTAGTGAACAATTAGGCCAAATCCGGAATTGGGCACACTGACCTGTACAAAATGACCAAATGAATAGTAGTTACGTAAATGACCATAACTTGGTCTAGGAAGGTCCAAATGACCTGAATTTTATATCGATAGAAAGCTAAGACATAGCCCTACAACTTTCATGGAGAAAACAAATCCAAAATTTGACCATAACCTATCCAAAAACTTACCTGCAGTCAACCCACAAAAATTGCCAAAATCCAGGAAATACAAAGAATTCTGGGTAACACCAAATCCGGCCAGCCATGTTCAAATGGCCATAACTAGGGCTACAAAACTCCAAATGGAGTGATTCAAAAAGGGAAATAAAGTTAAGACAATAAGGAACAACTCCTATGAAGAAAACTTAGCCAAATTATCACAGAAACTTAACCAATGGATCAGTGCAATACAGGGCACCAAATCTGAAATTTTAGAAGTTTCACCTAAGAAACTTAAAGTTTGAGAAAACAACCAAAACCAACAAGTTAGGTAACCAAAATGTGGTATGTGGGTGAAATTAGAATTCCCATACCTATTAAGCATTAAAAAGTCAATAAATTGACTTGAATAGTGTCGTAAATAGTAACTCCAAAATAAAAATTTCCAAGAACGTTAGTTTAAGCATATTAGGGCTAGAATTAAGTATATATGAATTAATTATTGGATTTATTGTGAGATAAGATACTGAAACACTATAAATTGCATGTTTTAGCTGAAAAAGACCTTGAAAAGGATAGGGCAAACTGAGTCAAGGCCTAGAGGCGACTCACATCAGGTTTCTGCACAACAAAATTAAAATTCTTTGTTTCTACTTGACAATTCTTGAAATAAATGTTGTGAATAATTTGGATTGTTATGGCTTTAAAAATCTTATTTGAAAAATAGTGTGTTGCCTACTTTGTAAATGAAAAGTTTGGAATGAAATGTGATTTATGAATTGTATGAAATGTTTGAATAACTTGATTTAAATTGTTTTTTATTCACACTTGGCATGGCAATATCACTATGTTCCTCCTCCATTTATGGGGTGAGTTTGACTATATTCCTCTATCTCTAGCTTACCAGTCTGAGATGAGTTTGGATGAGTACTCATTAGCTAGCTAGCCACCTCTCTCATTGATTTCGATTAGTGGGGTGAGTTTGCCTTGTCGTGGTATACAACACGGCATGTTTGGAAATTTTGTGTCATGGCCTAAGTTGTGTTATTGATTGGAAACACTATGATTATTAAATTGTTTGATCAAATTTGTGTTATATTAAGCTTTGAAAATTGTGAAATATTTAAATTGTGATTTGTTATAAATGTGATTTGAAAAATTGTGAAATGTGATTGTGAAATATTTGAACTGTGAATTAATGACAAATGTTTTATATTTTGCATTTTATACTTTATTGTGCACCACTGAGTATTTTTATACTCAGCGATATCTTTCTTTGCTGTCGCAGATAGAGACAAGGAAAAAGCAGTAGAGTGAGCTACTAATTGTTTGGACTACACGGAGGCTTTTGTACGGGTATTTAGTTATACCCTTATAGTTTAATTTGATGTAAATAGTTTAGTGTCATATGTGTTAATGTAAAATTGAGCAGTTGTACATTAAAGTTGTAATAATATTATTTTTATTTTTCTTTTGTAAATTAATATTTGTGTATGTAAATTTAATTTAATGCAATATTTATGAGTTATCGAATTGTTTTGAAAAATTTTTAAGTTGTGAAATTTGAGTTGAAATTTGGTTGAATTGTATTGATTTGAGGATATATTGGCGGTTGGGGTTGAGAAATGAAATGAATTATTTGGAAGTTTTTCACAGGTTTTGAAGAACTGTTTTTCCCAAATATAGATGGCACTCTGCCAAAAATTTTTCAAAATTTACGTAAAATAAAAATGTATAAAAATTTTAACTATTCTTTAAACTTTAAGTAAATTTTTTTAATACCTGCTGTAAAAGCTCACCATTTTCAAAAAGTAAGAAAATTGTTTTAAAATCTCTTGTAGTATATTTAATGGGTTACCGGTAGGCGAAGTACGGTAATTCATTAGATGTACTACGGGATCATATTGCATCTTACTGAGGGGTAGGGTGTGACATTGATGGTGGCTACTGGATTTTTCTTTTTGTTTTTATCTTATTTTGTGTCCCTTTTATCTCTTAAGTCATTTTATTAAGTGGTGATTGGGTAGAAATTCTTAATTACATAAGCATGATATCATAATTCCTAATTTAAATTCTTTTTCTTTCTTTTCTTTTCTACTTAATTTTAATTTAATTTTTAGCAATATTTATTCACATTTTATGTCATATAAATTATTTATTTAACTGAACAAGTTGGCTAAAAATCATCTCCGAAGACGAAATGACCAAAATGCCCTCCGTTTGGCTTATCAAGGCAAAATTGTCTGTACCGATCTAAAAATTTTTCTAAACATTTTCTTGGCATTCTAATGCCATCCAAACCTCAATGACTCTTCTTTGGAGTCTCAAAAATTATTTCATGAATTTTCTTCCGGGTTTAGGGCTCCTAGCTGTGAAGACCGCAACTTCCCACTAGGTTACTTTTACCTATCGCTAGGGCACCGGCTCATTTAACTTGGTTGTATTTTATTTCAAAACTTTTTCCTAAATTTTTCTTACCATTATTTGAGTTATTTATAACTCCTCACTCTAGTCTAATTATTTTTCCAGATGTTGTAGCTGTCCGGACCGACACCGGTCACCGAAACAGTAGAATGTACGGAATTGCTACAGTGAGGGTGTTACAATTCTTTCCCTCTAACAAAAATTTCGTCCTCAAAATTTACCCACTATAAATAGTCGAGGAGCTACTACTTCCTTATTTCTTCACCTTACCAAAGAAAACGAATCTGCATTAATGTCACCTCGACTCATATGAATGCAATGCATGTTATGCACACTATCCCTTTCCATCTATCTATACTTAGGAATGCCTAAACCG
The DNA here is from genome assembly GCF_030052815.1 of Hevea brasiliensis. NCBI lineage: Eukaryota > Viridiplantae > Streptophyta > Magnoliopsida > Malpighiales > Euphorbiaceae > Hevea > Hevea brasiliensis. The sequence continues at coordinate 15,662,073 of NC_079510.1, read as the reverse complement.
TGCTTTGATGCCAATAAATGTAACACCCCTCACTCGACTACAGTGTAGCCGAGCAAGGCGTGCTACATTCGGTGCCGAAGCACCCTAACTTATCTTACTTTATTTCTTTAAAAATTTTAAATTTGTTTAATTTAATATCAATTATTTTTTGATGGAGAAACTAACGGAGTTTCCCCTATTTTATTATCCTTTGACGTGTTTCACTATTCACCTATTTGAAATTTTCAATAATATTGTAAAATAAAAATCTCATCATTTCATGCATCATATATATATATTTCAATTCCCTATTCAAATCCATACAATTTCATTCATATCCATTTCCATACATTGTAACGCCCTCACTTTACGTAGTCTGTACATTCGACTACTCCGGTGACCTAATGTCGGTCCGGACAAGTCAGGATGTCTAGAACTACACTTCAGTGATAATAAACAGGCACAAAATGATGAAATAAATAAAAAGAAAATACAAAAAAAATTAAAGAAAAATAAAAGAGAGAAAGTGAAACTAAATTAAATGAGCCGACACCGAAATGATGAGTGACCGAACCGGGAAGTTACGGCGCAGGCAATAGCTAACCCCAGGACTGTGAGGAACCCTCGGAATTAACTTTTGCGACATAATTAAAGACTTATTGAAGTATAATTGACATTAGAAATGTCAAAAAAAATTAAAGACTTAGTACAAAGAAAAATGAAAAATTCAAGAAACCGATAAAAATCAGTGTTATCGAAAAATCGAGAATACAACCCGAAGAGGGGCAATTTGGTCATTTGACACCTAGAGTTGCCTTTTGACCTCAATGTCCATTAAAAATGAGTGATAGTACACTTTGAAAATGTCATAAAAATTAAAATGTGGTACATAATATAAATGATGGAAGTTTGGTGCATAAAAATGTAATTTATGAAACTTTGATTAATTAACTATTAAACCATGGCTAGTGCTCCACTAAGGCAGATTGGGACACCTATATAAGACAGCTTGGACATTAGAAATTCATCTTCAACCTTCAACAATTGAAAGAGCCAAAAACTCCCAAAGAAAACTCCCATGGCTGAATCCTTCCTACATCCATGCAACCATGCATTTCACCTCCTTTCATCTTGCTTTCTTTACTAAAGTTGGACTATACATCTTGGGCAGCATATTGGGAGTAAAAAGGAAAGGATTTGAAGAAGTTTTAGCAAGCTCCAATAAGAGGTAAGTGCTTATTTTCTTCCCTTGCTTAATTAAAGTTTGTGTTGTGGTTATGGGGAGTATTTTGGTTGAAAAATTTGAAAGAAATTGTTGAGTTTGCAATCTACCCATTTTAGGCAGCCATGGGAGGTGAGCTTGCTTGAGTTTTTCTTACATTAAATTGGTGGGAATTCATGGGAATTAGTGTTGGTTGAGTCAATTTAAAGTGCTAGCAATTTAGTCCTCTTGTATGTGTGATTGAACAATTGAATTTAGGGTTTTGGAAGTAATTGTGAAAGCCTTGGCAAACTGCCATTTTTGGCAGCCTTGAAGAGCATGGATTAGTGTTTGATCTCATGAAATTAATTGATGAATTCTATTAGTGATGGTTTGAGGGCAGTGTATATGAAGTGATAGTGGAAGTGTATGTAACAAATTAAGTGATTACATGTATATATATTGTGTTGAATGTAACTTTGAGAATTAAAGTTGCAATGTGTGTATTGAGAATTGTTATATTCTGCCCAAAGTGACCAAAATGTGATGTGATGAATGGTCATGGTATGATACCAATTCAGAATTGGGTATGAGAAATTAACTTATAGCAAGGTGAATGTGCATTTGGTTGGTGTTTGAGCAATGTGTTTAAGGGTAGTATGTAATTGAGCTATAAGTGTAAAATTGTGACCCCAATTGGTATGAGGCCAATTGGAGGCAAAAACATAAAATAGGCCAACTTTCCTGTATAGGTCATGTAACATCCTCACTTTAGCTAGTCTGTACAGTCTATTATTCTGGCGATCAATGTCAGTCCGAGCAGTTAGAATGTTTGAAATTATAATTAGACTAGAGTGGGGAGTTATAAAGAAACCAAATAATGCTCATAAAAATCAAGGAAAATTTTTAGGAATGAAATACACTAAGGTTAAATGAGCCGAAACCCTAGTGATGAGTAACCCGAAGGAGAAGTGACGGTGAAGGCCGTTAACAACCCTAGACCTGGGGAAAACTTCATAAAATAATTTTTGGGACCTCAGGGAAGGATTATTGGGGTTCCCATGAAAATAAAATGTTAAGGAAACACAAGAAAAATTTAATCAATCGGTACACACAATTTTAGCTCGTTAAGCCAAACGGAGGGCATTTTGGTCATTTCGTCTTCAGAGATGATTTTTGGCCAACTTGTCTAGTTAAACAAATAATTTATATGACATAAAATGTGAATAAATATTGATAAAATTTAATTGAAAATAAGTAGAAAAGAAAAGAAAAGAAAAATGAAAGAAAAGTGGAATTATGACATCACATGATGTCATTAATGAGCTCTCCACCAATCACAACTAAACAAAATTACTTAAGGGATAAAATGGACACAAAATAAGATAAAAACAAAAAAGAAAAGTCCAGCAGCCATTTCTTCTTCAACCAGCCGAATTGCTTGAGAGAGAGAGGAGAGAAAAACCTCCATGAAAGCTTGATCAAGCTTGAATCCCTACCCTTTCTCACCATAAAAGCCATAGTTGTCTTCACAAAAAATTCACCCCACACCTTGAGGAAGCTTTGGGCAGCAAACTTTTGAAGAAAAACTGAAGTTTTGCAAGACCCAAACTTAGTTCCAAAGAGGTATATGACCAAACTTAAATCTTTCTCTTTCAATTCATGTTGAAAGAGTGAAATTGAATGCAAATTTACAAGAAAATTTAATAAACATTATGTGTATGCCTTGTAACACCCTCACTGTAGCAATTCCATACATTTTACTGTTTCGGTGACCGATATCATCCGAACAGCTAGAACATCTCGAAAAATATTTAGACTGGAGTGACGAGTCATAAATAACTCAAATAATGGTAAGAAAAATTTAGGAAAAATTTTAGAAATAAAATACAACCAAGTTAAATGAAACGGTGCCCTAGTGATGGGTGACCGTACGGGGAAGTATCGGTAAAGACAGTTATCAACCCCAGACTCGGGGAAAAATTCATGAAATAATTTTTGGGACTCCAGAGAAGAGTCATTGAGGTTTCTATGGCATTAGAATGCCAAGAAAAGGTTTAGAAAAATTTTTCAATCGGTATAGACAATTTTAGTCTGTTAAGCCAAACGGAGGGCATTTTGGTCATTTCGTCTTCAGAGATGATTTTTGGCTGACTTGTCCAGTTAAGTAAATAATTATTATGATCTAAAATATGAATAAATATTGCTAAAAATTAAATTGAAAATGAGTAGAGAAAAGAAGAAAAGAAAATAAAAGAAAATACCTAATTATGACATCATATGATGTCATTAAAAACCTATCCACCAATCACAATTAAGCACCACTTAAATTAAACAATAAAAGAGGATAAATGACACAAAAAAAAAAAAAAAGAAAAAGCAATCTGCTCCTTTCTTCCTCAACTAGCCGCACCACCATGGAAGAGTTCTTCTTCCATTTTTGAAGCTTCCAAGCTTGAATTCCCACCCTTTCTCACCATAAAAACCCTAAACACCCTTCAAAAAAATTCATCCCCACATCACAAGGCAACTCTAGGCAGCCATAAGAAGTAAAAATTCTAAGGTTTCAACAAGCCAAGAGAGTGCTCAAAGAGGTTAGTGCTATTTTCTTCCATATTCTTTTTGTAAACTTAAATTTGAGTATGAAAATGGAAAGAATTACAAGAAAAAAATTGAGAAATTATTCATGTTTGATGGAAGAAGTATTTTGGTCAGCATGTGTACCTATGGGAATTGATGAATTTAAATGAAATAAAATGTGTTTATTGGAGTTGCTTAGTAGGAATTTGTGATTGGATGTGTTAGATGGCATGGATAGTATGAAATGGACACTTTGGAAATTAGGGTTTGTGAAAAATTAGAGTTTTGATTATGTAATGGTATGTTAACCTTGTAATGGTCAACTAGTGACCATTTGAATGTGTGTGAGGAGGAATTGAAGTGAGTAAGGATGTTGGAGTTGAACTTAGGCATGCTGCCCTTGGTGACCTGCAAGACTGGTTGTGAGTCTAGCAGGTTTGGGCAGATATAAATGGAGTTGTATAGGTTCAATTGGTGCAAGGCCAATTTGAAATAAAACTAGACACATAATGGCACAACTTTGGTGAAGAAACCCTGCCCAGAAAACCAAACCAAGTTGACCTAAAAACTACCCTAATCCGGGTGACCAACATGCTGTCCCTGGAAATTGACCAAATAAACAGTATTTGTTCAAATGGTCATAACTCAGTGTAGAAAAGTTCAATTGATCTGAAATTTTACCAATAGAAACCTAAGACATATCCCTACAACTTTGATGAAGAACACAAACTCAAATTCTGAACCTAACCAATTCAAATTGCCAACCAAACTTAGGTCACCAAATCTGCCAAAACCAGTTTTGCCCAGAATTCTAGATTCTGTCCAATCCGGCCAGTTATGGTAAAATGACCATAACTTGAGCTGCAAAACTCCAAATGGAGTTATTCAAAAAAGGAAATGTAACTAGACACAATAAGGAACAACTTTCATGAAGACAATTTTGTCAAATTCCTACTGTACAAATAACCAATAGAACAGTAAACCTAGGGTATGAAATCTGAAAATTTTGAATAAAATAAGATAAGCTTTGAAATGGTATTGGAAATCAATATCAAAAAAAATAAAATGCAAAATGTGGTATCTTGGAGAACTTAGGTTCAATAAATTTATTATGTATTAAAAAGTCAACAATTTGAGTGAATAACAATGTGAATAGTAGTACAAAGGCATAATGTGTAAGAACTAAATTAGTAGAGGAAATTAAGGTATGAAATTTGGAATCCATGAAATGTTCATGGATTACTTGGAATAGAAATAGTAATTTACCTAAATGACTTAATGAACATTTAAGTTATGTGAATATATAATTAAGATTTATATTCCCATTACTAGTAGTGTAACATCCCCACTATACGTATTCTATACGTTCTATTGCTCCAGTGGCCAAATAATAGTCCAGGCAAGTTAGGATGTCTGGAACTACACTTCGATGATAGTGAACAGACATATAATGATGAAATAAATAAAAAGAAAATATAAGAAAAATCAAAGAAAAATGAAAGAGAGAAAATGAAGCTAAGTTAAACGAGTCAAGATCGCGATGATGGTGACCGTGACTGGAAGGCCGTTGCCAACCCTCAGATCATGGGAACCCTCGGAATTTAATTTTGAGGCATAAATAAAATTTTATTGAAATGTAATTGACACTAGAAATATCAAAGAAAAATTAATAAATTAGTACAAAGAAAAATGAAAAATTGAGAAACAGACAAAAATCGGTGTTACCGAAAAATGGGAATATAACCCGAAGTGGGGTATTTTGGTCATTTGACACCTAGAGTTGCCTTTTGACCACAATTTCCATTAAAAATAAATGATATTACACTTTAGAAATGTTATGAAAAATTAAATTGTGATACAATATATAAATAGTAAAAGAATGAGCCAAATGAGCAAATAAGGAAACTTTAACTAATTAAACATTAAAATGAACTTAGTGCTCCACTAACTTGAATATTGGGACACTAAAATATGCTTTGGGACATCAGATTGCACTCATTATCATCTTCATCTTCAACCTTTAATGCTTTGGCCGAATTGAACCTCCATGGAAGTCCACCATGGCCAAACTCCCTCCATCACCATGCACCATTGATCAAGCCATCATTTCCTCTTGATTCCTTCATTAAAGCTTGCCTACTTACCTTGGGGAAGATATTGGCAACAAGAAAAACAAGATTTGGTGAAGTTTTGATAAGCTTCAAAAGTGGTAAGTGTCCAAAACCTCTCCCTTGCTTTAGTAAACCTTGTGTTTAGGTTGAGGTGAGTATTTTGGTGAAGAGAAATGAAGAAAATCTTGAGAAATGAAATGGTCCATTTTCGGTAGCCATGAATATATGTTGTGGTTGAATTTTTCTTACCTCTAATGGATGGAAACTAAGGTTGAATAACTTAAATGGAGGAAGTAGTAAGTTAAAATCTAAGTATGTGCATGTAGTGTTTGAATTAAGGGTGTGTAATGGAACCTTAATGCTTTCGGTAAACTGCCATGTTTGGCAACCTATTAAACCATGAATTTGTGTGTGAACATGTAGTTATTAATGAAATATGTTAATGTTAAATTGTGGGTAGCAAGTGTAAGTGATATTGAAGTATGATTATGTTGAAGTGTATGTGTAATATTGACATTGAGATATGTTGAATTTTGGTGGAGGTGAATGTTAAACTTAATGGTGAATTGTGTGCATTGAGCACTTGAATATTCTACCCAAAATTGTTGCTGGAATTGTGTACAATATATATATATATATATATATATATGGAAGTGTTATTGATTGAATATTGAAGTAATGAGGAGGAGAAGGAATATCAAATTGGAAGTGTATGTGCTTTTGTGCAGGTTGTGTATTGAAGGCAATACCTAAATTAGGCCATAAGTGCCAAACTGTGAACCCAATTGGTATGAGGCCAATGGGGGGTGAAACTAGACACCAAATAGGCCAACTTTCATGTAGAAATATTGCCAAAATTCTGCCTAAAAACTGACCTTAAAAATGACCAAATCTGGAATAGCAACCTTGCAACCCAGATTTTTGACCATATGAACAGTAGTCTTTTGGATGACCATAACTCACTCAAAACAGGTCCAATTGACCTAAAATTTTTACCATGGTTAGTTTAGACATAGATCTACAATTCTTATGAAGACACAAAGGCTCAGAAATGGCCAGAACCAAGTCAAATGGCTTTCACAAGTTCGGGTACAAAAACTGCCGAACCAAAAGTGACCTAAAATTGACCAAAGTTTGCACTAAAGGTGTAATCTGTCCAGCTTTAGTAAACTGATCATAACTTTGTCTATACAACTCAGAATGACCTGAAATTTTTCCCCGCGTGCAATAAGACATAGAGCTACAATTTTGCTTCTTTGACCAGAAACTAAAAACCAAGAGAAATAGGACTTTAAGTAGACCAATCTAGCACACAAAAATTAAGAATTTGACATTTTACATACAATGATGCTTTAAGCATTTTGGCAATGAATGCCAACTTGTAAAAATGGTAAATTGCACTATATTGGCAGCATATTGAGATATAAATTGTGACATATTGATGCTAGAACTAACTTATCCATATTACCTAAAAAGGTCAACATATGCATTGACTTGTGAATTATATAATAGTTAGTAAACTCTAAAAATTGAAGAATTAAACAATTAATTTATAATGTGCCCTAGTTTGCCTAGTTGACTAGTATGGATAGGTTGGCATGCCAATAGGATTCTGACAGCTGTTCTGTAAATGGCTTCATGCCATATTGTGTTTTTACGGCTTATTATGCCGCACTGTGACTTTAATAGCCTACGGCAATACATATTGTGTATTTATTCTTGGCTTATCGCCAGATTGACTATATGGCTTCTTAGCCACACTATTTGCACACCAGGAGACACTTTGCAACCGATGGTGTGACGGTCCGAGGTACTAGGTACCTAGTGCTAGTATATCCGTTTATCCAATCTGGTCAGTATATAGGCTACACGGGCAGTAATTCAAGTACTATTAAATTCAAATAGCTAAATCCAGTCTACTGACATACAGCACCACCAAAAATTCGTAAACATTTTATTTACTTTATTTTAGTGTATATTTCTTTATATTTGGCATCACTAAGAAAAATTGCTTAGCGCGTTGCTTTTGTAACGCGTAGGTATTGGAGACACAGCTGGGGAGCCCAGCAGATCTACGACCGGGTGAGACATCAGATCTGCACAGGAATCCAGAGTCATCTGCACTGCATTGCATACATGGTAGGACTTAGGATATCCTGTATTTTGTACTTTTGTTATATTTTTGAAATTCGGCCTTGTATTTTGTAATATTATGAAAGCCCTAAAGTTTATAATATCTTGTACATATTAAATAATATGGAGATTTTTTGGATATATTTAAATTATTATAGACTGTATTATGGAACTGTTTAATGACTGTAAAAGTCTATTGACTTTACTGAGAAATAGAGACTGTGAAATATTTGAGATTTTGATATTATCATATTGAACTGTTTTCAACAGGTTTGGAAGGACAGTTTGTCCGAAATACAGACGGCACCTTGCCAAATTTTTATTACCAATCTTGAAACATTGATTTTATCAAAGTATGAAAATAGTATCAGCATGATATGAATATTACATAAAAGACTTCTTGAAATCAAATTGAGCTCAGGAAATGAAATAATCACAGACTAGGTGTTCCGGCACGCCGTGTAGCACGCCTTGCTCGGCTATTCTGTAGACGAGTGTGGGGTGTTACATTTAGTGGTATCAGAGCACGGTTTAGGCATTTCTGGACCTAGATAGATTGCATATCATGCATTGCATTGTAAGTGTTAAGATGACTCTAATGCAGATCTTTTGATTTGTTTTGTTATTTTCATCAGAATATGGACTCCACATCGCAGAGAGCGATCGATGAGGAAGTGGAAAGTCATGCTCCTTCTATGACTGAACTAGGAGACAGGAGGGAACCTGCTCCACCAGTACCAGGTGCACCAGCCACATTTCAACAAATGGCTGAGTTCTTTAGACAGATGCCAGGAGTTATGCCACCACCACCCCCTCCACATCAAAAATCTCACATGGAGAGACTCAGGAAGTTTGGAGCAGTGGATTTTCTGGGCAAAAGGGAAGATGATTCTCACATCACGGTGGCTGGTTGGACAGAACTGGAAGAGTCTTGAAACAACTTCATTATACTCCAGAGTAGAATTTGGAAGCTGCTGTATCACTACTACAAGATGATGCATACCAATGGTGGGATACAGTAACTAGTGAGGTGCCACCAGAACAGATAACTTAGGATTTCTTTCTCAGTGAGTTCAGAAAGAAGTATGTGGGCAGTGTATACCTGGAAGAGAAGAGAAGAGAGTTTATTACCCTACACTAAAGACAGCTGACAGTGGCTGAATATGAAAGAGAATTTGTCAGACTGAGCCGCTATGAGTGGGAAATAGTCCCTAATGAGGCAGAGAGATGCAAGAGATTTAAGGAAGGACTCAATGATAACATTAAAGTAATGATTACAGCCTTGGGGATTATAGAGTTTGCCAAGTTAGTGGAAGCTGCACTGAAGGTTGAAAAAGTTAGAATGAATGAGCAGAACAGAAGGGACAGACAGTAGAAAAGAGGTCAGGGTCAGACTGGTACATCTTCTGCCCCTAGTAAGAAATTCAGAGGTTCGCCTACTTAGAGTTTCAATAGAGCCCCAAGTCAGGGTCAGTCACAGAGGCCCAAATCACAGTTTGCACCAAGGAGAGGCTAGTCTACACCTTCAATGGCTAGCTCTCTAGGAACAGGGTACAGGGGACCAGCCCCAACAGTATCTGTTGCTTACCCACATTGCCAAAAATGGCATAAGGGTGAATGTTGGAGGATGATAGGTGCTTATTTACGGTGTGGATCTACAGACCACCTAGTCTGAGATTGTCCTCGCAGAACTGCTACATCCACTCCAGTATCAACTGATAGACCTTCCCTTCCATCTGCAAGAGGTAAAAGGCCTGGTAAGGTTGAGGCAGCTGGTACTTCACAGAAACCTGTATCAGAATCTGTGGAGAGAGCAGAAGGAAGAAAACCAGCCAGAGCCTATGCTATAAGGGCACAGGAGGAACAAGATGCTCCAGATGTCATCAAGGATATGTTCCTCCTTGATAATACTTCTATGCATGCATTAGTGGATCCTGGATCTACTCATTCATATATTAGTATCAAGCTGCCCATAGAAAAGGGGATACCAGTAGAGAAAAGTGACCAAGACATCCTGGTCACAAATCCGCTAGGCCACAGTGTGGTAGTAAACAAGGTGTATAAGGGCTGTCCATTGAAGATTCAAGGGAAAGAGTTCTCAGCAGACTTAATCGAACTGCCTTTCCATGAGTTTGATGTGATTTTGGGAATGGACTGGTTATCCCATCATCAGGCAATAGTAGATTGTAAATTCAAGAGAATCTCTCTGAAAACTGCTGAGAACGAAGAAATAATAGTAGTGGGTGAAAGGACAGATTTCTTGTCTAATGTCATCTCAGCTACAGTTGCAAGCAGATGGTTGAGAAAAGGGTGTGAAGCCTATCTGGCACACGTGGTTGACACTAGGCAGGGTAAACTTAACTTGTCTGACATACCCACAGTAAGGAATTTCTCTGAGGTATTTCCTGAGCAATTGCCTAGTTTGCCACCATAAAGGGAAGTTGAATTTGATATTGAGATTATGCCGGGTACAGCTCTAATTTCAATTGCTCCATATAGGATGGCACCTGCTGAATTGAAAGAGTTAAAAATCCAGCTACAAGAATTACTAGACAAGGGGTTCATACGCCCTAGTGTGTCACCGTGGGGAGCTCCGGTACTGTTTGTAAAGAAGAAAGATGGGACACTGAGGTTATGTGTTGACTATCGGTAGTTAAACAGAGTAATAGTGAAGAACAAGTATCCATTGCCTAGAATTGATGATCTGTTTGATCAGTTGAAGGGTGCCGGTGTGTTTTCTATGATTGATCTCAGATCGGGGTATCATCAGCTAAGGGTTAAGGATGCAGATGTGCCTAAGATTGCATTTAGAACCCAGTATGGGCATTATGAATTCCTGGTGATAACATTTGGGTTAACAAATGCTCCAGCAGCATTCATGGACCTTATGAACCATATCTTCCATCCATACTTAGATCGGTTCGTAGTGGTCTTCATTGATGACATCCAGGTGTATTCCAAGGATAAAGCAGAACATGATGAGCATTTGAGAATTGTTCTGCAGACTCTAAAAGAGAAGAAATTGTATGCTAAATTGTCCAAGTGTGAGTTCTGGTTGAATAAGATTGCATTCCTTGGACATGTAGTATCAGCTGAAGGGATTAGAGTGGATCCCAAAAAGATTGAAGCAATGATGGAATGGAAGCCTCCCAAAAATACAACTGAGATCAGAAGTTTATTGGGGTTAGCTAGATATTATAGAAGATTTGTAAAGGGATTTTCCCTGATAGCTGCTCCAATGACCAAATTACTACACAAGAATATGAAATTTGACTGCAATGACAAGTGTCAAGACAGTTTTAAGAGGCTGAAGGCTATGTTGACAGAGGCACCAGTGTTAACACAGCCAGTGTCAGGAAAAGACTTTATAGTCTACAGTGATGCCTCACATAATGGGTTAGGGTGTGTACTCATGCAAGAAGGGAAAGTGGTCGCATATGCTTCCAGGCAGTTAAGGCCACATGAAAAGAATTACCCTACTCATGATTTAGAGTTAGTAGCAATTATCTTCACATTGAAGATATGAAGGCATTACTTGTATGGAGAAAAATGCTACATATACACAGACCATAAGAGTTTGAAGTATCTGCCAACTCAGAAGGAACTTAATTTGAGACAGAGATGATGGATTGAATTCCTGAAAGATTATGATTGTGTGATTGACTACCACCCAGGGAAGGCAAATGTAGTCGCTGATGCTTTAAGCAGAAAATCTATTTTAGCATTAAGATCTCTGAATGCCCAACTGTCCTTAACTCATGAAGGAGTTATTTAGGCTAAGTTGCAAGTGAAGCCGAATCTATTACAACAGATACAGGATGGGCAGAAGACAGATGAGAAATTAATGGCTGTTATGGGAAAAATCACTGAGGGGAAGGAAACTGAATATGAAGTGAAAGAAAATGGGTGCCTGTACTATAAAGAAAGAGTATGTGTACCAGATGATAAAGAGTTGAAAACCAGTATTCTGAAAGAAGCACATAACAGTGTGTATGCTATGCACCCAGGAAGCACAAAAATGTACCATGACCTGAAACTCCGATACTGGTGGCCAGGTATAAAGAAGGACATAGTTGACTATGTAACTAGATGCTTGACATGTCAGCAAGTCAAAGCAGAACATCAAGTTCCATCAGGTTTGTTACAGCCCATAAACATACCTGAATGGAAATGGGACCGAGTCACTATGGACTTTGTCAGTGGTCTACCTCTCACTCAGAAGAAGCATGATGTTATACATCGGTGAGATAGTTAGACTGCATGGAATTCCACTTTTCATTATATCTGATAGAGACCCGAGGTTTACATCTAGATTTTGGAAGAAATTACAAGAATCCTTAGGCACACAACTCCATTTTAGTACGGCTTTTCATCCTCAGACGGATGGACAGTCAGAAAGAATAATCCAGGTCCTCGAGGATATGCTGAGAAGTTATGTTATTGATTTTGAGGGAAGTTGGGACAGATACCTTCCACTGGCAGAATTTGCATATAATAATAGCTATCAAGCTAGCATACAAATGGCACCCTATGAAGCACTGTATGGGAGAAAATGCAGAACACCTGTATGTTGGACTGAATTGGGTGAAGATAAGCTAGTAGGGCCAGACCTGATAAAACAGACAAAGGAAAAGGTGAAACTGATAAAGGCCAATTTGAAAGTTGCCTCAGACCGATAGAAATCTTATGCTGACTTGAGGAGAAAAGACATTGAGTATGAAGTTGGCGAGAAGGTATTTCTCAAAGTATCACCGTGGAAGAAAGTGTTGAGATTCGAGAAAAAGGGAAAATTAAGCCCTAGGTTTATTGGCCCATATGAAGTTATTGAACGTGTGGGACCAGTAGCCTACAGATTAGCCTTACCACCTGAGCTGGACAAGATACATAATGTGTTCCATGTCTCGATGCTCAGAAGATACAAATCAGATCCTTCACATGTCATCTCAGTAGAAGAAATTGTGGTACAACCTGACCTGACAAATGAAGAAGAACCAATTAAAATCTTGGCACGAGAGGTAAAAGAGCTTAAAAACAAGACAATTCCACTAGTGAAAATCCTATGGAGACACCACAACACAGAAGAGGCAACATGGAAGAGCGAGGAGACAATGAGGCAACAGTTCCCTCAGCTCTTCACATCAGGTAAATTTTGAGGACGAAATTTTTATTTAGAGGGGAAGAGTTGTAACATCCCCACTGTACGTATTCTGTACGTTCTATTGCTCCAGTGGCCAAATAATAGTCTAGGCAAGTTAGGATGTCTGGAACTACACTTCGGTGATAGTAAACAGACATATAATGATGAAATAAATAAAAAGAAAATACAAGAAAAATAAAAAAAAAATGAAAGAGAGAAAATAAAGCTAAGTTAAATGAGCTGGCACCGCAGCGATGGGTGACCGCACTGGGAAGGCCGTTGCCAATCCCAGGATTGTGGGGAACCCTCGAAATTTAATTTTGAGGCATAAATAAAGGTTTATTGAAATGTAATTGACACTAAAAATATCAAAGAGAATTAACAAATTAGTACAAAGAAAAATGAAAAATCGAGAAACAAACAAAAATCGGTGTTACCAAAAAATCAGGAATATAACCCGAAGTGGGGTATTTTGGTCATTTGACACCTAGAGTTGCCTTTTGAACTCAATGTCCATTAAAAATAAATGATATTACACTTTATAAATGTCATGAAAAATTAAATTGTGACACAATATGTAAATAGTAAAAGAATGGAGCCAAATGAGCAAATAAGGAAACTTTAACTAATTAAACATTAAAATGAACTTAGTGCTCCACTAACTTGAATATTGGGACACTAAAATATGCTTTGGGATAGCAGATTGCACTCATTATCATCTTCATCTTCAACCTTTAAAGCTTTGGCCGAATTGAACCTTCATGGAAGTCCACCATGGCCAAACTCCCTCCATCACCATGCACCATTGATCAAGCCATCCTTTCCTCTTGATTCCTTCATTAAAGCTTGCCTACTTACCTTGGGGAAGATATTGGCAACAAGAAAAACAAGATTTGGTGAAGTTTTGATAAGCTTCAAAAGTGGTAAGTGTCCAAAACCTCTCCCTTGCTTTAGTAAACCTTGTGTTTAGGTTGAGAGTATTTTGGTGAAGAGAAATGAAGAAAATCTTGAGAAATGAAATGGTCCATTTTTGGCAGCCATGAATATATGTTGTGGTTGAATTTTTCTTACCTCTAATGGATGGAAACTAAGGTTGAATAACTTAAATGGAGGAAGTAGTAAGTTAAAATCTAAGTATGTTCATTTAGTGCTTGAATTAAGGATGTGTAATGGAATCTTAATGCTTTGGACAAACTGCCATGTTTGGCAGCCTATTAAACCATGAATTGTGTGTGAACATGTAGTTATTAATGAAATATGCTAATGTTAGATTGTGGGCAGCAAGTGTAAGTGATATTGAAGTATGATTATGTTGAAGTGTATGTGTAATATTGACATTGAGATATGTTGAATTTTGGTGGAAGTGAATTTTGAACCTAATGGTGAATTGTGTGCATTGAGCACTTGAATATTCTGCCCAAAATTGTTGTTTGAATTGTGTACAATATATATATGGAAGTGTTATTGATTGAATATTGAAGTAATAAGGAGGAGAAGGAATATCAAATTAGAAGTGTATGTACTTTGTGCAGGTTATGTATTGAAGGAAGTACCTAAATTAGGCCATAAGTGCCAAACTGTGAACCCAATTGGTATGAGGCCAATGGGGGGTGAAACTAGACACCAAATAGGCCAACTTTCATGTAGAAATATTACCAAAATTCTGCCTAGAAACTGACCTTAAAAATGACCAAATCCGGAATAGCAACCTTGCAACCCAGATTTTTGACCATATGAACAGTAGTCCTTGGGATGACCATAACTCACTCAAAACAGGTCCAATTGACCTGAAATTTTTACCATGGTTAGTTTAGACATAGATCTACAATTCTTATGAAGACACAAAAGCCCAGAAATGGCCAGAACCAAGTCAAATGGCTTGCATAAGTTTGGGTACAAAAACTGCCGAACCAAAAGTGACCTAAAATTGACCAAATTTTGCACTAAAGGTGCAATCTGTCCAGCTTTAGTAAACTGACCATAACTCGGTCTATATAACTCAGAATGACCAGAAATTTTGCCTCGCGTGCAATAAGACATAGAGCTACAATTTTGCTTCTTTGACCAGAAGCTAAAAACCAAGACAAATAGGACTTTAAGCTAGACCAATCTAGCACACAAAAATTAAGAATTTGACATTTTACATACAATGATGCTTGAAGCATTTTGGCAATGAATGCCAACTTGTAAAAATGGTAAATTGCACTATATTGACAGCATATTGAGATATAAATTGTGACATATTGATGCTAGAAACAACTTATCCATATTACCTAAAAAGGTCAACATATGCATTGACTTGTGAATTATATAATAGTTAGTAAACTCCAAAAATTGAAGAATTAAACAATTAATTTATAATGTGCTCTAGTTTGACTAGTTGACTAGTATGGATAGGTTGGCATGCCAATAGGATTCTGACAGCTGTTCTGTAAATGGCTTCATGCCATACTGTGTTTTTACGGCTTATTATGCCGCACTGTGACTTTAATAGCCTACGGCTATACATATTGTGTATTTATTCTTGGCTTATCGCCAGATTGACTATATGGCTTCTTAGCCACACTATTTGCACACCGGGAGACACTTTGCGACTAATGGTGTGACGGCCCAAGGTACTAGGTACCTAGTGCTAGTATATCCATTTATCCAGTCTGGTCAGTATATAGGCTACACGGGCAGTAATTCAAGTACTATTAAATTCAAATAGCTAAATCTAGTTTACTGACATACAGCACCATCAAAAATTCGTAAACACTTTATTTACATTATTTTAGTGTATATTTCTTTATATTTGGCACCACTAAGCAAAATTGCTTAGCGCGTTGCTTTTGTAACGCGTAGTTATTGGAGACACAGTTGGGGAGCCCAGCAGACCTACGACCGGGTGAGACATCAGATCTGCACAGGAGTCCAGAGTCCTCTGCACTGCATTGCATACGTGGTAGGACTTAGTGAAGGAACGGAAGCGTGAAAAGCACAAGTTTATACCATTGAATTCAAAAATTTTCACCTAGGGTCACATGCATCATGCAAGATTTATTTTTTATCTATTTGATTTCAATGATAAACAACATATTAAAACTCTTTTAATATGTTTTTGGATCTGTATTTGCCATTTAAGATTTTAAAATTAATCAGATTAATTTTAGAACCCTAGATTAAATCAAGAACGATTATACTAACCTCTTGATGCACTGCAGCGTGTCTGCGCCTTTGAGATTCGTCTTCAGGACATTAGATGTTGTCCCTCTAGCTTGTCCACACCAAGAACACCTATGGCAGCCCTTGAACAGCTTCTAAAGCCTTTTCTATTAATTAGAAATTCAAGTTCTGCCTTTTAAGAGATTAGAGATGTAAACAGGACACTAGAAACAATTCCTAGTGTTCTTAATTCAAGAGATTGATGGCTAATCTCTTTGAATTGATAAGAGATGAAGAAGAAGAGATAAAAACCCTCAAAGTGGCGTGAAAAAGGAGTGTGGCTGCTGGTTGTGTTTTATTTTCTCATAACAACACTTAAATAGCTAGGTTAACACATTAAACCCTTGCCACATGTCACCCTTTGATTAGCTCTAGGTTTAAGTGACCCAATCACATTGTGCCAAGTGTCAAACCTATATTTAATCTTGATTTTAATCATCTTACATGATTAAAAAACATTTGGCAAGCTTATGTGTTATGCCATGTGTCACCATCTCATGGTGCCATGTGTCACACTGTAAAATGACCAAAATGCCCCTGTGTCTTAATTTTGAGTTCTTAACCCAAAATAATTATTTTCTTCTTCTAATTAATTTATATCAAATATAAATTAATTAATTAATCTCTATTAATTAATTTCTCATTAATTAAATTCATATTTAAACACTTTAAATATAAATTTAACTTATATTATACATCCAATAATCTAGATTTGGTTTCAAGTCATGCTAGGGACTTTGCAATCTAATTGCAAACCAAACCTATTTAATTAATCAATTTAAACTCTTTAATTAATTAGTTAAATCATATTTAATTAGGTGATAACTTGTGTATGTGTATGACTTACTAGGCTCATCACTAATTGGCAATGAGACATGATATCAACTCTTAATATCATCAGAACTCTTTCTTACCATAAATGATTTCTCTAAATCATTTTATGAACCTCATAGACCATGGTTAACACCTAGCATAGCATGCCATAGCCACCCAATTAGTAATAAGGTTTACCTTAAATGAACCTATAATCATATGTTACCATGCACTAGAATCTCTCTGTTACAAAATCCCAACTCAAGCTGGAGTCATGGTTTATGTCAAACTCCATTTGCTATGAATATTATGTTCTCTTTTAATTCCAGTTCTTGATTAAAAGATTTTCTCATCGTAAACTCTTTCAATAAATCTATCTGTCTGCCAGAACTTGAAACATCAAGAACAATTAAATGAACATAGGATTTTATCTCTATTTACTTAGAGGAACAGATTCCATCTTGATCAACACCTACCTCCATATATAACTAGTAGGAGCCAACACATGCCCATATACCCATACAAAGTATAAGTATGAAAGCAGTATCAAACTCAAACTACCTATATACAAGATAACTGTGCTATCTCAGGTCTAAAAATTATATGCACTGATATGATTTATGACAAAACATTGACAAGAATAAACTCTATGTGCTTGTCATAATTGTCACTGGTTCGGCCTACTTATCATTTATAAGTGCCTATCATGTTTGTTATATGGCATGAGACTCACCATTCCATCTTATTTATATCTCATATAAATAACTTGGGAACAAACATGAATACAATCTTTCTGGATAAGTCATGTCCTTATTATGAAGTATCCTCGATTGTGAACCTATTTATGATACTTCATGCTAGAAATATTGTCACTCATATTCTTAACAACTTAAGAATAATATTTCTAACAAAATATCAATGGACCTTTTCTATTACACATAAATATATTATGTAAACGGAAAAGTGGAAATGCCTTTTATTAATAAAAATATGTACAAGATACATACTAAATGATATGCTCTAGGGCATACTACTAACAATCTCCCACTAGCACTAGAGCCATTCATTATAATATCTTAGACCTATCTTCTCAAGATGTCGGTCTAACTGAGTCTGTGACATAGGCTTAGTGAATGGATCAGCTGGATTTTCAGCTGATGCTATTTTCTGCATGGCTACATCGCCTCGCCCAACTATTTCTCTGATAATGTGGTAGCGCCTTTCTATGTGTTTGGATTTCTGGTGAGACCTTGGTTCCTTAGCCTGTATGACTGCTCCATTATTGTCACAGTGTAGTGGAATTGCTGACTCAATGGAAGGAACTACTGTAAGTTCTGTCACGAACTTCTTTATCCAAACAGCTTCCTTTGCAGCATCTGATGCAGCAATATACTCAGCTTCTGTAGTGGAATCTGCAGTCGTGCTCTGTTTGGAACTCTTCCAACTGACTGCACCTCCATTACAAATGAACACATATCCAGAGGTAGACTTTTTATCATCGATATCTGATTGGAAATCAGAATCAGTATAACTATCCAATTGCAAGTCTCCACCTCCATAAATCAAGAATAAATCCTTAGTTCTTCTCAAGTACTTAAGGATATTCTTGTGACTATCCGATGTTCCAAACCCGATTGGATTGATACCGCTAGTCAAACTAACAAGATATGCGATATCCGCCTAGTACACAACATTGCATACATTAAACTTCCAATAGCCAAGCATATGGAATCTGGCCATCTTATCTCTTTCTTCAGGTGTCTTTGGAGACATCTCTTTAGAAAGATGGATACCATGTCTCACTGGTAACAATCCTCTCTTGGAATCAAGCGTGTTAAACCTCTTTAACACCTTTTCCAAGTATAGACTTTGGGATAAACCAATTATTCTTTTCGCTCTATCTCTATAGATGCGAATCCCAAGAATATAGGTTGCCTCCCCTAAGTCTTTCATAGAGAATGTATTTGACAACCATACCTTTATAGTCGTCAACATACCTGTGTCATTACCCATCAACAGTATGTCATCCACATATAAGACAAGGAAAGTGATAGCACTGTCACTAACCTTCTTATATACACATGGCTCATCCTCATTTTTGATAAAACCAAAGGATTTAATGGCTTCATCAAAACGAATGTTCCAACTCCTCGAAGCTTGTTTCAACCCATAAATGGATCGCTTTAGCTTGCATACCTTGGAACCATCTTGGGATTCAAATCCCTTAGGTTGTTCCATGAAAATGTTTTCTTCAATGTATCCATTGAGAAAAGCTGTTTTGACATCCATCTGCCAAATCTCATAATCATAGTACGCAGCTATTGCTAATAAAATCCTAATTGATTTAAGCATGGCAACAGGAGAGAAAGTCTCCTCATAGTCGATTCCTTGCCTTTGGCGAAACCCTTTCGCTACTAGCCTTGCCTTATAGGTCTCTACCTTTCCATCAGAACCAATTTTCTTCTTGAAAACCCATTTGTTCCCTATAGGTATAATACCTTCAGGTGGGTCAACAAGATCCCAAACTTGATTCTTATACATGGAATCAATCTCGGATTTCATAGCATTAATCCATTTTGAAGAGTCTATATCTGATATAGCTTCTTCATAGGTAAGTGGATCATCTCCATGATCTACTTCTTCATGAGTAGACAATCGTTGTTCTTCTTCATGAAGAAAACCATATCTCACCGGTGGGTGAGATACCCCGGTTGTTCTACGAGGAACAAGTGTAGATGTTTCATCAACGGTATTGGTTGACTAGATGGATCTATATCCATCCGATCCATTGGTTGGTCGTAATTCTCCAATTCTAACTTTATTTGCCTTCCATTGCCTCCTTCTTGAACAAACTGTTGTTCAAGAAATGTGGCATCTCTACTTATCACAACCTTTTGTGAAGTAGGCAAATAAAAATAATATCCAAAACTATCTTTTGGATATCCAACAAATCGACCTTTTACGATCCGGTCTCCAATTTATCGTTGTTCACTTTTGATATAAGTGGACAACCCCAAATCTTAACATGCTTAAGACTTGGTTTTCTTCCATGCCATATCTCATAAGGTGTGGAAGAAACTGATTTTGATGGAATCCTATTCAGAATATACAAAGTCGATTCTAATGCAAATCCCAAAAGAAGATTGGCATATCAAGATAGCTCATCATACTACGTACCATATCCAATAGGGTACGATTTCTCCTTTCAGATACACCATTCACCGTATGCGTTCTGGAGGAGTCACCGAGAAACAATGACATGCTCTCTCAAGTATTCATCAAATTCAAGATTTCAAATATTCACCTCCACGATCTGATCGAAGAGCTTTAATATTCTTTCCTGTTTGATTTTCTACTTCAGATTTAAATTCTTTGAACTTTTCAAAAGATTCATGTTTGTATTTCATCAAATACAAATATCCAAACCTTGATTTATCATCAGTAATGGTAATAAAATAATGAAAACCCCCTCTAGCCATTTCTTTAAATGGACCACATACATCACTATGTATTAGCTCCAAAATATTTTCAGCTCTTAGCCCTTGTCCAACAAAGGGTGATCTAGTCATTTTGCCCTGAAGGCAAGATTCACAAGTTGGAGTAGGCTCAGAGCCCAATGAGGATAGAATCCCCATTTTCTCCAGTTTTGCAATCCTATCTTCTGCAACATGACATAACCTTAAGTGCCAAATATATTTTGAACTTGAGTTGGTTTTCACCATGGCATTGCATTCTTTTAGATCACTTGCATTCAATTTGTGTTTGTCATTATTATCCAAATAATAAAGACCATCATTCATATAACTCAACCAATATATTTATTTCTAAAATAAATATTGCAAACATCATCAGTGAACTGAAATTCATAGCCATTTCTAGTCAAACTAGATATAGAAATAATGTTCTTAAAAGCATCAGGTACATATAAAATATTATCCAAACACAAAACATGCCCAAACATGTAAAAAGATTTAGATCCTATGGCTAAAGCTTCAACAGTTGAGCCATTTCCAATCCGGACTCTAACATCTTGAGAACGCAAGTCGCTACTATTTGCTAGTTCCGCATATCATTAGAAATGTGAGAACTGCACCAAGATCTAAAACCCAAGTGTAGATGAACTATGAGTATCATCGAATCTAAATAACAAGATATGGACATACCTTCCGAAGGTGTATCCTTCTTGTCCTTCAGAGAAGCAAGATACTGCAGGCGTTCCTTTTCCAAAGGCCCATCCTTTTGGCAAGTGGAAACACTTTCCTTGCCACCATCGCCTTTAGTCTTTCTTTTCTGCTTAGCTATTTTCTTGGAAGGACCAGAATCTGAGGTTTCTTTTTCTTATTGCCCTTCTTCTTGTTGGACTTTCCAGAGAAGAAGATGCAACCAAAGCTACCTCTTTTCCTTTATTGCCCAGCATATTCTTTTGGGCAATAACCAACATGTTGAGTAAACCACTAAGGTGCATTCTGTTTAGTCATATGGAAATTTGTCACAAAATTCCCAAAAGACTCGTGAAGGGATCAAGGATCAAATCCGTCTGTAGTTGGAAATCCATGTTAAAGTCAAGATGTTCCAACTGCTCAATCATCCGAATCATCTTGTGGACATGATCCCCAACATTCTGTCCCTCAGACATCCTCATACGGAATAGCTGTCTAGATATCTCATACCTAGCATTCCTGCTGTGCTCACCATACAACTCTTGTAGGTGAAGGAGGATCTCACTCGCACTCTGCATGTTCTCATGTTGCTTCTGTAACTCATTACTCATGGAAGCAAGCATGTAACACTTAGCTCTCATATCATGCTCCTTCCACTTGTCCAAAGTTTCATGTTCCTCTTGTGTGACCTCTGGAGGTAAGGGACCAAGAACATTTGAATCTAGAACATATCCTATATGTTCAAGGTTCAGGACAAGTTTCAAATTTCTTAGCCAATCAGACAGATTAGGTCCTATCAACCTATTGTGATCAAGTATGCTTGCAAGGATATTGGATAGTGGTGGTTGTTTTGTGCTCATTTTTATTAGAAAATTAACTACAGAAAATAACCAGATTAATTAGTAAATGTATCATGTAATTAACCAAAATGATTATGGTCTTTTAATCAAATTGGTCCTCCCACTAACTTAGCGAATCCTACACTTCCAAAGTAGAAAACGGAAATCCTAGTTGGATGGATTTCTAGTGGGTGATTGAATTCTTATAATTCTATTGATCATCCTCAGGTACATCCATTATTGGAATTACAATAAACTATAAGTGAGCAACTCTTTGCCCATCACATCTCATGTGAGGTTCAATCCTTTACCTAGCCCCTAATGCTCAAAATCTCAGGTACATCCATTATTGACTTATCTTGCATTAGTTAAGTTGATCCCATTGAGCCAGTAATTATGCAAATAATTTTAATGTCCTCAGGTACATCCAATATTGGCCACTAAACCATTTACATATTTACAACATCTCATGCTTAATAATTATTCTTAAGAAAATCTCTTAAATAAATTGCATCTTGTGCAACTATTTAAAATTTCTTAAAATAATTGCCCCAATGGAGGGCCTATGTTATAATTACTTTAATTATAGCATTTCCAACTTAATCATTTGTTTGGAAGATTTTATGGTCATTCTATTTACTATTAAGGTCTCACTTTGCACATTATCCATTTAGCATGCATATATCATATAATTGCATACATTCCCATACATCTCATGCATTCATGGATAAGCAGTAAATATGGTATGATCATGGACTTTCTAAGGGATTCAATTCTGAGCCACCAAGAATTGAATCATGGCATTCCTAGGTGCATTTCATTCATTCATTTTACAAGAGTTGCTGAAGGAGTACATAATCAACACTTGATCTTGAATTCCTCCCACTAGTCCCACCAATGCTCTTGACCTCCTTGAACTTCTTGCAATCCAATATTACATAGTAATCCTTGGCATACCAAGGCGAATTTACAAGAACTTAAATAAATGAAATTACAACCCAAAAATTATTACAAACTTAATAATACATGCCCAAAATAAATTAAAATTAATTAATTAATTTACAATCCCAAAGAAACATAAAAGAAATAAATCCAATCACATTGGTCTTTTATAGTCCATGATCATCCATCATGCATATCACTATTTAACAATTAAATAAAACATACATACTTAAATTAAATTGAATATCTCATATTCAACTTAAAAATCCAGATTTGAATATGATTCAAATAAATTTAAAAATTCAGATTTGAATCTCATTCAAACAAATTTAAAAATTCAGATTTGAATCACATTCAAACAACTTCAAAAATTCAGATTTGAATCACATTCAAACATTTTTTTAAAAATCAGATTTGAATCACATTCAAACATTTTTTAAAAAATCAGATCTGAATTTTATTCAATCAATTTTAAAAAATCAGATTTAAATATGATTCAAATAACTTAAAAAATTCAGATTTGAATCACATTCAAACAACTTTTAAAATTCAGATTTGAATCACATTCAAACAATTTTTAAAATTCTGATTTGAATCATAATTTAATTGTATGATAAAAAATACTAATTAAACACTTTAATTAGTCAAAGAATAGGCCTTAGATCATACAACAATTGTAGAATTAAAAGCCAAACCTTAAACCACCCATGGAAGCCAAACCATGTGCACCATTGATGGTGTTTTTTCAAGTATGCTGCCAACTTGCTTTGCAACCAGCAATGAACTTTTGATCTCATGATCAAACACATAATTAAATCCTATAATCAACAATCTAAATGGCAAATATAGTGGCTCTAATACCAATTGAAGGAACGGAAGCGTGAAAAGCACAAGTTTATACCATTGAATTCAAAAATTTTCACCTAGGGTCACATGCATCATGCAAGATTTATTTTTTATCTATTTGATTTCAATGATAAACAACATATTAAAACTCTTTTAATATGTTTTTGGATCTGTATTTGCCATTTAAGATTTTAAAATTAATCAGATTAATTTTAGAACCCTAGATTAAATCAAGAACGATTATACTAACCTCTTGATGCACTGCAGCGTGTCTGCGCCTTTGAGATTCGTCTTCAGGACACCAGATGTTGTCCCTCTAGCTTGTCCACACCAAGAACACCTATGGCAGCCCTTGAACAGCTTCTAAAGCCTTTTCTATTAATTAGAAATTCAAGTTCTGCCTTTTAAGAGATTAGAGATGTAAACAGGACACTAGAAACAATTCCTAGTGTTCTTAATTCAAGAGATTGATGGCTAATCTCTTTGAATTGATAAGAGATGAAGAAGAAGCGTGACAAAGGAGTGTGGCTGCTGGTTGTGTTTTATTTTCTCATAACAACACTTAAATAGCTAGGTTAACACATTAAACCCTTGCCACATGTCACCCTTTGATTAGCTCTAGGTTTAAGTGACCCAATCACATTGTGCCAAGTGTCAAACCTATATTTAATCTTGATTTTAATCATCTTACATGATTAAAAAACATTTGGCAAGCTTATGTGTTATGCCATGTGTCACCATCTCATGGTGCCACGTGTCACACTGCAAAATGACCAAAATGCCCCTGTGTCTTAATTTTGAGTTCTTAACCCAAAATAATTATTTTCTTCTTCTAATTAATTTATATCAAATATAAATTAATTAATTAATCTCTATTAATTAAATTTTCATTAATTAAATTCATATTTGAACACTTTAAATATAAATTTAACTTATATTATACATCCAATAATCTAGATTTGGTTTCAAGTCATGCTAGGGACTTTGCAATCTAATTGCAAACCAAACCTATTTAATTAATCAATTTAAACTCTTTAATTAATTAATTAAATCATATTTAATTAGGTGATAACTTGTGTATGTGTGTGACTTACTAGGCTCATCACTAATTGGCAATGAGACATGATATCAACTCTTAATATCATCAGAACTCTTTCTTACCATAAATGATTTCTCTAAATCATTTTATGAACCTCATAGACCATGGTTAACACCTAGCATAGCATGCCATAGCCACCTAATTAGTAATAAGGTTTACCTTAAATGAACCTATAATCATATGTTACCATGCACTAGAATCTCTCTGTTACAAAATCCCAACTCAAGCTGGAGTCATGGTTTATGTCAAACTCCATTTGCTATGAATATTATGTTCTCTTTTAATTCCAGTTCTTGATTAAAAAGATTTTCTCATCAGAAACTCTTTTCTGAATAAATCTATCTGTCCTGGCCAGAAACTTGAAACATCAAGAACAATTAAATGAACATAGGATTTTATCTCTATTTACTTAGAGGAACAGATTCCATCTTGATCAACACCTACCTCCATATATAACTAGTAGGAGCCAACACATGCCCATATACCCATACACAGTACAAGTATGAAAGCAGTATCAAACTCAAACTACCTATATACAAGATAACTGTGCTATCTCAGGTCTAAAGATTATATGCATTGATATGATTTATGACAAAACATTAACAAGAATAAACTCCATGTGCTTGTCATAATTGTCACTGGTTCGGCCTACTTATCATTTATAAGTGCCTATCATGTTTGTTATATGGCATGAGACTCACCATTCCATCTTATTTATATCTCATATAAATAACTTGGGAACAAACATGAATACAATCTTTCTGGATAAGTCATGTCCTTATTATGAAGTATCCTCGATTGTGAACCTATTTATGATACTTCGTGCTAGAAATATTGTCACTCATATTCTTAACAACTTAAGAATAATATTTCTAACAAAATATCAATGGAACTTTTCTATTACACATAAATATATTATGTAAACGGAAAAGTGGAAATGCCTTTTATTAATAAAAATATGTACAAGATACATACTAAATGATATGCTCTAGGGCATACTACTAACACTTAGGATATCTTGTATTTTGTACTTTTGTTGTATTTTTGAAATCTGGCATTGTATTTTGTAATATTATGAAAGCCCTAAAGTTTGTAATATCTTGTACATATTAAATAACATGGAGATTTTCTGGATATATTTAAATTATTATGGACTGTATTATGGAACTGTTTAATGACTGTAAAAGTCTATTGACTTTACTGAGAAATATAGACTGTGAAATATTTGAGATTTTAATATTATCATATTGAACTGTTTTCAACAAGTTTGGAAGGACAATTTGTCCGAAATACAGACGGCACCTTACTAAATTTTTATTACCAATCTTAAAACACTGATTTTATCAAAGTATGAAAATAGTATCAGCATGATATGAATATTACATAAAAGACTTCTTGAAATCAAATTGAGCTCAGGAAATGAAATAATCACAGACTAGGTGTTCCGGCACGCCGTGTAGCATGCCTTGCTTGGCTATTCTATAGATGAGTGTGGGGTGTTACAAGTAGGTCTAATAAAATATGAGTGATACCACTTGAATATGAAATGAAATTAACCTAGATGGATTGTTAAGACTTATACTCCCAACACCAATAGAGTTCATAATATATTAGCAATACAACTTGAAGTATGAAATGTACCTTACATGAATAGATTGTTGAATGAATAAATGTGATAAAAGTGTCATTTGGGATTTAGGTTCCCATCAAGAGAGAAAGAAAAGATGTTTTGAATGTGAATGGTACATGAGATTAAATGAATGTGAATTGTAATTAGTATGAATATTATGGTGAATGTATAAATTATGGAATTTGTCATGAAATAATGAAGTCATAAAATACAATATATTAATATTTAATAATATTATGTACCCTTATATAGCCTAGACATGTGTGTCAGATTGGATAGATTGGCATGCAATAGGTTATTGTTTAGCAGCACTGCGAAAGGCTTTATGCCCGTAATCATGATTGTATACCCGTATTCATGGTTTTTATGCCCGATTATGTGTTATCATGGCTTTTTAGCCATACTGACTGCATACGTGGTTGACGTTCTGCGTCCCATGGTATGACGGCCCGAGGCACTGCAGTGTCCAGTGCCAATGACCCGTTATCCAGTTTAGTCAGCCTGTCGTAGGTTACTTGGGTAGTCTAATTTATTAAAATAAGTTACGAATATTAGCAATTAAAAATGCTAGAAAGTAAATAAATGAGAAGAAGTTCTGAAATAAATTAGCTTAGCTCTAAAAATTTATTCCTTAGAATGATCTGAAGTAAATTAAATTAGTTCTAAAAATTTTAAATATTACGAAATGATTGTGAACAACTTAGAAAGTATCAAGGAAGTGATAAAAAGACTAGTAGAAGAATTATTACTTAAATAACATTACAAATGTGACTTTCATAAGAATATAAGTATAAGTTTAAATTTTAGATTTATTTATACATTATATAAATGATTATTGTAAACTTATGATAGAAGAAATTCTAGAGAGCAACATAAAGGACAAAAAATATACTGTATGGCAAATTTCATATAAACCCAGTAAAATTCTTGAATATAGAAAATATGCTCCAATTATTTTTATTTGTGTACATTATTTCTTATTATATTATTGCACCACTAAGCAGCAATGCTTAGCGCGATGGATTTGTTTCCTCGCGCAGGTACTGAAGTTAAAGCCCAGCGAATACTAAACAGAGATTTTGGAGTCTGATCTGCAGAGTGTTCAAGGTTGTCACCTCCTCAGCAATGCATGTAAATAGGGCCCATATAGATCATATTATGTATTTTGTACATTATAATTAGTTATTATTTGTAATGTAAACTATGAATTGTATGTTGAAATGTAGATTATGGAACTGTAATTAATTTGTAGACCATGTAAAATATGAAATTATGTAATCATTTTGTAAATTATGTAAATTAAGGAAATTTCAAAAATTTTGCTTATGTAATTTGAGAATGTTTACATATGAATTGAGTATGAATAGATTTATACAAATGAGTATGTGAATTACAAGAATTGAATGTGAGATGAATATGATGAGCATGAATGATATTTTTATTGTAAAATATTATTGAACATTTCAAGCCGGTGAATAGTGAAATACGTCAACTGATAATAACATAAAGGAAACTCCTCTGGTTTCTCCATAAAAAATTAATTGATATTAAAATATAAAGAGATCAAATTATTAAAGAAATAAAGTAAGGTAAGATAGGGTGCTCCGGCACCGAATGTAGCACACCTCGCTCGGCTACACTATAGTCAGGTCAGGGGTGTTACATGCCTTGCCTAAAATTTCAGCAGCCTTAGGCTTGGTAGTATTTTGAAGATTTTCTTGAATTAAAATGATACCCTAGCTACCCTTAACACTAACCTATTGTTTAGTTTAGGGTGGTGAAAGGTAAGTGAATGCATGATTTGAGATGGAATGGGTTAGGGTTTGGGTATGAAATTGAGACTTTGATCATGTAATGGTGAAAGTAAGTTTTAATGGTCAATTAGTGACCATTTGGTTATGTGTGAATAAGAAATGAAGTGGTTTGTTTAGTGGGAATTGAAGTTAGTGTTGCTGCCTTGGCTGACCTGCAGGACTGAGCATGAGTCCAGTAGGTTTGGGCAGCAATAACTAGAGTTGTAGAGGTTCAATTGGTACAAAGCCAATTGAAAATGAAACTAGACACATAATGGCACAACTTTGGTGAAGAAACCATGCCCAGAAAACCCAACCAAGTTGACCTAAAGATTGCCCTAATCTGGGTGACTTGCATTCTGCCTAGGTAAAATGACCAAATGAACAGTGTTTATTTATTTGGTCATAACTCAGCGTAGAAAGGTCCAATGGACCTGAAATTTTGCCAGCAGATAGCTGAGACATAGACCTACAACTTTCATGAAGAAAACTAACCCAAATTTTGACCATAACATGTTTAAAAAGTGACCTAAAGTCACTGCACAAAACACTGTAGATTTGGTTAGTCCAAAAAATCTAGAAAGTTTACAATCTGGCCAGTTATGGTGTTTAGGCCATAACTTGAGATACAAAACTCCAAATGGAGTGATTCAAAAAAGGAAATGTAACTAGACACAATAAGGAACAACTTTCATGTTGACAACTTTGCCAAATTCCCACTGTAAAAATGACTAATGGAACAGTAAACACAAGTTTTGAAATCTGAAAATTTTGAACAACTAACACTAAGCTTAGAAATGGTATTGGCAACCAATACCAACAATTTTAGAATGCAAAATGTGGTATGTTGGGAGTATTAGAACTAGTGTACCTATTGCCTATGCAAAAGTCAATATTTTAGTTGACTAATGAAATGAATAGTAACACCTAAACTTAAATTTCAAGAATTGTACAATTTAAGAGTGTAACATGCCCTAGTACACCTAGCAAAATTGGTTTGAATAGGTTGGCATGCCAATAGGGTTCTATTAGTAGTACTGCATATGGCTTTATGCCATTCTGTGTTTTATGGCTTTCCGTGCCATTCTGTGATATAATAGCCTTTGGCTATGTTCATTGAGTTGTTATACTTGGGTTTTATCCCTGATATTATTACAACTTATTAGCTACTCTGTTGCACACCGAGAGACACAATATGACTGATGGAGTGATGGTCTAAGGCACTTGGTATCCAGTGCCAGTTTACCCATTTATCCAGTCCAGTCGACTAGTGTGGGTTACTCGGGCAATGAAAATAAATCTTACAAAATTTTAATCGAATAATACTGCAATAAATGCCAGAAATTAAGTCTACTTAAAATGTAAACATACATTCTACATATTTATGTTATTTTAGTTATTTTATTTTATATTATCACCACTAAGCAGAATTTCTTAGCGCGTCGCTTTTGCCACGCGCAGGTACTGGAGACATAGCTGGGGAGTCCAGCAGACCTCAGACCGGGTGAACTTTCATATCTGCACACAGTCTAGAGTCACCTCACATTTGCAGTGCATTGGTAGGACATTAGGCTACTTTTGATATTTTGTATTTTGTAAACTTGTGTAATCAGACCTTTATTTTGTCACGTATATTATAAACTCATGTAATTATGTTTTGATGTAATTATCTATAAATCATGTTCAGTAATAAATTTGAGTATTTCTTATTGAGTTGAGTATGATATGAAATGAATTCAATTTTGAAATATTGAAGTCATTTGAGAAATTATGGAAATATGTTAGTGGTTGACTGAGATTGATAATATGATTATATTGGAAGTGTTCTTAACAGATTCAGAAGAACTGTTTTTCTAATTTACAGCGGGCACTCTGCCGAATTTTCTATAAAATTTGCGAAAAATTCAGATTAATCAAAATTATAAATAAATGTATTAAAAAGGGTAAATTGTAATGGAAATATGAATTGGTGCTGCGATACACTGTGTGGCATATCTTGCTCGGCTGCACTATAGACTGGTAAGGGATGTCATAGGTCATGCCAAAATTCTGCCTAGAAGTGACCTAAAAGAATGACCAAATCCGGATTAGCATAACATAAGAACCCAGAAATTGACCATATGAACAGTAATCAGTCTTTTGGCCATAACTCACTCAAAACTGGTCCAAATGACCTAAAATTTATACCGTTTGAAAGCTTAGACGTAGGGCTACAACTTTGGTGAAGACGACCAAGCCCAAAAATGCCAATTACTAAGTCAAAATGATCGCCAAAGTTGGGTTGCAAAAACCGGCCGAATTGACTTTGACCTAAAAGTGACCCAGAATTGTCAAATAAGTGCAACTTGACCAGCATTAGTAAAATGACCATAACTTGGTCTAGAAAACTCCAAATAACCTGAAATCAGTCCCAAAATTTCAATAAGACATAGATATACAATATTGGTAATTTGACCAAAACTCAGAAATCAAGGGAACTAGGTCAATTAACTTGATTAAGTTGGCACACTAAATCTGGAATTGGCACATTTGACCATAAAATCCAGAAAATTCAAATAAGCATATCTCCCACAAGAAGTGTCCAATTTAAATGAGCCATACCAATCTGGAAAGCTAAGAAAGAGACCTAAAACTTTGTTTTAGACAACTTCCTCAAATTATAAATGTATAAGGCTAGAATTTATGGTCAAAGCTATTGACTTAATTGAGGACTATTCCAATATAGGACCTTTGAGTCCAAGTTAACAATTTGTCTATAAAGAATTCTATAAAACTTGAAAAATGGTAAGCAAAATTTTTGGTTGTCCCTAAGACATAGGGCAACAATACTTATGAAGAATGTTAGACCTTAATGTGATTACAAATAGTCCAAATAAATTAGTAAATTCAGAACCGAAAATGAAAGGAAACTAAAATTTAGATTTGACCTAGTTATGGTTAATTGACATTAACTTAAGATATATAACTCCAAATGGAGTGATTCAAAAAGGAAATTAAAGAAGACACAATGAGAAACAATTTAATGAAGAGAAATCTGTTAAATTTACACTGTAGCTTGGTCTAATAGACAGTAAACATTGGCCATTAAATCTGAATAATTACAATAAAAATGCAATAAGCTTTGAAATGAAATTGGCGACATATATCAACATGTGAGTAATGAAAAATGGAACATATTAGTGACATTAAAACTAATTCACCTAGTGTACATTAAAGGTCAACATTATAGGTTAACTAATGAAAGGAATAGTATTAATAACATTTAATTATTGAACCTTATTATTAGAAACAATTTAAATGAGTACTGAAACACTTTAAATTGTGTGTTTTAGTTAGAAAAGACACTGGAAAGGGAAAAGACCCACTGAGTCAAGGCCAAGAGGCGACTCATTAGAGGTTTGTGCACAACTAGTTTTTAATTGCTTTTGTTCAGAATATTTCATATGATTAAATGACGTTATTTTCCTTATGTATTATGTTTATCAAATATTGGATTTAATTCAATGATTATTGAAATTATTACAGTATGTATGAATTTAGCTTTGTGAAATGATATTTCAACAAGTATTAAGCATTGTTGTGGATTGAATAAATTATGTTTTGGAAAATTATAATAGAATATGTTTTGAATTGTGATGGGCAATTTGCATGGAAAAATACAAATTTATGTTTTGAATTGTGATGAGCATAAAAATTATTGGATATTGGAATTAACTTTGAATCGAATTGTGTTGTGATTTATGCTCACAAAAAGGATAAGAGATTTATGATATTGTTTTATATCTCACTATAGATGCTTGACTAGGTTATTACCCGTCTCTCTCATTTGTTGAGGAGATAATGGAGTTAGCTTTATTTTGATTACCATGGTACGTGCACAGGCTTAGATTCTCCTCTTATTAGAGGTTGGATCTAAGTTTTTTTGTTTTGGCCCTTTCGGAAGTTTCATTATTGTGGTATGTACTGTGCACGATGATTCGATCTCCCCGACCATAGGGAGTTAGAATCCGATTCGACCTCCCCGACCATAGGAAGTTAGAATCACCCCGGAGATGGCCCTTTCGGATTAGTCTTGCATAATTAGTGAGATAAAGAATGATTTTTGAATAGTAAAGAATTTTGATTTCAAATGGGATTTATGCATGATTGATTTTATTGGAATTACCTTAAATGTTTAATTGTGATTTGATAAATTGAATTTCGTGATCAAAGTCATTTTATACAAATGATTTATATTATTAGCAATGAATATTTTGATTTTTTTGGAATTTGATGAGTATCCAGATTTCCAAATTATTTGCTGTAATTTTGCTAAGGTATATTGTACTATTCACCACTCAGCGATAGCTTTGCATGCTGTCGCAGGTGAAAAGAGCATAGAGCAGGTGAGTAAGCTTCCTTGAAGACACCTTCAGATTAGCTCCAGGTATATCATAGGTATACCCATGTACATAGGTTTTGATGTATGCATGTAATAATGTGTATGTAAATTATTTGAGCAGTTGTATAAAAACTCTTGTAAAATATTTTGGTATGTAATTAAATGTAAATTATTATAATGTAAATTTGAGATTTCATTTACCTGTATAGTTTTGTAATATTAATTTTTGAGTCTTGTAATCAATGAAATGAAACTTTTATGATGAGGTTGGTTTGAAAATGAATTGATTTGATTATTGAGATTTGAATTGTGAGATGAAATGAAGTTTATTAGAGTTGTATTTGAGAAATCATGTTGGGAGTGTTTTCCTTTTCAGGTTTGAAGAACTGTTTTCTCAAAATACAGCCGGCACTCTGCCAAAATTTTGAAAAAATTTTATAACACCAGATTTTAATCGATGATTTAAATTTCAAGAAAATTGATTTAAAATCCCTTATAGTATATTTAATGGGTTATCGGTAGGCAAAGGATGGTAATTCATTAGGTGTACTATGGGATCATGTTACATCTTAAGGAGGAATAGGGTGTGACATGTTTAGTGGTATCAGAGCAATGGTTTGAAAGTAAATTTTGAATTGTGAATTTGAAATCTTTTTGTCGGTAAATACAACTGCTCAAATGTTTGATACATATAGTACATTTACATAATAAATATGAACTAATGGAGAGAAATCTTCTTGTATTGGTTGTACAGGAAATAGAAAATCCTGTGAAAAGATATGGAAGAGAAGGAAGAGACAACAGAACAGTCTGTGACAGCGAAAGTACAAGGTGAGGCCCCAGCCCCTCAGAAAGTCGAAAGCTCGACTTTACCAGTCCCACCTATACAAAATACTGCACAAATGGCCCAGCAAATGGCCACTTTCTTTTAACAAATAGCTGATACACTGTCAGCTCAAGCTCAAGCACAAACCCAACCCCCACAAGGGCAGTGTGAAATAGAGAAAAGGGAGAAACCTATGGGTCAGAGCTCGAGCAGTAATTTGGGGAAGAGAAAAGAATTTGAGGAACCCCAAACTCATGAATATGACAGAGGCGGATCTTCAGGGTAGAGACCACCAAGATCTAGTCGTCGAACAACCAGAAGTGCCTATTCTGCCCGTATCTGCCATGTTTGTGGCAAGCTACATGGAGGTGTTTATCGTAAGGCCACTAGAGCTTGCTATAATTATGGAAAGCTTGGACACTTTATTAGAGATTGTACTAGAGCACCTCGATCTGCTCTCCGAAGTTCACAGACAATCAGGAGAGGTCGAGATAAAAATAGAGTTAGTACTCCTCACAACCATACCACAGTGAATCAACCCGAATATAGTAGTGCACCAGTCAGAGCGTCCACTATGCACCAAGGAGAAGAACAGAAACTTTGGATGTAGCTGCTAGTAAGTTCTTAATTTTTGAAAGAAATAATGAGTTATTATTTGATCCCAGCACTACTTATTTGTATGTTAGTGTTAGAATTATATGTTTTGTTGCTATTCCTTTACATGGGAATAAATTTTGATGTATTAGTGACTAGTCCTTTAGGATCAAAACTATGATAACAAGTATGATTGACATTAATTTAAAAAAAAATTGTCAGTTACCTAAAAGTAAGCTATAGTAATAGAATTGCTCTAAATGAGGGCAAAGATGTTACTGTTAATAATTGTCAATAGATATTGTAATCAGAATAGGTTTAGGATATTAGTGGATTCAAGAAGGATAAGATGTTAGAAAACCTAGTCCATGAGGTTATAACGTAGTGACTATGTAATGTTCTCGATGTTTGTATTGTAAGCTGCAGATTATAGTACCGACATGGGATTATTGTGTAGAGCTACGTGCTTCCTCGTGGTACACCAAGATAAGGATGTTTGTAAGTAGTCTTTGATTTGATAAAGAAGAGCACTATTACGGGAAATAAATGTGAAAATTTTAGTTAGAAATTGAAAAGTTTAAAACTAACATATCGAAAGGTCACTATTAGTCAGTGACTCAGTTAGATTAATGTGAGCTACCGATACGACAAGAATTACTATAAAATTAGAGATTTTAGTATGACTATAAATTAAAAAGAATACCTTGAGGACAAAGATATCTAGACCTCGATATGGAGTCTTATAGTTATTTTGATATTTTTGTCAGAAAGAAATGATTTAGGCATTTGAGACATTTGTATGAGATAAATGTAGAATACCTAGACGAGGGCAAGTTAATAGGATTGGAGTAAGTAAAGGAGACGGAAGGACTAGTAAGGATTATAGCATGAGAAATCAAGGAACTAATGAATAAGAGAATTTCATGAGTGGAAACACAAAAGGCAAAGGACACAATGATGGGAGAGTGAGTAAAATTATGAGATAACGATATCAGTTATATGAATCTGATAAATTTCAAGGACGAAATTTTCATTTAGAGGGGAAGAATTGTAACGCCCTCACTTTACGTAGTCCATACATTCGACTACTCTGATGACCTAATGTCGGTCCAGACAAGTCAAGATGTCTAGAACTACACTTCACTGATAATAAACAAGCATAAAATGATGAAATAAATAAAAAGAAAATACAAGAAAAATTAAAGAAAAATAAAAGAGAGAAAGTGAAACTAAATTAAATGAGCCGACACTGAAGCGATGGGTGGCCACACCGAGAAGTTACGGCGCAGACAATAGTTGACCCCGGGACAGCGGGGAACCCCCGAAATTAAGTTTCGAGACATAATTAAAGACTTATTAAAGTATAATTGACATTAGAAATGTCAAAAAAAAAATTAAAGAATCAGTACAAAGAAAAATAAAAAATTCAAGAAACCGATAAAAATCATTGTTACCGAAAAATCGGGTATGCAACCCGAAGAGGGGCATTTTGGTCATTTGACACCTAGAGTTACCTTTTGACCTCAATGTCCATTAAAAATGAGTGATAGCACACTTTGAAAATGTCATGAAAATTAAAAATATGGTACATAATATAAAAGATGGAAGTTTGGTGCATAAAAATGTAATTTATGAAACTTTGATTAATTAAATATTAAACCATGGTTAGTGCTCCACTAAGGCAAATTGGGACACCTATATAAGACACCTTGGACATCAGAAATTCATCCTCAACCTCCAGCAATTGAAACAGCCGAAACCTCCCAAAGAAAACTCCCATGGCTGAATCCTTCCTACATCCATGCAACCATGCATTTCACCTCCTTTCCACTTGCTTTCTTTACTAAAGTTGGACTATACATGTTGGGGAGCATATTGGGAGTAAAAAGGAAAGGATTTGAAGAAGTTTTAGCAAGTTTTAATAAGAGGTAAGTGCTTATTTTCTTCGCTTGCTTAACTAAAGTTTGTGTTGTGGTTATGGGGAGTATTTTGGTTAAAAAAATTGAAAGAAATTGTTGAGTTTGCAATCTGCCCATTGTAGGCAACCATGGGAGGTGAGCTTGCTTAAATTGGTGGGAATTGATGGGAATTAGTGTTGGTTGAGTCAATTTGAAGTGCTAGCAATTTAATCCTCTTGTTTGTGTGATTGAATAATTGAATTTAGGGTTTTGGAAGTAATTGTGAAAGCCTTGGCAAACTGCCATTTTTGGCAGCCTTGAAGAGCATGGAGTAGTGTTTGATCTCATGAAATTAATTGATGAATTCTGTTAGTGATGGTTTGAGGGCAGTGTATATGAAGTGATAGTGGAAGTGTATGTAACAAATTAAGTGATTACATGTATATGTATTATGTTGAATGTAACTTTGAGAATTAAAGTTTTAATGTGTATATTGAGAATTGTTATATTTTGCCCAAAGTGACCAAAATGTGATGTGATGAATGGTCATGGTATGATACCAATTTAGAATTGGGTATGAGAAATTAACTTATAGCAAGGTGAATGTGCATTTGGTTGGTGTTTGAGCAATGTGTTTAAGGGCAGTATGTAATTGAGCTATAAGTGTAAAATTGTGACCCCAATTGGTATGAGGCCACTTGGAGGTAAAACTAGACATAGGCCAACTTTCATCTATAGGTCATGCCAAAATTCTGCCTAGAAGTGACCTAAAAAAATGACCAAATCTGGATTAGCATAAAATAAGAACCAAGAAATTGACCATATAAATAGTAATCAGTCTTTTGGCCATAACTCACACAAAACTGGTCCAAATGACCTGAAATTTATACCGTTGGAAAGCCTAGACGTAGGGCTACAACTTTGGTGAAGACCACCAAGCCCAAAAATGCCAATTACCAAGTCAAAATGATCGCCAAAGTTGGGTTACAGAAACTGGCCGAATTGACTTTGACCTAAAAGTGACCCAGAATTGTCAAATAAGTGTAACTTGACCAGCATTAGTAAAATGACCATAACTTGGTCCAGAAAACTCCAAATGACCTGAAATAAGTCCCAAAATTTCAATAAGACATAGCTCTACAATATTGGTAGTTGACCAAAACCCAAAAATCAAGGGAACTAGGTCAATTAACTTGACTAAGTTGGCACACTAAATCTGGAATTGGCACATTTGACCGTAAAATCCAGAAAATTCAAATAAGCATATCTCTCACAAGAAGTGTTCAATTTAAATGAGCCTTACCAATCTAGAAAGCTAAGAAAGAGACCTAAAACTTTGTTTTGGACAACTTCCTCAAATTATAAATGTATAACGTCAGAATTTATGGTTAAAGCCATTGACCTAATTGAGGACTATGCCAATATAGGACCTTTGAGTCCAAGTTAACAATTTGTCTATGAAAAATTCTATAAAACTTGAAAAATGGTAAGCAAAATTTCTGGTTGTCCCTAAGACATAGGGTAACAATACTTATGAAGAATGTTAGATCTTAATATAATTACAAAAAGTCTAAATAAATTAGTAAATTCAGAACCGAAAATGCCTAAAAAGGAAACTAAAATTTAGATTTGACCTAGTTATGGTTAATTGACCATAACTTAAGCTATATAACTCCAAATGGAGTGATTCAAAAAGAAAATTAAAGAAGACACAATGAGAAACAATTTAATGAAGAGAAATCTATTAAATTTACACTGTAACTTGGTCCAATAGACAGTAAACATTGGCCATTAAATCTGAATAATTGCAATAAAAATGCAATAAGCTTTGAAATGAAATTGGCGACATATATCAATATGTGAAGAATGAAAAATGGAACATATTAGTGACATTAAAACTAATTCACCTAGTGTGCATTAAAGGTAAATGTTATAGGTTTGTCACAAGGTGTTTTGCGGTCGCCTGGATGAACACTCACCGAAGTGGGAAAGAGTGAGGAGTCGCCACTTTAATTTTGAGGGAAATTAAAGAAAACCATTTGCGAAAATAAATTAAAATGAAACCACTTCAAAAACAGAGATTCTAGGTTCGGGGTCCGTAAACGGGTGGGGAAGGTGTTAGGCACCCCACATCGTCCCTCAATAAGGGTAAGCAGATTTAACTTCACATTCTTTATAAATTAGAATTGATAGTTAGGAGGGTTTGAATGGAAATGTTAATCCTTTTGACAAAAAGGAATATTTGATTTTTCACTAATTCAGATTACCCAGATACATAAGTAAATGAGACAACCTTAGTGAGTTACTGTTGTATACTAGTTTTGTTTGAGGGGCCATTTTATGTATTTATTAGAATTCAATTTGAGAATCGGATAAGAACTCTCCTCCGATCTCTTTTAGACATTTGTTAAAATTTTAAATGAGAATCGGATAAGAACTCTCCTCCGCTCTCTGTTAAATATTCATTAAAATTTTAGGCTTGAGGATCGGATAAGAATTCTCCTCCGACCTCTTTTAAATTATTTGTTAAAATTTTAGGTGAGAATCGGATAAGAACTCTCCTCCGCTCTCTGTTAAATATTCATTAAAATTTTGGGCTTGAGGATCGGATAAGAACTCCCCTCCGACCTCTTTTAAATTATTTGTTAAAATTTTAGGTGAGAATCGAATAAGAACTCTCCTCCGATCTCTGTTAAATATTCATTAAAATTTTAGGCTTGAGAATCGGATAAGAACTCTCCTCCAATCTCTTTTTAAATATTTGTTAAAATTTTGGATTCAGAATCAGATAAGAACTCTCCTCCGATCTCCTTCTAAAATTTTGGATTGAGAATCAGATAAGAACTCTCCTCCGATCTCTTTTACTTGAATGGGAGCCGGATGAGGACTTTTCCGATCTCTTGAAGTTTTACGTATCGTAAGAGCCTAAGACTAAAGATTCTGGTATTCAAAGATACCGGGGACCTGAATA
Organism: Hevea brasiliensis; assembly: GCF_030052815.1. Classification (NCBI taxonomy): domain Eukaryota; kingdom Viridiplantae; phylum Streptophyta; class Magnoliopsida; order Malpighiales; family Euphorbiaceae; genus Hevea; species Hevea brasiliensis. The sequence continues at coordinate 15,622,936 of NC_079510.1, read as the reverse complement.
AAGCTTCTTTTGGCTCATTGGTACCCCGCGACTCGACAAGGGATACAAGACTGGATTTTACCGACCTCCTATGTAGTCCCCTTTACAAGCACCTTTTGGCAAACGATGCTAAATCTACCCTATTTGCTTATCTAAGGTTTGGTTTTATTCCGCGTTGTGACGTCTTTCCCAATCATTTTTTGTGTTGTTCTAGTGATTCGACTTTACTATTTTCTGACTTATTATTCAGACCTTTCAATATTTTAAAGAGACTCTTAAGATACGATTACCTACATTTTGTCTAACTACTCATACACTACTCGGGACTAGAACATTTACATATGGGAATCCAAAAAGAATGAACTGATGAACAAAAAGAAAATTTGAGAAAAGCCTTCTTCGGGGGCCTTTTTAACACAATATGAAACTAACGAACATTGCTTGCATGAAGCAAAAGAAATACGTAAAATAAAAACGAGCACTAAATAAAGTAGCGGTAAAGCACACTCACCTGTAGGGAATCAGAACTATGGGATTAACTATGGAGCCACAAAAGCGTGACAAAGTTACGGGCTGATATCCTAAGGACTGAGGTTTGCCTGGAGATGATGAATGTCTCGTTAAGATGCAGTCAAGCCAAAGCAGTAACCTGGTCTAACGAGGTTAAACTTGGGAAACTGGAACGGAGATGAAGATAACAAAGACTGACCTGATGGTGAGAATGTCACGGAGCAATGAACAAACAGAAAATAAAGAGTTTCAGTATTCAAGACTACGTTCAAGAAAATACTTTAGAAAACTGGTTTCTGAAGTTTTTCTATCTATCCAAACTAAAGAGAATAGCAGAGTAACAAACTGAATCGAGTTTCAGAGTTCTTCCACTATAATTCCCACCCTTTTCCTTTTTCGTCCGTCCCCTTGAACAGTTTTCATGCAAGTATTTATAGGAACCGGGTGCTCCACCTGAAGGGTCAAGATCTATTTTGAGGGAGATGGAGGATCAGGATTTCAAAGGACATGATCTGAGGTTCAGGAATTAAAGAGAATCAGAACGGACGGCCGAGATCTGCTTTAGAATATTTGTCCTTTTCCTCTTCTAATCTGACGGTCCCAAACTCTCTTGTCCGGGGCGATTCGAGGGTTAGGAGTGAAAGGCGCTGGTCTTGTCGTCTTCCTCTTTGATCCAAGGGCTCCGGGCTCGTCCTTACAAGTCGGATCAACGGTGGAGATTAGGAATTACAGCACTGTCATGACATACCCTGGCACATGTCAGTAATGCGGGCGATTCTGGGGCGTGCGGTTGAGATTTCATCTGCAACGCTTTAACTACCTCGGCTTTGATCATGACGATCGCGGTAGGCGTCTTATTCTCTTTGTTTTCTGATCTCTTCTCTTTTCCGATCTTCTCATGTCGGGCTCCTCTTTTCCGATCTCTCCTACTCCGGTCTCCTCCTTTATCCGGTCCGATTTAGTCAAAGCATTTATTCCCTCGATTTCCGAGGCGTTCGCTTCGTTTTCCGCTCATAATAAATGCTCAGATTTTTCCTATATATATACCTTCAACCGGGAAGCCCCCCGCATTTGAAATTCTCCTCTTTTCACATTTTATGTTTTAATTGCTTCAGCAACATTCCCGGACATGGTAACAGCTTTTGATCTTTTTCCGGTTGCCCGCTTTGTTCCTTGCCTGAAAATTTACGATCTTGGTGAACGGGAAATTATGATAACTTCATTTGATGACCGAGAGAGAACCGAACTAATTTACTGACTTGGATCGAAGACCTCGATCTTATTGATCTCTAATCATTCGACCGATGCAAATGGCAAACTGATTTCGGGCGAGAAGACTGCTAATATTCCCCTTAACACCGGTGACTGCTCCTTGGCGTTCATCTGGCTCCTCACCACATTGGGTGTTCCGACAGCAGCTCAGTTTCGAGCGGTAACTTTGATGACGACCTCTCTCATTCTCATGAGAGTCATAGTCCCCCCATCTAAGCTGTACATCTATCTGATGTCAACAGCCGGTCTCCTGGTCAAACACATCTTTTGACCCAGCCACGAGACTAGGCTTTGACATAGGCCTTTTAGATAGGATGTTCCACCAATCTCTAGAGATCGCTCTTATGATGTAATCAGACCTTTAATGTAATCCGATCTCTAGAAATCGCCCAAATGATGTAATCAGACCTTTAATGTAATCTGATCTCTAGAGATCGCCCAAATGATGTAATCCGACCTTTTGGAAATAAAATTTTATTTTGTCAATTATCATTTTTATTATTATTTCATTGGTTATTTTTCGATCTCTGAAGTATTTATCTGATCCAGTCCCTAACAGAATAGGCCTTAACCAATCCGCACTTCCAAACATCCGACTTAGTTCACCGATCTGTAACTAGCCGATCTCTTCTATTACGGGATTTTGGAATATTCGTGAGACGTGTCAGAAAAAGCTGGTGAATCCCGCGAACCGATGCGCCACCTGGGACACCGTGAGCATTAAATGCTCAGACGGGTATAAATAAGGGATGGGCCAGCCAGTTGCTCTCTTATGTCATTTTCAGCCTCTCGCGAACAACTTCAAAATTCTCTCGTTTTCTTGAGTTCTTCCGACACCGATCAGACTATGGTAAGGGTTTTAATCTTTCTTTTTAGTTTAAATTCTCTATTTCCTTTGAAAATGAGAGGCGCCGAGGGTCAAAGAGCGGCTAGTCCCCCTTCCGTTCAGGTCTCATGGTCATCTGATGAAGTGGAGGTGGTCGGACCAAGCGTGCGACCTGAACCGCCTCGCCGAGAAGAGCCTGAACCGGTCATAGAAGTGGTTCGATCTCCTCCTCGCCGAGAAGAGCCGCCTCCACCTCCTCCAGTCTCTTTGAGTGCGGAAGGGGGTCCTTCCCAACCTCCTGTAAGGTCCCTTTCCCGAAGTGCCCAAGTCTTGATCTACTCGCTGGAAAAGAATCGCACGGTTCGAGAAAATCCGGGTTTCGCTAAGGTCCTGGGGTCCTCCATCTGCCTTCGGGAAGATCGTGATAGGCTATCTCTGGATAGTCTTGATGACGTCTTGACCAGATCTATGAGCCTGAACGTGGAGTGCTTGGTGAACCAGCACATAGTCCGGGAGAAGGCTCATTGCCTGGGTAAGGAGGTCGAGAAGATGGGTCATGAAGTGGCTTCCCTCTGATCCCAACTCTCATCCGCTCAAAACTATATATCTAAAATTGAGGGGCGGATGAAGTTCTACGAGGACAAGCTGGCCGAGCAAGCTCATGTTCTGGCTGAGCAAGATCGTGTTCTTGAGGAAGTTCAGGCGCTCCGGGCTGGCGAAGTTGCTCACCTCACTGAAGAGCTCAAAGCAAAAGAGGAAAAGGCGATAACAAGGGAGGCTGGCGCTTATGTAAATGCTCACAGGGATCTCTTGGCCGAGCTCAAGAAGTGTTATCCCGAGGAGGACTTCTCCTGGATGGTTGACTTGGCTCCCCAAGACGAAGAGGAAAGCGAGGAGGAGGCTGAGGGTGAGAGAGGAAGCGAGCAAAATGTAGATCAGGCTGGGGGTGATCCTCCAGTCGAATGACTTGTACAAATTTAATATGAAATGAAAATTCCCCTTTTGTTCAGTGAATGGATGTGATCAAAAAATCTCTAAATTACTTAAGCACTTGATTGTCTGAGCATATTAAAACAATTAAAAGTGATTATTAGCCTAAGTGTAAGAGATCAGAAAACAGAATAAGCATGAGATCGGTAGGGAACCAACGCTAAACGGGACTTGATTTAAAATTGGAAATTTGGCTTGAGCACTTAAGGTCAGGATCATCATTAAACCGGATTGGAACTTTAACTTTATCAAACAATTATTTCCCAAACTTTTTAAAGGGAAGATCGGCAATAAGACTGGCGACATAAAAACCTGACGTTGGTTTGGTTTCATCAAACAAGAGATCGAAAATGTGATTGACTTGGCCAAAGAACTCGGTAATTGGTTTGAGAGATCAGTGAGGCTTTGACTGATATGGGGACTTAGTATGGATTCGATTCCTTTTAAGGAGAGATCGGAAGCGTGGTTGTCCGGCAAAGAGAGATCGGAAATGTAGTTGGCTAGCAAAGGGAGACTTAGTGCTGGGGATCGATTTCAAAACTTATTGATTCTGGGGATCGGCCAAAATATGGTGTCAACAGCTGCCCCTCTTTACATAATTTTTATTAAAGGGAAAAAATTTTCCCGTGTAGTAATTATGTAAAGATTCAGACCCATATTTTGGACGATTAGATGTTCGAAGTTAGGGAACTAAAGCCTGCCTAAGTTAGTGACCTAGAGATTGGTAACAGGAGTTAAAATGCTAGAAAATTAAAATCAACTTGGATCAAGGAATCAGAGGTTAATAACAGGAAATTTAAATGCTGAAAATTAAAATCAACTTAGATCAAGGAACCAGAGGTTGATAACAGGAAATTTAAATGCTGAAAATTAAAATCAACTTAGATCAAGGAACCAGAGGTTGATAACAGGAAATTTAAATTGCAGGAAATTAAAATCAACTTAGATCAAGGAACCAGAGGTTGATAACAGGAAATTTAAATGCTGAAAATTAAAATCAACTTAGATCAAGGAACCAGAGGTTGATAACAGGAAATTTAAATGCTGAAAATTAAAATCAACTTAGATCAAGGAACCAGAGGTTGATAACAGGAAATTTAAAATGCAGGAAATTAAAATCAACTTAGATCAAGGAACTAGAGGTTGATAACAGGAATTTTAAATGCTGAAAATTAAAATCAACTTAGATCAAGGAACCAGAGATTGATAACATGAAATTTAAAATGCAGGAAAATTAAAATCAACTTAGATCAAGGAACCAGAGGTTGATAACAGGAAATTTAATTGCTGAAAATTAAAATCAATTTAGATCAAGGAACCAGAGATTGATAACAGGAAATTTAAAATGCAGGAAATTAAAATCAACTTAGATCAAGGAACCAGAGGTTGATAACAGGAAATTTAAAATGCAAGAAAATTAAAATCAACTTAGATCAAGGAACCAGAGGTTGATAACAGGAAATTTAAATTGCTGAAAATTAAAATCAACTTAGATCAAGGAACCAGAGGTTGATAACAGGAAATTTAAATGCTGAAAATTAAAATCAACTTAGATCAAGGAACCAGAGGTTGATAATGAGAAATTTAAATGCTGAAAATTAAAATCAACTTAGATCAAGGAACCAGAGGTTGATAACAGGAAATTTAAAATCAACTTAGATCAAGGAACCAGAGGTTGATAACAGGAAATTTAAAATTGCAGGAAATTAAAATCAACTTCGATCAAGGAACCAGAGGTTGATAACGGGAAATTTAAATGCTGAAAATTAAAATCAACTTACAAAGCAAGTCTAATCTCGACACGAGAAGTTCTTCCCCGATGAAGTGTACTTAACAGGATCCCGAAGGCCAATGATTAATGGAGGACGAGTTACAAGACTTGACCTACGACCTCTTTTCTTCGGATGCCCCTTTTCAGTTCTTGACTTTCTTCTTACTTTGCGAAAAGCGCCCTTGCGGGTTTTCACTTTCCTTTTGTCCATTTGACTAGAAGCGCCCTTCCAGGTTTTCACCTCTAGTTTTTTTTTTTTTTTTTTTTTTAGGCCATTCCCTGCAAATCTCATAGTAAAGTACGTGAGGTTATCAATTGTCAAATCCTAATCTTATGGCAAAAATTTTAACTGATTAATAGCGCATTAAATAATGAGATTGCAGAAGGATAATGTTAAAGAATGAGTATAAAGGAAAGATAAAAGCATACGGAATGAAGTATGACTTTATTACGGTTTTAATAAAAACAAAGATAGAGTTTCAAAGAAAAAGGGTACAAGGATAGATCTCACATATTCCTTGTGGTTAGCTTTGAAGTCCCTTAACTGCCATTATTTCTAGTACTCTGAAGTCTCATGCCATGACGATTTATTTCCCTTCTCGGTTTCATGCTCCTTTCCTTATTTCTCCCTTTTGGTTCTTGGGATGCCCTTTCGGGTTTTCACTCCTAGATTTTTTTTTTTTTTAGCTCGCTCTTTCAGGACGCCCTTTCGGGTTTTCATCCCTCACTCATTTTACAGAAAGTGCCCTTCCAGGATTTTCGCCTTCTTTAACACATTTTGCTAAGAGCGCCCTTTCGGGTTTTCACCCCTACTCTCTTTTTTTTTTTTTTTTTTTTTTCAGGCATAGTATCTCTTGACGGTGTCAGCATTCACAGGTCTTGGAAATTCTTCACCGTCCATGTGGGTCAAGATCAAGGCCCTACCAGAAAATGCCTTTTTAACCACATAGGGTCCCTCGTAAGTTGGTGACCATTTGCCCTGGGGATCGTTTTGGTTTGCCAGCACTTTCTTCAGAACTAGGTCCCCGGGTTGGAACTCGCGTGGGCAAACGCTTTTGTCCAATGCCCTGGCCATTCTCCTCTAGTATAACTGCCCATGACATGCTGCTGCTAGCCTTTTCTCATCCAGAAAGTTTAATTGATCCAACCTCGACTGGATCCACTCTGACTCATCAATCCCTGATTCCTTCAGAATCCTCAGGGAAGGAATTTCAACTTCAATAGGTAATACAGCCTCCATCCCATAAACCAGCGAGTAAGGAGTTGCACCAGTTGAGGTCCTTACAGAAGTCCGGTATGCGTGAAGAGCGTAGGGAAGCATATCATGCCAATCCCTATATGTGACCGTCATTTTCCGGATTATCCTCTTGAGATTTTTGTTTGCGGCTTCCACCGCTCCATTCATCTGGGGACGGTATGGGGAGGAATTGAGATGTTAGATCTTGTATTGATCACATAATTTCTGAATCTTCGGACCATTCAAATTCTTGGCGTTGTCAGTGACGATTTCATTGGGGAGACCGTGCCGGCAGATGATATTATTTCTGAGGAATTTGAGAAATGTGTTCTGTGTAATGTGAGCATAGGATGTCGCTTCGACCCATTTAGAGAAATAGTAGATAGCTACTAAGATAAATCTGTGCCCATTGGATGCCTTAGGGTTGATGGGACCAATCACATCGATGCCCCACATTGCAAAAGGCCATGGTGAGACGAGGTTGAACAATTTGTGAGGCGGCACATTTATCGGATCCGCATAGATCTGACACTTATGGCACTTTCGGAAATACTCGATGCAATCCTTTTCCATTGTAGTCCAAAAATATCCCCGTCGCATGATTTGCTTAGCCATCATATGCCCATTGGCATGGGTTGCACAGTTTCCTTCATGAGTCTCGAAAAGGATTCTCTCCGCCTCTTTTGCATCCACACATCTTAACAATTCGCCATTGGAGCTTCTCTTGTATAGGGTCTCTCCGCTGGGAAAGTATCCCAGTGCTAATCTCCGAATCATCCTCTTTTCGTTTTTGCTTGCCCCTTGAGGAAATTCTTTGGTTCTAATGTAGATCAAGATGTCATGATACCAAGGTTTACCATCAGACTCTTCCTCGATCACGAAGCAGTATGCTGGTTCACTTCTTGCCTTAATCCTCAATACCTGAGTCGTCTGCCCTTCTTCCATTTGAGCCATAACAGCCAGAGTGGCTAAGGCATCTGCAAATTGATTCTTGTCTCGACTAAGGTGAGTGAAAGAGATTTCTTCGAATTTCTTAATCAGCTCCAGTAAGTACTTCTGATATGGGATTAGCTTCGGATCCTTAGTTTGCCATTCCCCCTTGACTTGATAAATGATCAGAGCTAAGTCTCCATACACCTCCAACTTTCTGATCTTCATTTCGATAGCAGCTTGTAGACCCATTACACAAGCTTCATATTCTGCGACGTTGTTGGTGCAGTCAAATCTCAACTTGATAACTATCGGAAAGTGTTTCCCATCCGGGGATACCAATACAGCTCCAATTCCATTACCGGATAAATTGACAGCTCCGTCGAAATATATTTCCCATACATCAGCTGGCTCTTCTTCTCCGCAGTCTATTTCGTTAATTTGCTCATCAGGGAACTCAAAATCCAGAGCTTCATAATCTTGGATAGGGTTTTCTGCTAGGTGATCAGCGATCACGCTACCTTACAAAGCTTTTCGGGTCATATAGACGATGCCATATTGGGAGAGAATGACCTGCCATTTGGCTATCCTTCCTGGCACGAATGGGCTTTCGAATACATACTTGATAGGATCCATTCTGGAAATGAGCCATGTCTTGTGATTCAACATGTAGTGCTTGAGGTGATTCGCTGTCCAGGCTAACGCGCAGCAAGTTTTCTCTAGGAAAAAGTACCTTGACTCACAATCATTGAACTTCTTGCTCAGGTAATAAATAGCCCTTTCTTTTCGGCCGGTATCATCATGTTGCCCCAAAACACATCCCATTGAGCTTTGTTGGACTGCCATATACAGAATCAAAGGCCTTCCCGGCACTGGTGGAACCAATACTGGTGGGTTTGACAGGTACTGCTTGATTTTCTCAAAAGCCTCTTGATAGACTGAATCCCATTGAGTGGTGTTGTTCTTTTGAAGTAGTCTAAAAATAGGCTCAGCCTTAGCGGTGAGATTGGAAATAAACCTTGATATGTAGTTCAACTTCTCCAAGAAACTGCGCACCTCCCTTTCTGTTCTTGGGGATGGCATCTCTTGAATGGCTCGAACTTTGTCTGGATCAACTTCTATTCCTTTCTCACTCACTATGAATCCCAATAACTTCCCAGATCAAGCTCTGAATATGCATTTGGCAGGGTTCAGTTTCAGCTGATATTTCCTGAGTCTCTCGAATACTTTTCTCATCACCTGCAAATGACTCTCTTCTCCCCTGGATTTAATGATCATATCATCCACGTACACCTCCACTTCTTTATGCATCATATCATGGAATAATGTGACCATAGCGCGTTGGTAGGTGGCTCTAGCATTCTTTAACCCGAAAGGCATGACCCGATAGCAAAATACCCCCCATCGAGTGATAAAAGCAGTCTTCTCCTTGTCTTCCTCATCCATTGGGATTTGATTGTATCCCGATGCCCCGTCGATACACGAACACCTGCCCAATCCCGCAGCATTGTCTACTAACACATCAATGTGAGGGAGAGGGAAATCATCATTCAAGCTCGCTTTATTAAGATCCCTGTAATCAATGCACACCCTAACTCTCCCGTCCTTTTTCATTACCGGGACAATGTTAGCTATCCATTGTGGGTATTTGACTACTTCCAGAAACCCAGCATCATACTGCTTCTTGACCTCATCCCTAACTTTGAGCAGTGTGTCAGGATTCATTCTTCTTAATTTCTGCTTTACCGGGATTGTCCCCAGAATTAGGGGAATTTTGTGCGTTACTATATAAGGGTCCAAACCAATCATATCATCATAACTCCATGAGAATACGTCTAGGAATTCCCTGAGCAGACTGATCATATCTTCTAATTCTTCACTCTCCACAACCTTAAGTTCCCTTTTGTCTTCTTCCGTGCCTAAGTTTGTGGTGCACGTTTTGTCTCCACAAGGCACTAGGGAAGGCTCATCTCTTTCATCCCTTTCTTCTGTGAGCTCCACCTCAGGATCACTTAAAGTTATGGCAGTTATAGGGATTTCAAAATTAACTAGAGGAATTTCTGAGTCTATTGAATTATTAGGTGCTAATTGATGAATGGTCCTGAATGAACGAAAATAGAATATATTATAAGGATGGAATTCAAAAGGAAAGAAAAAGAGAATTGGATATAAAATGCTCTATTAATCCGTTTAACATTTATGAAATAAGAAAAGGGTCCATTTACAATATTACACTTGCCACCATGGACAAAATGATCAAGTGTAGATAACCAAAAGTACTTTACTCGAAATTAAGTACAGGGATGTCCTCTGCTGTCCAGTTGTCCAATTCTTGCCCCTCAGCCATTGGCAAGACCAGAGCCCCATATAAGGAATCCAAGTGGATGACATCGATGGACGGTTCATCGAGTGATTCTTCTACCTCTGCCGGATTTTCAATGACCGATTTAGTGAAGACTTCTGTGATTCTCGGAACTACCTTCATTCTCCCGATTTTCTGATCGAATCTCTGATCCCGAAGTCTGTTCCTCATCCAGAATCGCCCATCCATGAGGGCACCTTCCTCATAACCCAAACCACAGCGGCCTACCTTCTGGATAGCCGGTATAGGTTCAACAATCCCTTGCAATGTGGCGCCTAGGCCTTTACCCTCTTCATACCCATTCTTTGACATTATCTTGGCTACCATAGCCATAGCCCCTTCATTTCTTGAGACGGTTTCTTGTAATTCGAGGGCCTGGAAGGAGCTTTCCAACGACTCCTCAGCAGCTTCCACATAAGTGATTGTGGCTTGGTAACCAGTATGGCTTCTTCCCCTCTCACAGTGATGATTTTGCCGTCCATAATATACTTTATCTTCTGGTGCAAAGTTGAAGGAACGGCATTTGCTGAATGGATCCAAGGCCTCCCCAGCAACATAGTATAGGCAGGTTCAATATTCATCACTTGGAATGTGATGTTGAAGGTGCATGCGCCAATTTGGAGGGGTAAGTCAATGTCTCCCAGCACTTCTCTCCTTGTACCGTCAAAGGCTCTTACCACCATAGCACTCTGACGTACATCCGATCGGTCAACCGGCAGCCTGGCTAAGGTGGCACTAGGCAGTACATTGAGCGCTGATCCATTATCAATAAGGACCTTGGCCACTATACAACCTTTACATTTCACCGTCACATGTAGAGCCTTAGTATGTGCTAAACCTGCAGGGTTTATCTCTTCTTCAGAAAAGGTGACAAAACTGGATGCCTGGATTTGTTCCACTATCTTCTCGAACTGCCCTGGTGTGATGTTAGGGTTCACAAAAGCCGGATCCAGAATTTTTTGTAGGGCTTGACGGTGCACTTCGGAGCTCATAATCATTGACAATAGTGAAATTCTGGCGGGTGTCTTCCTTAACTGCTCAACCACGTCATATTCACTCTGCTTCATTATTTGAAGCAACAGCTCTTCCTCTTCTTTAAGCCTAGCGGGCTCTACTTCCTCCATTTTCTCAACCTCCTCTTCTGTACTCCTCTGTGACTCTCCCATTTTTACTTTCCCTCTCTTCTTTTCTTTTTCATCAGACCCGTAACATCTCCCACTTCTAGTTATAAACTCAACCTCTGATTCGAGCGGGGAAGATTTTGTGGCAATGGCGGGCTGAGGATTAGGTTGGGGAGTAGTACTGCTGGTAGGTCCGGCGTAAGTCATTCTGAAATGCTCATGGGGAGTGAAGCACGGTTTTAGAGGTGCCGGAGGTGAAGCAAGATTAGGAGCCAACGTACTGCTTGACGCTCCTTGGGTGAAAACTTGGAAGTTATAATTCCAAGGTATGGCATGGGTATTGGTGACAGGGAGCTGAGGCGGAATTCGGATAATCGTCACTGGTGGTGAGGCTACTGGGGGTGAGAAGGTGATTATGGGTTTAGAGGTGGAAGCATTTTGACTGAATCTAGCTGTGTTCACTCCCCCTTCCATCTTTGACCTTGTCTGGCATCTCAGAACTTTGAGGGACAGTAAGTTCTGGATTTCTTGCTTGAACTCTTTACAATTTTGCAGCTGGTGGTTAGCTACCCTTCCATGATAGGGGCATCCCGCCTCATCCCCAGGTTCTGGTGTCTGAAGGTGGAGGTAACCTTCCCTCATTGCCATTCTAAAAATTTCCCCAAAGTGAGGAATCAGTTGATCTACCTCCGGTGTCGACCCTTCTCTTTCTGACTCTATCATGTTTATGCCATTGCCGGTATTATGATTGGGCAATGGGTTTGAAGTAACATTGGGGAGGGAACCATTTCCCTCAATCTTCAACCACCCATTTCTGATTAAAGCGTGCACTCTCCCTCTGAGTGCCCCGCAGTTGTCAGTTGAATGCCCTTGTGCCCCTCCATGATACTCACAACAGGCAGTGGCATCATACCACCTGGGGTACGGTGGCTAAATTGGGTCTAGGGGAACTGGTACTATCTTATTTATACCGACGAGGTATTGGTATATTTCGCTGAGTGGGAGGGGCAGAGGTGGATCAGGGTTCCTTGGTGGTCTCAGGCTGTTTTGGGGTGGTCTAGGTTGAGTAGGAGGAGGAGGTGGTCTGGGCTGGTAATTTGTAGATGGTGGATACTGTGGGCGTGGGTGTGGATAATTTGGGAAAAGAGGTGGAATGTTTGCAACGGTTTGGCCATGAGTGGGAGGATATGGCCGGTAGTTATTTTGAGGAAGTGGGGAGTAATTGTTCTGTCGGGTGATGGAATGCACATCACCCTCCTTCTTTTTGCCAAAACTGGCAGTTTTCTTCGCAGGATTCTCAGTCAACTCCTACAGTCGTCCCATTCTTAAATTAGCTTCTATCCTCTCACCAGCTTGGATAATATCCGAGAAGCTGTTGGAAGTGTTTCCAATCATCAAATTGAAGTAAGGAGCCTTCAACGTCTCAATGAACAAGGAGCATAGTTCATTGTCGGTCACTGGAGGATATACTTCTGCAGCCTTTTCTCTCCATCTCTGAGCATATTCCTTGAAGCTTTCTCTGTCTCTCTGCACCAGGTTTTGGAGGTCTCTCCTCGTGGGGGCTACATCGCAGTTAAATTTATACTGTTTCAGGAAAGCATTAGCCAAATCCTTCCAGGAGCGCAGTTTGCTCCTGTCCAACTGTATGCACCATCTTAGGGCTGCCCCGGAGAGACTCTCGTGAAAGAAATGGATGAGAAGTCTGTCATCTTTTGTCAAGGAAGACATTTTGGCAATGTAGGTTGCCAAGTGGATGCGGGGGTCTGAGTTCCTGGTATACTTGTCGAAGTCCGGGATTTTGAACTTGGGCGGCACCACCACGTCTGGCACCAATCTCAGTGATGCCACATCGACTGAACCATACATGTTTAGCCCCTCTATTACTCTCAATCTCTCCTCTAGAGCAGACAGCTTCTCATTTTCCCTGGTCTTACTTTCTCCTATTGCATGAAATACTCCCCCAGTTGGGAGATGAGGGGTGGAGTGGATTGGAGGGACTAGGACTGAAGGGTATGGTTCGGGATTAGAAACAGCTGGATAGTAGGAGAAAGGTGGGTCATTATTTATGGTAGTCGGATTGACAATGATTGTTGGGTCCAGGATAGGTGACTGAAAGGTAAAAGAAGTTGAAGCTTGGTGCGGATCATTTGTTGTAGGTGGTGGAGGAGGTAATGGTAAGTTAGGTTCTGAAGCAGGTTTATTCTGGGACATCTCCCTCATTAGTCTCATAAGTTCTGAGACCTGATCTTTCAGCTCGGACACCTGCCCTTGTAGGTTCTGTACTTGTTCCTGGTCTTCCATTATCTTCTTTGTTCATGATCTTGTTAAGTACACCCGTTTGGGTTGAACCGTGTGCTTGGTCAGACTTGCTTTTTTTGAAGCAATGTTGATTTTCTGTAGAGAAAGTAAAAAGCTTTTTAATAAATTTTGAGTTTCGTAAAAACTAAAGGTCTTGGTTCGGACAAAGGATACAGTGGCATTTTGGAGCTAGAATGAAGTCTGCAGAAGGATAATTGCATCAATTTTATCATGGCATCATTCGATAGTCTGACTGTGAATGACTAGATTGAATGCACATTTATGATACCTGTCCATATGGCACATCCAATTTTTCGCATGACCCTGGTGAGGGGGTTCCTATGGGAGTCATACTATTCATTCATAATTTTGCTAAACAATGGCCCAAAAATTATCCTATTAACTGAATAATTCATACACAGCATTCTTTACGTCGGCCTAGGCTCAGGAAGGTTCTTTATAATGAGATTACTTTTTTTGAGATACTCATATAACCTTTCTTCCTGTCTGGCAGGGTTGAACACTTTCAGAGCATATTCGGATTCAGGTAGGAGTTCTTGTTTTCCTTGTGCTATCATTCTCTCCAGCTGTTCAACATTCTCTTTCAGCTCCTGATTGAGAGCAGCTTGTCTTTCTTTTTCCTTTCTTTCCTTAGCACATTCTTTCAGAATATCGTTGATGAGTAGTGCCTGTTCCTTCAATTCGAGCTTCTTCTTTTTGTTTTCTTGTTTATACTCTTCTACGAGTATCTCTTGGTATTTCATTTTTTCCTGAAGCTTACTATTCTGTACTTCTACTTCTTTTACCAGAGCTTGGAGAGAGCTTTTTTCCTTTTCCCACTGTGCCTCTTGCTCTTCGAACCCCATCTTTTCGGTTCTTGCCTCTTCCCTGAGTCTTCTTACTTTTCTCTTAAGGTTCTACTGTTGATCCTCCAACTGTTTTATTTATTCTTGTGAGTTCTCGGTGTTTACCTCCTGTAGTGAGTCAGCCAGATGATTATTAGCTTCTTCAGATAGGACGTTTCGGCGAGGATCGCTGTCTTTGAATTTTGTTGAATCTACAGTTAAGTGTTCTTGGTTCCTGTCAGCCCTCCATTTAAGATAATCGCTCGTGGCACTCGGACCTTTAGGCGACCTCTCTATCAGAGTGATGTTTTCCCAAGATTTGCGAGCTATTTTCAACCCTTCCTCTTCCTTGAGCTCATGGTAGAAATTACCTTGGTGGTATTCCTCAATGTTGACTCTGAACTGTGTTGAGCCAAACTGTCTCATTACTAATGCCGGATTGTAACTTGTGTACCCAGTCACTCCGATTAGGGGTACCGATTAATTACCGTACTGATCAAAATGGATTGACTTGACGTCCACAATTTCCTCCAACAGTAGTCGTGGCTATTGAAGCTCAAAATCCGTTCTTGCCACTGTGGTTCACCCTTCAGGCTGATTACTAATCGGGTCATTTTCTCGATGAGGGGCTGGTCAAGGTACCAAGTTAATCCCTTCGTCTCCACAGGACACATATGACTGATAATCCAGAGATGCAACAATTGAGAACAACACTTAATGGACCCCTTGCCTTGTTGTCTGCAGTAAGTAAGGGTTAAGAAAGTCTCGGCAAGAATTGCCGGTACTGGATTGACCTTCTGTTTCTCCACTGCCAAGAACATTTCCACAACACCGCAGGTTATGATTCCGGAAGGTCCAGGGAACAAGATCAGGCCATAGACTGCTAAAGCGAATATCAATGAAGCTTGATCCCACTGTTCATCTTGGATGCATTGATCTAACCCCTTCTTGAGATAAGTCCAATACCATCCATGCGTGTTTCCTTTGATAGTTTCCCTCGCCTTTGCTTCTTCTGGTGGAATCCCCAGCATATATGCGAACCGTTTCCAGGTCTGCCTATGTTCGAGGTGTAGGTAAATCCGATTCTGCGCTGCATAAGGGATTTCTAGCAACGCTTGATATTCTTCCATAGTGGGAGTAGTATCAATGTCGTTGAAAGAGAACACCCCAAACTTAGGGTTCCAAACTGGCAACATGGCCTTTAGTGCCGAGACTTGAACTTTAACTTGCATCAAAGTTACAATCCTCCCATATTTCTTCTCAAATTGTGCTTTGACCTGATCGGGAAATGACTTCCAACCATTGGCCAGACCCCCGAGACTGTTCATCCTGACTTCAATCTTGCTCAGGTCTAGTGGAGGTAATGAGCCTGTGTCATTTTGTAGGGGTACTGAACTATTTTTGGGCCATGGTTTAGTATTCTATTCTAATTTAAGAACTTCTTCTGCCGACTGACTCGAGGAGGCCATATTTAAAAAATGATGCTTATCCTTTTACAGACCTTAATTTGGTGATACCTGCAGGAAAAACTTGTTAGCAGGATAGATTCAGGTAATCTTGAATTATACAGTTGGCAAAGTGACACCTACACATTTATCAAAGTAGGAAAGTGTGTAGGTTTACTTAACAGTATGATCCAAGATAACCCTCAAAAATAAGAACTAAATAGAACACAAGAAAAATAGGGTAAGAGTAAGTATGCCCCTTTTGTCCTAAAATAAGGAGAGTCCTAAAACCGGCTGGGTGCTACCTAATTGGGTAGTTATATCTTATAAGGTAGCTTGCTACGGCTTCCAGCTATCGTGATAGTTTAGCTCAAGGTCTAATTTTCTAAAAACCACAGGTTCCCAAATTGCCCCTACTGTAAACAGTAGAGCCCCATTCTATTCCCCATGATACTATCGGGAAAGTTCCACGGGTATCACAGTGAATAGAACGAGTTTCAATTTGAGCAGAAGCCTTCACGGATACTAACGGGGTAAAAACCCACGGGTACCGCTACATGACCCCCTCCTACTTTCCTAAAAGGGTAAGAAAGCCTGGGTATAGGGCTGAAGTGTGTGAGGACATTATGTGAGTGCTCAGTGTGTGTAAGGACACCTTTACCTCTTCCCAATTCAGGGGGATTTTTATTTTTCCTTTTTTTTCTTTTAAACGAAGAGCGCTGTAGGAAGTAAAACAAGCAAGACAAGCAAAACGGTTAGCAGGAATAACAAAAAATTAAAGTAAAAAATTTTGCGGAGTGAGTCCACCTAACTATGATTTGATCGTAAAATTAAATCTACTCCTCTGGACCAAGGTTAAGTTATTTGAATATCCCCAGTGGAGTCGCCAAGCTGTCGCAAGGTGTTTTGCGGTAGCCTGGATGAACACTCACCGAAGTGGGAAAGAGTGAGGAGTCGCCACTTTAATTTTGAGGGAAATTAAAGAAAACCATTTGCGAAAATAAATTAAAATGAAACCACTTCAAAAACAGAGATTCTAGGTTCAGGTTCCGTAAACGGGTGGGGAAGGTGTTAGGCACCCCACCTCGTCCCTCAATAAGGGTAAGCAGATTTAACTTCACGTTCTTTATAAATTAGAATTAATAGTTAGGAGGGTTTGAATGGAAATGTTAATCCTTTTGACAAAAAGGAATATTTGATTTTTCACTAATTCGGATTACCCAGATAAATAAGTAAATGAGACAACCTTAGTGAGTTACTATTGTATATTAGTTTTGTTTGAGGGGCCATTTTATATATTTATTAGAATTCAATTTGAGAATCGGATAAGAACTCTCCTCCGATCTCTTTTAGATTAAAATTAGAATTTTAGAGTGAGAATCGGATAAGATCTCTCCTCCGATCTCTTTTAGACATTTGTTAAAATTTTAAGTGAGAATCGGATAAGAACTCTCCTCCGCTCTCTGTTAAATATTCATTAAAATTTTAGGCTTGAGGATCGGATAAGAATTCTCCTCCAACCTCTTTTAAATTATTTGTTAAAATTTTAGGTGAGAATCGGATAAGAACTCTCCTCCGCTCTCTGTTAAATATTCATTAAAATTTTGGGCTTGAGGATCGGATAAGAACTCTCCTCCGACCTCTTTTAAATTATTTGTTAAAATTTTAGGTGAGAATCGGATAAGAACTCTCCTCCGATCTCTTTTTAAATATTTGTTAAAATTTTGGATTGAGAATCGGATAAGAACTCTCCTCCGATCTCCTTTTAAAATTTTGGATTGAGAATCGGATAAGAACTCTCCTCCGATCTCTTTTACTTGAATGGAAGCCGGATGAGGACTTTTCCGATCTCTTGAAGTTTTACGTATCGTAAGAGCCTAAGACTAAAGATTCTGGTATTCAAAGATACCGAGGACCTGAATAAAGCTTCTTTTGGCTCATTGGTACCTCGCAACTCGACAAGGGATACGAGACTGGATTTTACCGACCTCCTATGTAGTCCCCTTTACAAGCACCTTTTGGCAAATGATGCTCGATCTACCCTATTTGCTTATCTAAGATTTGGTTTTATTCCGCGTTGTGACGTCTTTCCCAATCGTTTTCTGTGTTGTTCTAGTGATTCAACTTTACTATTTTCTGACTTATTATTCAGACCTTTCAATATTTTAAAAAGACTCTTAAGATACGATTACCTACATTTTGTCCAACTACTCATACACTACTCGGGACTAGAACATTTACATATGGGAATCCAAAAAGAATGAACTGATGAACAAAAAGAAAATTTGAGAAAAGCCTTCTTCGAGGGCCTTTTTAACACAATATGAAACTAACGAACATTGCTAGCATGAAGCAAAAGAAATACGTAAAATAAAAATGAGCACTAAATAAAGTAGCGGTAAAGCACACTCACCTGTAGGGAATCGGAACTATGGGATTAACTATGGAGCCACAAAAGCGTGATAAAGTTACGGGCTGATATCCTAAGGACTGAGGTTTGCCTTGAGATGATGAATGTCTCGTTAAGATGCAGTCAAGCCAAAGCAGTAACCTGGTCTGATGAGGTTAAACTTGGGAAACGGGAATGCAGATGAAGATAACAAAGACTGACCTGATGGTGAGAATGTAAAGAGTTTCAGTATTCAAGACCACGTTTAAGAAAATACTTTAGAAAACTGGTTTCTGAAGTTTTTCTATCTATCCAAACTAAAGAGAATAGCAGAGTAACAAACTGAATCGAGTTTCAGAGTTCTTCCACTATAATTCCCACCCTTGTCATTTTTCGTTCGTCCCCTTGAACAGTTTTCATGCAGGTATTTATAGGAACCGGGTGCTCCACCTGAAGGGTCAAGATCTATTTTGAGGGAGATGGAGGGTCAGGATTTCAAAGGACATGATCTGAGGTTCAGCAATTAAAGAGAATCAGAACGGACGGCCGAGATCTCCTTTAGAATATTTGTCCTTTTCCTCTTCTAATCTGACGGTCCCAAACTCTCTTGTCCGGGGCGATCCGAGGGCTAGGAGTGAAAGGCGCTGGTCTTATCGTCTTCCTCTTTGATCCAAGGGCTCCGGACTCGTCCTTACAAGTCGGATCAACGATGGAGATTAGGATGTACAGCACTATCATGACATACCCTGGCACATGTCAGTAATGCGGGCGATTCTGGGGCGTGCGGTTGAGATTTCATCTGCAATGCTTTAACTACCTCAGCTTTGATCATGACGATCGCGGTAGGCGTCTTATTCTCTTCATTTTTCGATCTCTTCTCTTTTTCGATCTTCTCATGCCGGGCTCCTCTTTTCCGATCTCTCCTACTCCGGTCTCCTCCTTCATCCGGTCCGGTTTAGTCAAAGCATTTATTCCCTCGATTTCCGAGGCGTTCGCTTCGTTTTCCGCTCTCAATAAATGCTCGGATTTTTCCTATATATATACCTTCAACCGGGAAGCCCCCCGCATTTGAACTTCTTCTCTTTTCCTCTCACATTTTCTGTTTTAATTGCTCCGGCAACATTCCCGGACATGGTAACAGCTTTTGATCTTTTTCCGGTTGCCCGCTTTGTTCCTTGCCTGAAAATTTATGATCCTGGTGAATGGGAAATTATGATAACTTCATTTGATGACCGTGAGAGAACCGGACTAATTTACCGACCTGGATCGAAGACCTCGATCTTATTGATCTCTAATCATTCGACTGATGCAAATGGCGAACTGATTTCGGGCGAGAAGACTGCTAATATTCCCCTTAACACCGGTGACTGCTCCTTGGCGTTCATCTGGCTCCTCACCACACTGGGTGTTCCGACAGCGGCTCGGTTTCGAGCGGTAACTTTGATGACGACCTCTCTCATTCTCATGAGAGTCATAGTCCCCCCCCCCCCATCTAAGCTGTACATCTATTCGATGTCAACAGTCGGTCTCCTGGTCAAACACATTTTTTTACTCAGCCACGAGACTAGGCTTTGACATAGGCCTTTTAGATAGGATGTTCCACCGATCTCTAGAGATCGCTCTTATGATGTAATCAGACCTTTAATGTAATCCGATCTCTAGAGATCGCCCAAATGATGTAATCAGATCTTTAATGTAATCCGATCTCTAGAGGTCGCCCAAATGATGTAATCCGACCTTTTGGAAATAAAATTTTATTTTATCAATTATCATTTTTATTATTATTGCATTGGTTATTTTCCGATCTCTGAAGTATTTATCCGATCCAGTCCCTAACTGAACAGCCCTTAACCAATCCGCACTTCCAAACATCCAACTTAGTTCACCGATCTATAACTAGCTGATCTCTTCTATTATGGGATTTTGGAATATTCGTGAGACGTGTCAAAAAAAGTTGGCGAATCCCGTGAACTGATGCGCCGCTTGGGACACCGTGAGCATTAAATGCTCAGACGGGTATAAATAGGGGATGGGTAAGCCAGTTGCTCTCTTATGTCATTTTCAGCCTCTCGCGAACAACTTCAAAATTCTCTCGTTTTCTTGAGTTCTTCCAACACCGATCGGACTCCGGTAAGGGTTTTGATCTTTCTTTTTAGTTTAAATTCTCTATTTCCTTTGAAAATGAGTGGCGCCGAGGGTCAGAGAGCGGCAAGCCCCCCTTCCGTTCAAGTCTCATGGTCATCTGATGAAGTGGAGGTCGTAGGACCAAGCGTGCGACCTAAACCTCCTAGGGTCTCTGTTCCAGCTCGGGGGCAAGCAGCACCATTAAGGCATGTACCTTCTTCAGGGAGAGAGAATCTTCCCATGGACGAGCTGCCATCGATCTTGCAAGAAACCGACCTGCAATCGTTCAGCTAGGAGTACAACATTGAGCCTGATTCATATGAACTTATCCGGTGTCACGGCGATCTCCGAGCCAATCACTTCTTCAAAGAGAACGACATGATTATAGTATACGAAGAACAACTAAAAGCCGAGCTACGGTTCCCTCTTAACGACTTCTTCAAGGAAGTCTTAAAATTTCACCAAGTGTGCATAGCCCAAGTCCACCCGAACTCGTGGCTGATCTTAGTAGCCTTCCGAGGCCTCTGCCGAGCTAAGGGATTCCGTCCTACAGCTAAGGTATTCGCCGAACTGCATAGATTAACTCGTCGAAAGGACAACGAGTATTGGTTCTTCCAGGCGAAGCCACATTGCAGGCTTTTCACCGATCTGCCCTCCTCCCTGAAAAATTGGAAGAACCGCTTCTTCATTCTAAGGAGCAAAATTCAGAATGGCTTCGAGGGTTTCCTCGTAGCTGGCTGCACCAAGGCCCGTTAATTCCAAAACGCCTTACCTTGAGTAAGGAGGAAGGCCTAATGGTGATGGAGTTAAAAGATCAGGCGGGCAAAGAGAGGTTCTCTTGTTTGGATGCAGTGACTGCCGAACTGCATCACTGGACAACGGAATTGATCACTGGCAAAGATCGAGGGCTTCAGCTCTCTGACCTCGACATCGGTATTTTCTATATCTCAGATCTTTGGACCTTAGCGATCTCACTGACCTCTTCTTGGTGCAGGTTTGGCAAGCGGCGAAGCTTCCAAGGAGAGCCGAAAGCGGAAGAGAGAGATTTCCCGGAAAGTGCGGGAGATGAAGCGTTTTGAGCTGCTTCAAACGCACGGTCATGATCCCAGGGAGATGCAAGGAGGCTCGTCTCAACCCTCGAAACCGCCGGTCATAGAAGTGGTCCGATCTCCTCCTCGCCGAGAAGAGCTGCCTCCACCTCCTCTAGTCGCTTCGAGTGCAGAAGGGGGTCCTTCCCAACCTCCTGTAAGGTCCCTTTCCCGCGGTGCCCAAGTCTTGATCCACTCTCTGGAGAAGAACTGCACGGTTCGAGAAAATTCGGGTTTCGCTAAGGTCCTGGGGTCCTCCATCTGCCTTCGGGAAGATTGGGATAGGCTGTCTCTAGATAGTCTTGATGACATCTTGACCAGATCTATGAGCCTGAACGTGGAGTGCTTGGTGAACCA
The DNA here is from genome assembly GCF_030052815.1 of Hevea brasiliensis. Lineage (NCBI taxonomy): Eukaryota > Viridiplantae > Streptophyta > Magnoliopsida > Malpighiales > Euphorbiaceae > Hevea > Hevea brasiliensis. The sequence goes on along the minus strand of NC_079510.1, from coordinate 15,601,392 downwards.
GCACATAGTCTAGGAGAAGGCTCATCGCCTGGGTAAGGAGGTCGAGAAGATGGGTCATGAAGTGGCTTCCCTCCGATCCCAACTCTCATCCGCTCAGAACTATATATCTGAAATTGAGGGGCGGATGAAGTTCTACGAGGACAAGCTGGCCGAGTAAGCTCATGTTCTGGCCGAGCGAGATCGTGTTCTTGAGGAAGTTCAGGCGCTCCGGGCTGGCGAAGTTGCTCACCTCACTGAAGAGCTCAAAGCAAAAGAGGAAGAGGTGGTAACAAGGGAGGCCGGCACTTATGTAAATGCTCACAGGGATCTCTTAGCCGAGCTCAAGAAGCGTTATCCCGAGGAGGACTTCTCTTGGATGGTCAACCTGGCTCCCGAAGACGAAGAGGAAAGCGGGGAGGAGGCTAAGGGCGAGAGAGGAAGTGAGCAAAATGTAGATCAGGCTGGGGGTGATCCTCCGGTCGAATGACTTGTACAAATTTAATATGAAATGAAAATTCCCCTTTTGTTCAATGAATGGATGTGATCGAAAAATCTCAAAATTACTTAAGCACTTGATTGTCTGAGCATATTAAAACAACTAAAAGTGATGGGAACTCAAGGAAATATGGTGGGAGTTTAAGCAAGGTTCTAGGGTAAAATTTAGTGTTGGGAACTCAAGGAAATATGGTGGGAGTTTAGGGTTTCATGAGCTTGCCAAGCTCATCAATGGAGGGAGATGGGAAGAGTCACGTTTTGGGGAAGAAGAAGAAGAAGAATGGCTGCTGTAATTTGTGTTATTTTGGTCTTCATTTATGTCTTTTAATAGTTTAGTCAAATGGTAGCTTATTTGTGATTGGTCACAATTTGTAAATGACATCATCAAGATGTCATAATTGAGCTTTTTCTTCATTTTCTTTCCTTTCCTCCACTAATCATTTTCAATTTGATTTCTAGTAATGTTTATTCATATTTTATGTTATATTAATTATTTACTCAACTGGACAAGTCGGCCAAAAATCACCTCGGAAAGCGAAATGACCAAAATGCCCTCCGTTTGGCTTAACGGGTCAAAATTGGCTGTACCGATTGAAAAATTTTTCTAAATATTTTCTTGGCATTCTAATGCCATAGGAACCTCAATAACCCTTCTCTGGAGTCCCAAAAATTATTTTATGATTTTCCCCTGTCTAGGGCTCCTCGTTATGAACCGCAACTTACCTCTGGTTACCCATCGCTTGGGCACCGGCTATTTTAACTTAACTGTATTTTATTTCTAAAATTTTTACTAAATTTTTCTCATTAATATTTGAGTTAATTATGATCCCTCACTTAAATTTAATTATTTTTCCGGACGTTCTAGCTGTTCGGACCGACACCGGTCACCGGAACAGTAGGATGTACGGAATTGCTACCGGGAGGATGTTACAACTCTTCCCCTCTAATTTAAATTTCGTCCTCGAAATTTCTTTGGATGTTTTGGTTCTAAGATAATTCTTTTACCTTTCTATTACTCCATCTGTCTACTTCTTTTGTATACATGGTACCATTTAGTCTTTTTGAATCTATCATTATACACTTAGGCATATCATAAAAAGAAATATTTTACCTCAAATTCACATCTGGGGCTTCTTGCTCCTCTCCGGCTTGGGTGACATTTGGAAGTGGTGTTACTGTTGTACTTGGTCCTTCCATGGCCTCTGTCTGGGTCCGTGGTATATTCCTCTTAGGACAATCTTTCAGACGATGGTCTATGGCCCCACATCTATAACAGGCTCCAGTCAATCCCCTACATTCACCTTTATGCCACTTGTTACAATGGCCACATTTTCTTGCTAATCCTGGCGCACTCACTATTAGTGTTTCTGGTTGATCTCTCCTGGGTATAGGCTTGGGTCTAGATCTCCTACTTTGATCATATGTCTGACTTAACTGTTCTCTCGGCCTCTTATTACTAGACTGTCCAAATTTCCTCTTTTGCTGATCACCACTCCTCTTCTGTTCCTCTTCATGAACACAGGTAATATATTTCTTTCTGAACTCTATCAGAAAGAATTCCCAAGTTACGTCGGCTGGTGGCACTACCTTGGTTACGACATCCCACCACCGATATGCAGCTTCTTGTAACAAAGAAACTGCACACTCCAAACTCTGTTCTGGTGTGCAATGGAGCTGCTGCAGGACTCTTTCAGTCCTTTCTAACCAATACTCAGCCGCTGCAGAATCGTCTTCCTTTCTACCATTGAAATCTACAGCTCCATATTTCCTAATTTTTCCAAGAGGTGATTTCTGCTGAGATAGTGGTGGAATAACCTGATCATCTGTCGAAAGAATCCATCATCTGCTCAAACAAGGCTGTTGGGGTTGTACAGGCACCTCTTGCCTTCTTTGGGCGGGATCTCCCCGATTTTCAATATTACTACCAGTCGGAATACGGCTTACTACTTCTTCTTCTACTGCCCTCTGCGATTCTGAGTCCATACCTTAACCTAAAATAATCAAGAAAACAGATCTGCATTAGTGTCACCTCGACTCATATGAATGCAATGCATGATATGCAATCTATCTAGGTCCAGAAACGCCTAAACCATGCTCTGATACCACTAAATGTGACACCCCTTACCCGACTACAGTGTAGCCGAGCAAGTTATGCCACTCAGTGTGCCCAGCACTCTATTTTTATCTTAATTAATTTTTTTATCATAATTTTGAATATAACTTGTGAAATATAATTCATTTTAAGCCATTTATCGAAATTATTATTTCTTTGAGGTTCGGAAATTTTAAAGAAAATCCAGAATCTAGGCTAAAAATGGAGAAAACAGTTCTTCGGAACCTGTGAAAAACAATTCCTATATTCATTTTCCATCATCTCAACTCCATTTATCAAATTCTCAACAATGTTCAATCTCAGTTCTCATTCATCCATCTCATATGATACCATGCATAATTCATATATAAACATTCACTTTTCCATTTACAACCACACTTTTCATTATTTACATGAATATCAAAATACATTACATAAGTTTCAAATACATATGAGAAAATAAAATCAATTACAAAATACCAAAATGACATCTAGCGTCCTACCAATGCTATGACGATGGGTGACACGGACACTATGCGTAATCGTGAACTGCCTTACCGAATCTGTGGTCTACTGGTGCTCTGTCCAATCTTCAGTACCTACGCGTTGCAAAAGCGACGCGCTAAGCATAAAGCTTAGTGGTGCAAATAATAAAATAGAAAGAAATAATATGCAAATAAAAATCATAATTTCTTAGCCATTGTGTTCATAAGAACTGAATAATTACCAACTTAGTGTTTAGTCGAGGGCTAATTACATTTTATGATATTAACTTCTTCATGCATTTTGTTAATTATTTTCTTCATGATCTTGAGTTTCTTTGTATTCTATCGTAATCATTTCTGATATTTAATTTTCGTATTTTCTTTAACAATCAGTTCATTTACAGTTATACTTTTCCATGCCCAAGTAACCTATACTGAACGACTGGACTGGATAATGGGTCGTTGGCACTGGATACCGCGGTGCCTTGGGCCGTCATATCATGGGACGCAGAACGTCAACTATGTATGCAGTCAGTATGGCTAAAAAGCCATGATATCACATAATCGGGCATAAAAGCCATGCATACGGGCATAAAAGCCATGAATACGGGCATAAAGCCATGAATACGGGCATAAAGCCTTTCGTTTCGCAGTACTGCTAAACAATACCCTATTGGCATACCAAACTATCCAAACCAATCACATTAGGCCTACTAGGGCATTTTGCATTTTTAAGTTTCACAATTTTTTGAATTTCAAGTTTTCATGTCACTATTCATTTCATTAGTCAACTAAAATGTTGACTTTTGCATAAACAATAGGTACATTGGTTTTAATACTCCCAACATACCACATTTTGTATTCAAAACTTGTTAGTTTTGGTCACTTTCTCAAAGTTTAGGTCATTTTGGCAAAATTGCCAATTTTTTAGTTTTGGTGTCACTATTCACCTCATTGGTCAACAAAAATGTTGACTTTTAGAATAAAAATGTGTACATTGACTTTGGCACTCCCAACATACCACATTTGGTGTTTAAAACTTATTGGCATTAAGTGTTAATACCATTTCCAAGCATTAAACCAAAGGAGCAGATTTTTCAGTTTTGGTGAGTCAACTTCACTGTTCCATTGGACACTGTTACTGTTGGAATTTGAAGAAATGTATAACATGAAAGTTGTTCCTTATTTTGTCTAGTTGAATTTCCTTTTTTGAATCACTCCATTTGGAGTTTTGTAGCTCCAGATATGGCTCAAAAACCCAAGCTGTCCGGATATGCATTCTGCAGAAATTTACCATATCTACAGTGCATGAACAGTAACTTGAGTCACTTGGTTGAATGGGTTCTGGCCATAATTTGGGTAGGTTCCTTCATGAAAGTTGTTTGTCTATGTCTTAACTTGTTGCTGTAAAAATTTCAGCCAATTGACCAAATCTACAGTGAGTTATGGCTAAATGAACAGCCATCGCTCATTTGGTCAATTTCGCAGAGGCGCTTGTGGTATCCGGATTGGGGCCAAGTTTTGGTCCTCTTGCTTTGGTCTTTTGGGCATGGTTTCTTCAGCAAAAATGTGCCATTATAAGCCTAGTTTGATGTCCCATTGGCTAAACACCAATTGGACTAGCACAGCCCAAGTTATGGCAGTGCAAAGGGACTGAATTTTCACCCTATGTCATTGCCCTAGGACAGTTTGCAACCTCACTTTGCAATCTCATTTTTCAGTCCATTTGTTGGTCAATCTACCTAAAATGGTCACTAATTGACCATTAAAATGTTCTCTAATCAATTCATAATCCAAGTCCACACTTTACTCCCAAAACCCTAGCTCAAATTCAAAATTTTATACAAGTTACCCTAGTTGACTAACTAATTCATTTCCTTATGTTTATATACTTTATTCATGATTTCTAATTCATTCCAAGTCCATTCAAAAACACTCAATCCTATTTCTCCCTAGGGCAGCCAAAATTTATGGAGTACATATACATAAATTTCATCCACTTAATTTACAAATTCTTGCTAAATTCAAGTTCCTATGCATGAAATTAAAGAGTTTTTGATATATAGTGCACTAACCTCTTGTAGCTTAAATCCAAGCCAACCCAAAACTTCAATTTCTTCTCCTCTTTTAGCTCCCAAAATATTAAGCAAGGTTCTAGGGTAAAATTTACTTTTGGGAACTCAAGGAAATATGGTGGGAGTTTAGGGTTTCATGAGCTTGCCAAGCTCATCAATGGAGGGAGATGGGAAGAGTCACGTTTTGGGGAAGAAGAAGAAGAAGAATGGCTGCTGTAATTTGTGTTATTTTGGTCTTCATTTATGTCTTTTAATAGTTTAGTCAAATGGTAGCTTATTTGTGATTGGTCACAATTTGTAAATGACATCATCAAGATGTCATAATTGAGCTTTTTCTTCATTTTCTTTCCTTTCCTCCACTAATCATTTTCAATTTGATTTCTAGTAATGTTTATTCATATTTTATGTTATATTAATTATTTACTCAACTGGACAAGTCGGCCAAAAATCACCTCGGAAAGCGAAATGACCAAAATGCCCTCCGTTTGGCTTAACGGTCAAAATTGGTCACTGATTGAAAAATTTTCTAAATATTTTCTTGGCATTCTAATGCCATAGGAACCTCAATAACCCTTCTCTGGAGTCCCAAAAATTATTTTATGATTTTTCCCCCGGGTCTAGGGCTCCTCGTTGCGAGAACCGCAACTTACCTCTAGTTACCCATCGCTTGGGCACCGGCTCTTTTAACTTAATCAGATTTTATTTCTAAAATTTTTACTAAATTTTTCTCATTAATATTTGAGTTAATTATGGTCCCTCACTTAAATTTAATTATTTTTCCGGACGTTCTAGCTGTCCGGACCGACACCGGTCACCGGAACAGTAGGATGTACGGAATTGCTACCGGGAGGATGTTACAACTCTTCCCCTCTAATTTAAATTTCGTCCTCGAAATTTACTGGATGTTTTTTTGTTCTAAGATAATTCTTTTACCTTTCTATTACTCCATCTGTCTACTTCTTTTGTATACATTGTACCATTTAGTCTTTTCGAATCTATCATTATACACTTAGGCATATCATAAAAGAAATATTTTACCTCAAATTCACATCTGGGGCTTCTTGCTCCTCTCCGGCTTGGGTGACATTTGGAAGTGGTGTTACTGTTGTACTTGGTCCTTCCACGGCCTCTGTCTGGGTCCGTGGTATATTCCTCTTAGGACAATCTTTCAGACGATGGTCTATGGCCCCACATCTATAACAGGCTCCAGTCAATCCCCTACATTCACCTTTATGCCACTTGTTACAATGGCCACATTTTCTTGCTAATCCTGGCGCACTCACTATTAGTGTTTCTGGTTGATCTCTCCTGGGTATAGGCTTGGGTCTAGATCTCCTACTTTGATCATATGTCTGACTTAACTGTTCTCTCGGCCTCTTATTACTAGACTGTCCAAATTTCCTCTTTTGCTGATCACCACTCCTCTTCTGTTCCTCTTTGTTATGGAAAGTCAATCACTATGTTATGGAAAGTTAATCATTATATTATTTCTCTGTATATTCTGTATTCTGTATTCCTATTTAGGATTTCTTATTTATGATTTTTTCCTAATTAGTAGAACACAATTATAGGAATCAATTGTATATATATACCCATGTACAGATTAATTGATATCAATGAGAATCATCTCTTTCTACATGGTATCAGAGCAGGTCATCAATCTAGGGTGACTATTTGTTCTCACTACCCAGCTCAGGAGAGACCTTAGTCGCCGACCGGCCGTTTCAACCCCATCATTCCACCACTGTGTGCTGTTACCTAATCCAGTATACCATTAAAGGACTTCTGAGGTTTGGCTTTCAGATCCTATTTCGGTATTTGCTTGATTTGTTATTTTGGGTTATTTTGCTGCTATAAGCACTTTGGATTAGCGTTTCGGTTAGTTTTCTTTGTCTCAACAAATGGCAGACAATAAAAATGTTATTTCTGATGTGATTCTGGTGATGACTAAGATCACGGAACACAAACTTAATGGTTCGAATTACCTGGAGTGGAGTAAGACTGTTAGGGTCTATTTGCGTAGCATTGATAAGGATGATCACCTTACTAAAGATCCACCCACTGATGATACACGACAAACTTGGCTAAGGGAGGATGCTCGGTTGTTTTTGCAGCTTCGGAACTCGATTCATAGTGAGGTAATTAGTTTAATTAATCACTGTGAATTTGTTAAGGAATTGATGGATTACTTAGATTTTCTGTATTCTGGTAAAGGGAATATCTCCCGTATTTATAATGTTTGTAAGGCATTCTACCATGCTGAGAAAGAGGATAAGTCTCTCACGGCTTATTTTATGGATTTTAAACGGGTATATGAGGAACTTAATGTATTGTTGCCTTTTAGTCCTGATGTAAAAGTTCAGCGAGCCCAACGGAGCAACTAGTCGTTATGAGTTTTCTTGCAGCCTTCCTTCGTAGTATGAGATGCTAAATCTCGATTCCCTCCGCTCGAGATTTCCTCTTTGCATGAAATGTTCACACGGGTCCTTCGTACAGAGAGTACCCAATCTTCACAGTCTGCCAGTAGTGCTCTTATTAGCCGTAATCCAAATGGACAACAGGGTAATAGAAGAGGAAGTAGAGGAGGAATTACAGGCAAATGTAAGTAATCAGCGTAATGGAGAGTCTATTTCTAATCAGGACTCTAGAGGAGTCATTTGTTATTATTGCCATGAGCACCGCCATACAAAATATAATTGTCCGCAACTTCAGAGGAAAAATCAGCGATCACGGATGGCAAATATGGCAACAGAGAATTCTCTGAGATCTTCCTCCGAGAAAACTATTTTAGTATCTGCAGAGGATTTTGCACAATTTTCCCAAGATCGTGCATCTCTAAAGCCTACCGGTTCCTCCTCACATCGCGATCACGAGTCGTAAATCCACTACATGCCTTGTGTCTTCTTCATCCAAATGGGTTATTGATTCTGGTGCGACAGATCACATGACAGGTAATTCTAGTCTTCTATCTGCTTTTCAGTCTAATCTCACTTCCTCTACTGTTACTTTAGCTTATGGTTCTACTTCTTGTGTCATGGTTTCTTGAACTGCGAACCCGACTTCGTCAATTTCTTTGTCTTCTGTTTTGTGTCTACCAAAATTCTCTTTTAATCTACTTTCTGTTAGTAAACTTACTCGTACCTTAAATTGTTCTGTTTCCTTTTTTCCTGACCAGTGTTTATTTCAGGATCTTACGACGAAGCAGATTATTGGTAGAGGACGCGAGTCAGGTGGTCTCTACATTCTGAAAAATCATGTACCGCGGTCGCTTATTTGCTCCAGTACCTTAACACCTCTTGAAGCTCATTGTAGATTGGGTCATCCTTCTCTGTCTACCATGAAGAAGCTGTGTCCTCAATTTCAATCTTTATCAGTACTAGAATGTGAGTCGTGTCAGTTTGCAAAACATCATCGTTTGCCTTCTGTGTCTAGAGTCAATAAACGGGCTTCATCCCTTTTTGAGTTAGTTCATTCTGATGTTTGGGGTCCTTGTTCTATTACATCTAAAACTGGATTTCGTTATTTTGTTACTTTTGTTGATGATTACTCTCGTGTTACCTGGTTATATTTAATGAAGAATCGTTCTGAGTTGTTTTCTATCTTTTGTGCCTTTTGTAATGAAATCAAAACTCAATTTAATATTTCTGTGCGCATATTAAGAAGTGATAATGCCAAAGAATATTTTTCAGCACAATTTCAGTCTTATATGACACAAAATGGCATTCTTCATCAGTCTTCCTGTGCGGATACCCCATCCCAAAATGGCGTGGCCGAAAGAAAAAATCGTCATCTTCTTGAGGTAACTCGTGCTCTTCTTTTTCAGATGAAAGTACCTAAACACTTTTGGGCTGATGCAGTTTCTACGGCATGTTTTTTGATCAATCGTATGCCGTCTTCTGTCCTTAATGGGGATATTCCTTATACTACTTTGTTTCCTACAAAATCTTTATTCCCTATTGAACCCCGTATTTTTGGTTGTACCTGTTTTGTGCGTGATGTTCGTCCACAGGTTACTAAATTGGATCCAAAATCTCTCAAATGTGTCGTCCTTGGGTACTCCCGGCTCCAAAAAGGGTATCGTTGTTTCTCTCCTACTCTTAATCGTTATCTTGTTTCTGCAAATGTCACATTTTTTGAGTCCACTCCATTTTTTCCTCCATCATCTGTGTATGAGAGTCAGGGGGAGGAGGATGATCTCTTAATATATACTGTCCAACCAATGTCTAGTCCTCTCCCACAGCTTGTTCCTTCTGTCTCTAGACCTACTCGACCTCCCGTTGTTCATGTTTATTCCAGGAGATTGGAGATTCCTGACTCAGATCCTCCACCAGCTACTTCGTTGGGCGATCCTGTACCTCATACTGATCATAATTCTGATCTAGACTTACCCATTGCTCTTCGTAAAGGTAAACGTTCATGTACTTACCCTATCTCTTCTTTTTTTTCTTATAATCAATTGTCTTCTTGTTCTCGGTGTTTTATTACTTCTTTAGACTCTGTTCCTATCCCTAATACTGTTAATGAGGCACTGTCTCATCCTGGCTGGTGTGATGCTATGAAAGAGGAAATGGAGGCTTTAGATGCTAATGGTACATGGGAACTATTGCCTTTGCCCACTGGTAAGAAAGCTATTGGATGCAAATGGGTATTTACAGTAAAGGTAAATCCTGATGGTTCTGTGGCTAGGTTAAAAGCACGCCTTGTAGCAAAAGGATATGCTCAGACATATGGGGTTGATTACTCTGATACTTTTTCTCCTGTAGCTAAACTTACTTCTATTCGCTTGTTTATCTCTTTAGCACTACATATGATTGGCCCTGCATCAATTGGATATCAAGAATGCTTTCCTTCATGGTGATCTTCGTGAGGAGGTGTATATGGAGCAACCACCGGGTTTGTTGCTCGGGGAGTTGGGTAAAGTTTGTAGGCTTCGGAAGTCTCTTTATGGCTTGAAACAAAGTCCTAGGGCATGGTTTGGGAGATTCAGTGAAGCAGTACAGGAATTTGGTATGCAAAAGAGTAAGTGTGATCACTCAGTATTTTATAGGCAATCTGAGGCTGGCATAATTCTCTTGGTAGTCTATGTGGATGACATTGTCATCACTGGGAGTGATTCTGCAGGTATTTCATCTCTTAAAACCTTCCTCCAAACTCGCCTGGACCAAAGACTTGGGATTGTTAAAGTATTTCTTGGGTATCGGGTTATAAGAAGTAAGAAGGGTATTTTCTTGTCTCAAAGAAAATATGTCCTCGATCTATTGACAGAGACAGAAAATTAGGTGCTAAGCCTTGTAGCGCACCAATGACTCCAACTTTACAATCAAGTAGCGTGGGATAGTGAGTTGTTTGAAGATCCAGAGAGATACAGGAGATTGGTAGGAAAATTGAACTACCTTACAGTCACTCGTCCTGACATTGCTTATGCCGTTAGTGTGGTAAGTCAGTTTATGTCTTCCCCAACTGTTGCTCATTGGGAAGCCTTGGAACAAATCATGTGTTATCTGAAGGGCGCTCCAGGAAGAGGTTTGCTAAATGGCAATCATGGGCATTTGAATGTTGAATGTTTTTCAGATGCCAACTGGGCTGGATCTAAGGTTGACAGGAGGTCAACTACTGGATATTGTGTTTTTATTGGAGGAAATTTGGTGTCTTGGAGAAGCAAGAAGCAGAGTGTAGTTTCTCGATCTAGTGCTGAATCCGAATACAGAGCCATGGCACAATTAGTATGTGAGGTAAAGTGGATGCTTCAATTACTAGATGAGACCGGTTTTAAGACCTCTCTGCCTGCGAAATTGTGGTGTGATAATCAAGCTGCTCTTCATACTGCTTCTAATCCGATGTTTCATGAGCGGACCAAACATATTGAGATTGATTGTCACTTTATTCGTGAAAAGATTCAACAACAGATCATCTCAACAGGACACATCAAAACTGGAGAGCAGTTAGGAGATATTTTCACAAAAGCCCTGAATGGAGCTAGGATTGACTACATTTGTAACAAGTTGGGCATGATTAACATCTATGCTCCAACTTGAGGGGGAGTGTTATGGAAAGTCAATCACTATGTTATGGAAAGTCAATCACTATATTATTTCTCTGTATATTCTGTATTATGTATTCCTATTTAGGATTTCTTATTTATGATTTTTTCCTAATTAGTAGAACACAATTATAGGAATCAATTGTATATATATACCCATGTACAGATTAATTGATATCAATGAGAATCATCTCTTTCTACACTCTTCATGAACACAGGTAATATATTTCTTTCTGAACTCTATCAGAAAGAATTCCCAAGTTACGTCGGCTAGTGGCACTACCTTGGTTACGACATCCCACCACCGATATGCAGCTTCTTGTAACAAAGAAACTGCACACTCCAAACTCTGTTCTGGTGTGCAATGGAGCTGCTGCAGGACCCTTTCAGTCCTTTCTAACCAATACTCAGCCGCTGCAGAATCGTCTTCCTTTCTACCATTGAAATCTACAGCTCCATATTTCCTAAGTTTTCCAAGAGGTGATTTCTGCTGAGATAGTGACCCCAGTCATCTGTCGAAAGAATCCAGTCATCTGCTCAAACAAGGCCTGTTTGGGTTGTACAGGCACCTCTTGCACTGGTGGAGCAGGATCTCCCCGATTTTCAATATTACTACCAGTCGGAATACGGCTTACTACTTCTTCTTCTACTGCCCTCTGCGATTCTGAGTCCATACCTTAATCTAAAATAATCAAGAAAACAGATCTGCATTAGTGTCACCTCGACTCATATGAATGCAATGCATGATATGCAATCTATCTAGGTCCAGAAACGCCTAAACCGTGCTCTGATACCACTAAATGTGATACCCCTTACCCGACTACAATGTAGCCGAGCAAGTTATGCCACTCAGTGTGCCCAGCACTCTATTTTTATCTTAATTAATTTTTTTATCATAATTTTGAATATAACTTGTGAAATATAATTCATTTTAAGCCATTTATCGAAATTATTATTTCTTTGAGGTTCCGGAAATTTTAAAGAAAATCCAGCAGAATACCGGCTAAAAATGGAGAAAACAGTTCTTCGGAACCTGTGAAAAAAACACTTCCTATATTCATTTTCCATCATCTCAACTCCATTTATCAAATTCTCAACAATGTTCAATCTCAGTTCTCATTCATCCATCTCATATGATACCATGCATAATTCATATATAAACATTCACTTTTCCATTTACAACCACACTTTTCATTATTTACATGAATATCAAAATACATTACATAAGTTTCAAATACATATGAGAAAATAAAATCAATTACAAAATACCAAAATGACATCTAGCGTCCTACCAATGCACTGCAGACAGTGAGGTGACACAGACACTATGCAGAACTGTGAACTGCCTTACCGAATCTGTGGTCTACTAGTGCTCTGTCCAATCTTCAGTACCTACGCGTTGCAAAAGCGACGCGCTAAGCATAAAGCTTAGTGGTGCAAATAATAAAATAGAAAGAAATAATATGCAATATAAAAATCATAATTTCTTAGCCATTGTGTTCATAAGAACTGAATAATTACCAACTTAGTGTTTAGTCGAGGGCTAATTACGTTTTATGATATTAACTTCTTTATGCATTTTGTTAATTATTTTCTTCATGATCTTGAGTTTTTTTGTATTCTATCGTAATCATTCCTGGTATTTAATTTTCGTATTTTCTTTAACAATCAGTTCATTTACAGTTATACTTTTCCATGCCCAAGTAACCTATACTGAACGACTGGACTGGATAACGGGTCGATGGCACTGGACACCGCGGTGCCTCGGGCCGTCATACCATGGGACGCAGAACGTTAACCATGTATGCAGTCAGTATGGCTAAAAAGCCATGATATCACATAATCGGGCATAAAAGCCATGCATACGGGCATAAAAGCCATGAATACGGGCATAAAGCCTTTCGTTTCGCAGTACTGCTAAACAATACCCTATTGGCATGCCAAACTATCCAAACCAATCACATTAGGCCTACTAGGGCATTTTGCATTTTTAAGTTTCACAATTTTTTGAATTTCAAGTTTCCATGTCACTATTCATTTTATTAGTCAACTAAAATGTTGACTTTTGCATAAACAATAGGTACATTGGTTTTAATACTCCCAACATGCCACATTTTGTATTCAAAACTTGTTAGTTTTGGTCACTTTCTCAAAGTTTAGGTCATTTTGGCAAAATTGCCAATTTTTTAGTTTTGGTGTCACTATTCACCTCATTGGTCAACAAAAATGTTGACTTTTAGAATAAAAATGTGTACATTGACTTTGGCACTCCCAACATACCACATTTGGTGTTTAAAACTTATTGGCATTAAGTGTTAATACCATTTCCAAGCATTAAACCAAAGGAGCAGATTTTTCAGTTTTGGTGAGTCAACTTCACTGTTCCATTGGACACTGTTACTGTTGGAATTTGAAGAAATGTATAACATGAAAGTTGTTCCTTATTTTGTCTATTGAATTTACTTTTTTGAATCACTCCATTTGGAGTTTTGTAGCTCCAGATATGGCTCAAAAACCCAAGCTGTCCGGATATGCATTCTGCAGAAATTTACCATATCTACAGTGCATGAACAGTAACTTGAGTCACTTGGTTGAATGGGTTCTGGCCATAATTTGGGGTAGGTTCCTTCATGAAAGTTGTTTGTATATTTCTTAACTTGTTGCTGTAAAAATTTCAGGCCAATTGACCAAATCTACAGTGAGTTATGGCCAAATGAACAGTTACTGTTCATTTGGTCAATTCTGCAGAGGCAGTTTCAGGGTATCCGGATTGGGGCTAAGTTTTGGTCCTCTTGCTTTGGTCTTTTGGGCATGGTTTCTTCAGCAAAAATGTGCCATTATAAGCCTAGTTTCATGTCCAATTGGCCAAACACCAATTGGACTAGCACAGCCCAAGTTATGGCAGTGCAAAGGGACTGAATTTTCAGTCCCTATGCTGCTATCCTAGGGCAGTTTGCAACCTCACTTTGCAATCTCATTTTTCAGTCCATTTGTTGGTCAATCTACCTAAAATGGTCACTAATTGACCATTAAAATGTTCTCTAATCAATTCATAATCCAAGTCCACACTTTACTCCCAAAACCCTAGCTCAAATTCAAAATTTTGTACAAGTTACCCTAGTTGACTAACTAATTCATTTCCTTATGTTTATATACTTTATTCATGATTTCTAATTCATTCCAAGTCCATTCAAAAACACTCAATCCTATTTCTCCCTAGGGCAGCCGAAATTTATGGAGTACATATACATAAATTTCATCAACTTAATTTACAAATTCATGCTAAATTCATGTTCCTATGCATGAAATTAAAGAGTTTTTGATATATAGTGCACTAACCTCTTGTAGCTTAAATCCAAGCCAACCCAAAACTTCAATTTCTTCTCCTCTTTTAGCTCCCAAAATATTAAGCAAGGTTCTAGGGTAAAATTTAGTGTTGGGAACTCAAGGAAATATGGTGGGAGTTTAGGGTTTCATGAGCTTGCCAAGCTCATCAATGGAGGGAGATGGGAAGAGTCACGTTTTGGGGAAGAAGAAGAAGAAGAATGGCTGCTGTAATTTGTGTTATTTTGGTCTTCATTTATGTCTTTTAATAGTTTAGTCAAATGGTAGCTTATTTGTGATTGGTCACAATTTGTAAATGACATCATCAAGATGTCATAATTGAGCTTTTTCTTCATTTTCTTTCCTTTCCTCCACTAATCATTTTCAATTTGATTTCTAGTAATGTTTATTCATATTTTATGTTATATTAATTATTTACTCAACTGGACAAGTCGGCCAAAAATCACCTCGAAAAGCGAAATGACCAAAATGCCCTCCGTTTGGCTTAACGGGTCAAAATTGGCTGTACCGATTGAAAAATTTTTATAAATATTTTCTTGGCATTCTAATGCCATAGGAACCTCAATAACCCTTCTCTGGAGTCCCAAAAATTATTTTATGATTTTTCCCCCAGGTCTAGGGCTCCTCGTTGCGAGAACCGCAACTTACCTCTGGTTACCCTTCGCTTGGGCACCAGCTCTTTTAACTTAACTGTATTTTATTTCTAAAATTTTTACTAAATTTTTCTCATTAATATTTGATTTAATTATGGTCCCTCACTTAAATTTAATTATTTTTCCGGACGTTCTAGCTGTCCGGACCGACACCGGTCACCGAATAAAGAGGATGTACTAATTGCTACCGGGAGGATGTTCCAACTCTTCCCCTCTAATTTAAATTTCGTCCTCGAAATTTACTGGATGTTTTTTGGTTCTAAGATAATTCTTTTACCTTTCTATTACTCCATCTGTCTACTTCTTTTGTATACATGGTACCATTTAGTCTTTTCGAATCTATCATTATACACTTAGGCATATCATAAAAGAAATATTTTACCTCAAATTCACATCTGGGGCTTCTTGCTCCTCTCCGGCTTGGGTGACATTTGGAAGTGGTGTTACTGTTGTACTTGGTCCTTCCACGGCCTCATGCAGGTCCGTGGTATATTCCTCTTAGGACAATCTTTCAGACGATGGTCTATGGCCCCACATCTATAACAGGCTCCAGTCAATCCCCTACATTCACCTTTATGCCACTTGTTACAATGGCCACATTTTCTTGCTAATCCTGGCGCACTCACTATTAGTGTTTCGGTTGATCTCTCACCGGTATAGGCTTGGGTCTAGATCTCCTACTTTGATCATATGTCTGACTTAACTGTTCTCTCGGCCTCTTATTACTAGACTGTCCAAATTTCCTCTTTTGCTGATCACCACTCCTCTTCTGTTCCTCTTCATGAACACAGGTAATATATTTCTTTCTGAACTCTATCAGAAAGAATTCCCAAGTTACGCTACCGGTGGCACTACCTTGGTTACGACATCCCACCACCGATATGCGACTTCTTGTAACAAAGAAACCGCACACTCCAAACTCGCTCGTGTGCAATGGAGCTGCCGCAGACCCTTTCATCCTTTCTAACCAATACTCACCACGCAGAATCGTCTTCCTTTCTACCATTGAAATCTACACTCCATATTTCCTAATTTTTCCAAGAGGTGATTTACTGTGAGATAGTGGTGGAATAACTTGATCATCTGTCGAAAGAATCCAGTCATCTGCTCAAACAAGGCCTGTTGGGGTTGTACAGGCACCTCTTGCACTGCTGGAGCAGGATCTCCCCGATTTTCAATATTACTACCAGTCGGAATACGGCTTACTACTTCTTCTTCTACTGTCCTCTGCGATTCTGAGTCCATACCTTAACCTAAAATAATCAAGAAAACAGATCTGCATTAGTGTCACCTCGACTCATATGAATGTAATGCATGATATGCAATCTATCTAGGTCCAGAAACGCCTAAACCGTGCTCTGATACCACTAATTGTGACACCCCTTACCCGACTACAGTGTAGCCGAGCAAGTTATGCCACTCAGTGTGCCCAGCACTCTATTTTTATCTTAATTAATTTTTTTATCATAATTTTGAATATAACTTGTGAAATATAATTCATTTTAAGCCATTTATCAAAATTATTATTTCTTTGAGGTTCCGGAAATTTTAAAGAAAATCCAGCAGAATACCGGCTAAAAATGGAGAAAATAGTTCTTCGGAACCTGTGAAAAAAACACTTCCTATATTCATTTTCCATCATCTCAACTCCATTTATCAATTTCTCAACAATGTTCAATCTCAGTTCTCATTCATCCATCTCATATGATACCATGCATAATTCATATATAAACATTCACTTTTCCATTTACAACCACACTTTTCATTATTTACATGAATATCAAAATACATTACATAAGTTTCAAATACATATGAGAAAATAAAATCAATTACAAAATACCAAAATGACATCTAGCGTCCTACCAATGCACTGCAGACAGTGAGGTGACATGCATAACTATGCGAATCGTGAACCGCCTTACCAAATCGTGGTCTAATGGTGCTCTGTCAATCTTTCGCACCTACAGCGTTGCAAAGCGACGCGCTAAGCATAAAGCTTAGTGGTGCAAATAATAAAATAGAAAGAAATAATATGCAATATAAAAATCATAATTTCTTAGCCATTGTGTTCATAAGAACTGAATAATTACCAACTTAGTGTTTAGTCGAGGGCTAATTACGTTTTATGATATTAACTTCTTCATGCATTTTGTTAATTATTTTCTTCATGATCTTGAGTTTCTTTGTATTCTATCGTAATCATTCCTGATATTTAATTTTCGTATTTTCTTTAACAATCAGTTCATTTACAGTTATACTTTTCCATACCCAAGTAACCTATACTGAACGACTAGACTGGATAACGGGTCGATGGCACTGGACACCGCGGTGCCTCGGGCCGTCATACCATGGGACGCAGAACGTTAATCATGTATGCAGTCAGTATGGCTAAAAAGCCATGATATCACATAATCGGGCATAAAAGCCATGCATACGGGCATAAAAGCCATGAATACGGGCATAAAGCCATGAATACGGGCATAAAGCCTTTCGTTTCGCAGTACTGCTAAACAATACCCTATTGGCATGCCAAACTATCCAAACCAATCACATTAGGCCTACTAGGGCATTTTGCATTTTTAAGTTTCACAATTTTTTGAATTTCAAGTTTTCATGTCACTATTCATTTCATTAGTCAACTAAAATGTTGACTTTTGCATAAACAATAGGTACATTGGTTTTAATACTCCCAACATACCACATTTTGTATTCAAAACTTGTTAGTTTTGGTCACTTTCTCAAAGTTTAGGTCATTTTGGCAAAATTGCCAATTTTTTGGTTTTGGTGTCACTATTCACCTCATTGGTCAACAAAAATGTTGACTTTTAGAATAAAAATGTGTACATTGACTTTGGCACTCCCAACATACCACATTTGGTGTTTAAAACTTATTGGCATTAAGTGTTAATACCATTTCCAAGCATTAAACCAAAGGAGCAGATTTTTCAGTTTTGGTGAGTCAACTTCACTGTTCCATTGGACACTGTTACTGTTGGAATTTGAAGAAATGTAAAACATGAAAGTTGTTCCTTATTTTGTCTATTTGAATTTCCTTTTTTGAATCACTCCATTTGGAGTTTTGTAGCTCCAGATATGGCTCAAAAACCCAAGCTGTCCGGATATGCATTCTGCAGAAATTTACCATATCTACAGTGCATGAACAGTAACTTGAGTCACTTGGTTGAATGGGTTCTGGCCATAATTTGGGGTAGGTTCCTTCATGAAAGTTGTTTGTATATTTCTTAACTTGTTGCTGTAAAAATTTCAGGCCAATTGACCAAATCTACAGTGAGTTATGGCCAAATGAACAGTTACTGTTCATTTGGTCAACTCTGCAGAGGCAGTTTCAGGGTATCCGGATTGGGGCCAAGTTTTGGTCCTCTTGCTTTGGTCTTTTGGGCATGGTTTCTTCAGCAAAAATGTGCCATTATAAGCCTAGTTTCATGTCCAATTGGCCAAACACCAATTGGACTAGCACAGCCCAAGTTATGGCAGTGCAAAGGGACTGAATTTTCAGTCCCTATGCTGCTATCCTAGGGCAGTTTGCAACCTCACTTTGCAATCTCATTTTTCAGTCCATTTGTTGGTCAATCTACCTAAAATGGTCACTAATTGACCATTAAAATGTTCTCTAATCAATTCATAATCCAAGTCCACACTTTACTCTCAAAACCCTAGCTCAAATTCAAAATTTTGTACAAGTTACCCTAGTTGACTAACTAATTCATTTCCTTATGTTTATATACTTTATTCATGATTTCTAATTCATTCCAAGTCCATTCAAAAACACTCAATCCTATTGCTCCCTAGGGCAGCCGAAATTTATGGAGTACATATACATAAATTTCATCCACTTAATTTACAAATTCTTGCTAAATTCAAGTTCCTATGCATGAAATTAAAGAGTTTTTGATATATAGTGCACTAACCTCTTGTAGCTTAAATCCAAGCCAACCCAAAACTTCAATTTCTTCTCCTCTTTTAGCTCCCAAAATATTAAGCAAGGTTCTAGGGTAAAATTTAGTGTTGGGAACTCAAGGAAATATGGTGGGAGTTTAGGGTTTCATGAGCTTGCCAAGCTCATCAATGGAGGGAGATGGGAAGAGTCACGTTTTGGGGAAGAAGAAGAAGAAGAATGGCTGCTGTAATTTGTGTTATTTTGGTCTTCATTTATATCTTTTAATAGTTTAGTCAAATGGTAGCTTATTTGTGATTGGTCACAATTTGTAAATGACATCATCAAGATGTCATAATTGAGCTTTTTCTTCATTTTCTTTCCTTTCCTCCACTAATCATTTTCAATTTGATTTCTAGTAATGTTTATTCATATTTTATGTTATATTAATTATTTACTCAACTGGACAAGTCGGCCAAAAATCACCTCGGAAAGCGAAATGACCAAAATGCCCTCCGTTTGGCTTAACGGTCAAAATTGGTCAGACTGATTGAAAAATTTTTCTAAATATTTTCTTGGCATTCTAATGCCGTAGGAACCTCAATAACCCTTCTCTGGAGTCCCAAAAATTATTTTATGATTTTTCCCCCGGGTCTAGGGCTCCTCGTTGCGAGAACCGCAACTTACCTCTGGTTACCCATCGCTTGGGCACTGGCTCTTTTAACTTAACTGTATTTTATTTCTAAAATTTTTACTAAATTTTTCTCATTAATATTTAAGTTAATTATGGTCCCTCACTTAAATTTAATTATTTTTCCGGACGTTCTAGCTGTCCGGACCGACACCGGTCACCGGAACAGTAGGATGTACGGAATTGCTACCGGGAGGATGTTACAAGAATAGTATTAATAAAATTTAATTATTGAACCTTATTATTAGAAATAATTTAAATGAGTACTGAAACACTTTAAATTGTGTGTTTCAGTTAGAAAAGACACTGGAAAGGGAAAAGGCCTACTGAGTCAAGGCCAAGAGGCGACTCATCAGAGGTTTGTGCACAACTAGTTTTTAATTGCTTTTGTTCAGAATATTTCATATGATTAAATGACATTATTTTCCTTATGTATTATGTTTATCAAGTATTGGATTTAATTCAATGATTATTGAAATTATTATAGTATGAATGAATTTAGCTTTGTGAAATGATATTTCAACAAGTATTAAGCATTGTTGTGGATTGAATAAATTATGTTTTTGGAAAATTGTGATAGAATATATTTTGAACTGTGATGGGCAATTTGCATGGAAAAATACAAATTTATGTTTTGAATTGTGATGAGCATAAAAATTATTGGATATTGGAATTGACTTTGAATCGAATTGTGTTGTGATTTATGCTCACAAAAAGGACAAGATATTTATGATATTGTTTTATATCTCACTATAGATTTTTAACTAGGTTATTAGCCATCTCTCTCATTTGTTGAGGAGACAATGCAGTTAGCTTTGTTTTGATTACCATGATACGTGCACAGGCTTAGATTCTCCTCTTATTAGAGTTTAGATCTAATTTTTTTTGTTATGGCCCTTTCAGAAGTTTCATTATTGTGGTGTGTACTGTGCACAATGATTCGACCTCCCCGACCATAGGGAGTTAGAATCCGATTCGACCTCCCCAACCATAGGGAGTTAGAATCACCCCGGAGATGGCCCTTTCGGATTAGTCTTGCATAATTAGTGAGATAAAGAATGATTTTTGAATAATAAAGAATTTCGATTTCAAATGGGATTTATGCATAATTGATTTTATTGGAATTACCTTAAATGTTTAATTGTGATTTGATAAATTGAATTTCGTGATCAAAGTCATTTTATACAAATGATTTATATTATTAGCAACGAATGTTTTGATTTTTTTTGGAATTTGATGAGTATCCAGATTTCCAAATTATTTGCTATAATTTTGCTAAGGTATATTATACTATGTTTTAAGTTATAGTTGTGCACCACTGAGTTCACCACTCAACGATAGCAGGTGAAAAGAGCATAGAGCAGGTGAGTAAGCTTCCTTGAAGACACATTCAGATTAGCTCTAGGTATATTATAGGTATACCCATTACATAGGTTTTGATGTATGCATGTAATAATATGTATATAAATTATTTGAGCAGTTGTATAAAAACTCTTGTAAAATATTTTGGTATGTAATTAAATGTAAATTATTGTAATGTAAATTTGAGATTTTATTTACCTGTATAGTTTTGTAATATTAATTTTTGAGTCTTGTAATCAATGAAATGAAACTTTTATGATGAGGTTAGTTTGAAAATGAATTGATTTGATTATTGAGATTTGAATTGTGAGATGAAATGAAGTTTATTGGAGTTGTATTTGAGAAATCATATTGGGAGTGTTTTCCTTTTCAGGTTTGAAGAACTATTTTCTCAAAATACATTGGCACTCTGCCAAAATTTTGAAAAATTTTTATAACACCAGATTTTAATCGATGATTTAAATTTCAAGAAAATTGATTTAAAATTCCTTGTAGTATATTTAATGGGTTACCTGTAGGCGAAGTACGGTAATTCATTAGGTGTACTATGGGATCATGTTACATCTTACAGAGGAATAGGATGTGACATACATTCCCATTCATGCTCAACTCATATATGAAAATTTTTAATCTTCATTAATTTACATGATATACAATTTAATCACATATGAACTAACCGATTTGTTAATTTACATCACATACCTATTAATTACATTTTCATAATCTACATCACAATACTATAACTAAGCATTTTATACAACATACAAATTATGACCTATATGAGCCCTATCTACATGCATTGCTGAGGAAGTGACAACCTTGAATACTTCAGACACTTATGCAGATCAGAACTCCAAAATCTCTGTTTAATATTCGCTGGGCTTTACCTTCAGTGCTTGCATGAGGAAACAAATCCATCGCGCTAAGCATTGCTGCTTAGTGGTGCAATAATATAACAAGAAAATAATATACAATAAAAGAAGAAATGGATCAAAATTTGGATACTCTGAAATTTAATCTAATTTCATATAATACTTCTAGTATTAACTATCCTTTGTTCTAATTTATTCCTCTTCAGAAGTGCTCAATTCTTTCATAATAATTAAATTTTAATATCGTTCCAATTCATTTCAATTCTTTCTGCTAAATAACTAATCTATTTTATTTTAAATATTCTTACTCATTTATTTAATTACTAATATTTTCAGTTGCTAATATTCTTAACTTATTTCAATAAATTTCACTGCCCAAGTAACCTATGACAGGCTGACTAAACTGGATAACGGGTCGTTGGCACTGGACACCGTGGTGCCTCAGGCCGTCATACCATGGGACGCTGAACATCAACCACGTATGCAGTCAGTATGGATAAAAAGACATGATAACATATGATCGGGCATAAAAGCCATGAGTGCGGGCATAAAGCTATGAATACAGGCATAAAGCCTTACGCAGTACTGCTAAACAATACCCTATTGGCATGCCAATCTATCCAATCTAACACACGTGTCTAGGCAATACATGGGCACATAGTACCATTAAATGTTAATATATTGTGTTTTATGACTTCATTATTTCATGACAAGTTCCAATTATAATTTATACATTCATTTGATCATTCATATGATCACAATTCACATCAATTATCCTTCTATACCATTGTACTCAAAGTATTAGTCCTTTCTACAATAATGAGAACTAATGTTGTGACACCCCTTACCCGACTACAGTGTAGCCGAGCAAGTTATGCCACTCAGTGTGCCGGAGCACTCTATTTTATCTTAATTCATTTTTATCGTAGTTTTGAATATAACTTGTGAAATATAATTCATTTATTGAAATTGTAATTTATTTGAGGTTCCGAAAAATTTAAAGAAAATCCGGCGTAGTATCGGCTAAAAATGGAGAAAACAGTTCTTCGGAACCTGTGAAAAACACTTCTAATAATCATATTCATCTATTCACAAACTCCAATATCAAAATCTCAATATTTTTCAACCATTCGTTTCTCAATCATTCATCACATTTGATAGTCATGTAACAGTCACAGATCAATATTCACTTTTCCATTTACAAACACAATTTTGCATTATTTACATGAAAATCAAAATACATTACATAAGTTCATTTACACAAAGGAAAATAAAAATCAATTACAAAATACCAAAATGAAGCCTAGTGTCCTACCAATGCACTGTAGACGGTGAGGTGACACAGACACTATGCAGAACTGTGAACTGCCTTACCGAATCTGTGGTCTACTGGGCCCTCTGTCCAAATCTTCAGTACCTACGCATTGCAAAAGTGACGCGCTAAGCATAAAGCTTAGTGGTGCAATAATAAAATAAAAGAAAATAGCAAAAAATAAATGTGTATTTAATGTATATGCCTTATTTGGTTTGCATTTGTATATCCCTTTTTTTATTTTTTTCTTTTCATTAACTTTGTCCACTTTCATTCATTTGGTTGCCCAAGTAACCTATCTTTGGGACGATCGATGGATAACGGGTCGTTGGCACCGACACCGCGGTGCCTCGGGCGTCATACCATGGGACGCAGTAACGCCAACCACGTATGCGATCGGTATGGCTAAAAGCCATGATATCACATAATCGGGCATAAAAGCCATGAATACCGCATAAAAGCCATGAATACAGGCATAAAGCCATGAATACAGCATAAAGCCTTTCGCGATCGCTAAAACAATACCCTATTGGCATGCCAAACTATCCAATCCGACACACATGTCTAGGCAATACAAGGGCACATACTATCATTAAATGTTCATAAGTTTTATTATTTCATTTTATGTTCCAATTATCGTTCATAGTATTTTAATTTTATTTATAGTAGAAGCATAAATCTTCAAATCTCATTTTTATATAATTTATGCATTCATCATACCATTCACGTTAATTGCAATTTACATCAATCGATTTTCATGTACCATTTGTACATCGAAATATTTCCATTTCTCTCATGATGAGAGTAATTAACCCATTTACACATCCATGTGATTCATCTAATCGTTACAATATTTATATGAATTAGTATTCACATTATTACCTCTCATGTACCAATTTTTGTACAAGGTATTATAATCCTATTTGAAACAAAGACGTAAATCCTAATGATAACTTTATCTCATTTATACTCTAAACAATCCATTTGTGTTAATTACAATTTATATTTCAAGTTTTATTACTTATGTAATATGTGTCATTTTGTTTACTATTCACCTTACTAGTCAACCAAAATGTTGACTTTTTCATACACAATAAATTTATTGAACCTAAGTTCTCAAAGATACCACATTTTGCATTTAAAACTTGTTGGAATAAGTCACAAATACCATTTCCAAACTTAAAACCAAGAGGGCAGAATTTTCAGTTTTTGTGACCCAACTTTACTGTTCCATTAAGCCTTGTTGCAGTGGGAATTTGAGGAAATGGTAAACATGAAAGTTGTTCCTTATTTTGTCTAGTTGAATTTCTTTTTTTGAATCACTTCATTTGGAGTTTTGTAGCTCAAGTTATGGCCAAAATAAGTTTACTGTTCACGTGCACTGTTCATGCTGAGATTTTGGGTCTGGCAGATTTTTGGTCCAACTTTGGTCAGTAATTTGATTAAGTTAAGTTCATAATTTGGTCTAACTTTCTTCTTATGAAATGTTCTATAATGCCTTAGGTTTCCATCGGTTCAATAATTGCCTAAATCCGAGTTTTCTAGAGAGAGTTATAGCCATCCAAACATTACTGTTCAAATGTAAATCTGCAGAGTTGCAGGTTTGATAACTCAACTTTGTTCAATAATTTGAATGGGTTAATGGCATAATTTGGGGTGATGTTCTTCATGAAAGTTGTTTTTCTATATCATATCTTGTTGCTATAAAAATTTCAGGTCAATTGACCAACTCTACAGTGAGTTATGGCCAAATGAACAGTTTGGTCATTTCTGCAGGTGCTGTTGCAGGGTATCCGGATTGGGGCCAGCTTTTGGTCCACTTGCTTTGGTCTTTTGGGCATGGTTTCTTCAGAAAAAATGTGCCATTATAAGCCTAGTTTCATGTCCAATTGGCCAAACACCAATTGGACCAACACAGCCCAAGATATGGCAGTCCAAGTGGACTGAAATTTCAGTCATCCTGCTGCACTTACAAGGCAGCCTACTCATTCCCTTTGCCATGCGACATTTCAGTCCAAATTATGGTAAACTTACCTAAAATGGTCACTAATTGACCCTTATAATGTTCTTTCACAATTTCATAAGCTAAATCCAAGTTTCACACCTCAAAACCCTAATTTCCATTATAAATTTTCACAACTACCTTAATTAATCACTTTCATTCCTTACATATATATATATATATATATATATTTTAAACATACTCTCTAGTTCACTCTAAGTCCATCAAGACACTCAATCATGTTCCTTCTTTAGGGCTGCCAAAAATCATGGTGGACATACACATAACTTTTATTCATTTAAGTTACAAATTCATACTTGTTTCAAGTCTCTAGCATGGGATTAAAGAGTTTTAAGTATATATGTGCACTAACCTCTTGTAGGGTAGAATTTTCCCAAGTTAATCTTCACTTTCTTTCCCTTTCTAGGCTGCCAAACACTTCCCAAGAGGTAGAGACAAGTTTTTAGTGAAGGGACTTAGGGTTTTGGGGTGAGGAAAGCATGGAAATTGAAGCTTTAGAAAGTTTGTTAATGGAGGAGTGAGGGAGGAGGTGAAAAACGTTTTTGAAGGAGAAGAAGGGCTGCTGTTTGCTTTTTAATTCTTTGGTCTCTTTTGACTCTTTTTATTAGTTAATTTGATGGTTACTTAATTGTGATTGGTGGACAATTTTAAATGACCTCATAATATGTCATAATTGGCATTTTATTGTATTTTCTTTTCTCTTCTTCTCTACTCACTTTCAATTAATTTTTTATCAATATTAATTCACATTTTATGTCATAATAATTATTTACTTAACTGGACAAGTCGGCAAAAAATCACCTCTGAAGGCGAAATGACCAAAATGCCCTCCGTTTGGCTTAACGGGTCAAAATTGTCTGTACCGATTGAAAAATTTTTCTAGGTATTTTCTTGGCATTCTAATGCCATAGGAACCTTAATGACCCTTCTCTGGAGTCCCAAAAATTATTTTATGAATTTTTTTCCGGGTCTAGGGCTCCTTGTTGCGAGAATCGCAACTTACCTCTGGTTACCCATCGCTTGGGCACCGGCTCGTTTAACTTGGTTGTATTTTATTTCTAAAATTTTTCCTAAATTTTTCTTATTAATATTTGAGTTAATTATGGTCCCTCACTTTGATTTAAATATTTTTCCGGACGTTCTAGCTGTCCGAACCGACACCGGTCACCGGAACAGTAGAATGTACGGAGTGGCTACCAGGAGGGTGTTACAACTCTTCCCCTCTAATTTAAATTTCGTCCTCGAAATTTACCTGACTTAAGTAATCGGGGAGTTGCTACCTTCTTGTTTCTTCACTTCCTTGTATCGCCTCATCGATTATGCAGGTTTGGCTCTTCCTGAGCTTCCATAGCATATACTTGTGGTGCCACCCTGACTTCGGGCTTTTCAACTGTCTCAGAAACAATCTTCTGTGAAATGTCTGCCATTTCTGCTCTACCCGATCTTTTACCCCTTTGAACTATAGGGAAAGGTCTATCAACTTGTACCGGAGCTATTGAACCACTCCTCTGAGTGCAATCTCTTATGAAATGATCCGTAGCCCCACACTTGAAACACTCTCCAGTTAACAGTCGACACTCCCCTCTGTGTCTTCTACCACAATGCATACATTCAGGCACTGGGGTTGATCCCCTTGTTATTGTGCCCGGGGAACTAGCTATAGATATTCCAATCTGGCCTCTGTGGTCCTGTGTCTGATCTTGTGAACCATAACCCTTAAACTTCTTACTATCAGTCGGTATACTTGACTGTCCTGGTCCAAATTCCCTCTTACGCTGCCTATCTTTCCTATTTTGTTCATTTATTCTCACTTTCTCCACTTTTAATGCAGCTTCCACTATCTTGGTGAAGTCTGTGATTCCCAAGGCAGTGATCATGATCTTTATATTATCATTTAATCCTTCTTCAAATCTCTTACACCTTTCGGCCTCATTAGGGACTATCTCCCTTTCCGTAGCGGCTTAATCTGACAAATTCCTTCTCATACTCATCCACTGACAACTGTCTCTGCCTCAGGTTAATAAACTCTCTTCTTCTCTCTTCTAGGTATACAGTACCCACATATTTCTTCTTGAATTCGGAGAGAAAGAAGTCCCAAGTTACAGCTTCTGGCTGCACTTCACTGGATACCGTGTCCCACCATTCGTAGGCATCA
Organism: Hevea brasiliensis; assembly: GCF_030052815.1. NCBI lineage: Eukaryota > Viridiplantae > Streptophyta > Magnoliopsida > Malpighiales > Euphorbiaceae > Hevea > Hevea brasiliensis. The sequence continues at coordinate 15,573,918 of NC_079510.1, read as the reverse complement.
TCTTGCAACAAAGATATGGCAGCTTCCAGGTTTTGCTCTGGAGTGCAGTGGAGTTGTTTTAGAACTCTGCCTGTTCTGTTCAACCAATTCTAGGCTGCAACAGAGTCATCTTCTCTCTTGCCATAGAAGTCCACAGCTCCAAAATTTCTTAGTCTTTCCAGGTGTGATTTCTGCTGTGGAGCTAGTGGTAATGGTGGTGCTGGCATTACCCCGGCTATTTGTTTAAAGAAATCGGCCATTTGCTGAAACATGGCCTGTGGAGGCTGAGCAGGCTCTGCTTGAGCTGGTGGAGTAGGTTCTCCCCTACCCCCAGTCTCAGCTGCTACAGGTGGAGCATGACTCTCCACTTCCTCCTCAACTGCTCTCTGTGATGAAGGGTCCATATCCTATTCAAAATAAGAAAAACAAACAGATCTGCATTAGTGTCACCTCGACTCTTACAAATGCAATGCATGGTATGGACTCAATCTAGGCCCAGAAACGCCTAAACCGTGCTCTGATACCACTAAATGTGACACCCCTTACCCGACTACAGTGTAGCCGAGCAAGTTATGCCACTCAGTGTGCCGGAGCACTTTATTTTATCTTAATTCATTTTTATCGTATTTTTGAATATAACTTGTGAAATATAATTCATTTATTGAAATTGTAATTTATTTGAGGTTCCGAAAATTTTAAAGAAAATCCGGCGGAGTACCGGCTAAAAATGGAGAAAACAGTTCTTCAGAACTTGTGAAAAACACTTCTAATAATCATATTCATCTATTCACAAACTCCAATATCAAAATCTCAATATTTTTCAACCATTCGTTTCTCAATCATTCATCACATTTGATAGTCATGTAACAGTCACAGATCTATATTCACTTTTCCATTTACAAACACAATTTTGCATTATTTACATGAAAATCAAAATACATTACATAAGTTCATTTACACAAAGGAAAATAAAAATCAATTACAAAATACCAAAATGAAGCCTAGTGTCCTACCAATGCACTGTAGACGGTGAGGTGACACGGACACTATGCAGAACTGTGAACTGCCTTACCGAAGCTGTGGTCTACTGGGCCCTCTGTCCAAATCTTCAGTACCTACGCGTTGCAAAAGCGACGCGCTAAGCATAAAGCTTAGTGGTGCAATAATAAAATAAAATAAAATAGCAGAAACTAAATGTGTGTTTAATGTATATGCCTTATTTGGTTTGCATTTGTATATCCCTTTTTTTATTTTTTTTTTCTTTTCATTAACTTTGTCCACTTTCATTCATTTGGTTGCCCAAGTAACCTATACTGGACGACTGGACTGGATAACGGGTCGTTGGCACTGGACACCGCGGTGCCTCGGGCCGTCATACCATGGGACGCAGAACGTCAACCACGTATGCAGTCAGTATGGCTAAAAGCCATGATATCACATAATCGGGCATAAAAGCCATGAATACTGGCATAAAAGCCATGAATACGGGCATAAAGCCATGAATACAGGCATAAAGCCTTTCGCAGTACTGCTAAAACAATACCCTATTGGCATGCCAAACTATCCAATCCGACACACATGTCTAGGCAATACAAGGGCACATACTATCATTAAATGTTTATAAGTTTTATTATTTCATTTTATGTTCCAATTATCGTTCATAGTATTTTAATTTTATTTATAGTAGAAGCATAAATCTTCAAATCTCATTTTTATATAATTTATGCATTCATCATACCATTCACGTTAATTGCAATTTACATCAATCGATTTTCATGTACCATTTGTACATCGAAATATTTCCATTTCTCTCATGATGAGAGCAATTAACCCATTTACACATCCATGTGATTCATCTAATCGTTACAATATTTATATGAATTAGTATTCACATTATTACCTCTCATGTACCAATTTTTGTACAAGGTATTATAATCCTATTTGAAACAAAGACGTAAATCCTAATGATAACTTTATCTCATTTATACTCTAAACAATCCATTTGTGTTAATTACAATTTATATTTCAAGTAGTATTACTTATGTAATATGTGTCATTTTGTTTACTATTCACCTTACTAGTCAACCAAAATGTTGACTTTTTCATACACAATAAATTTATTGAACCTAAGTTCTCAAAGATACCACATTTTGCATTTAAAACTTGTTGGAATAAGTCACAAATACCATTTCCAAACTTAAAACCAAGAGGGCAGAATTTTCAGTTTTTGTGACCCAATTTTACTGTTCCATTAAGCCCTGTTGCAGTGGGAATTTGAGGAAATGGTAAACATGAAAGTTGTTCTTTATTTTGTCTAGTTGAATTTCATTTTTCGAATCACTCCATTTGGAGTTTTGTAGCTCAAGTTATGGCCAAAATAAGTTTACTGCTCACGTGCACTGTTCATGCTGAGATTTTGGGTCTGGCAGATTTTTGGTCCAACATTGGTCAGTAATTTGATTAAGTTAAGTTCATAATTTGGTCTAACTTTCTTCTTATGAAATGTTCTATAATGCCTTAGGTTTCCATCGGTTCAATAATCGCCTAAATCCAAGTTTTCTAGAGAGAGTTATAGCCATCCAAACATTACTGTTCAAATGTAAATCTGCAGAGTTGCAGGTTTGATAACTCAACTTTGTTCAATAATTTGAATGGGTTAATGGCATAATTTGAGGTGATGTTCTTCATGAAAGTTGTTTTTCTATATCATATCTTGTTGCTATAAAAATTTCAGGTCAATTGAACAACTCTGCAGTGAGTTATGGCCAAATGAACAGTTTGGTCATTTCTGCAGGTGCTGTTGCAGGGTATCCGGATTGGGGCCAGCTTTTGGTCCACTTGCTTTGGTCTTTTGGGCATGGTTTCTTCAGAAAAAATGTGCCATTATAAGCCTAGTTTCATGTCCAATTGGCCAAACACCAATTGGACCAACACAGCCCAAGATATGGCAGTCCAAGTAGACTGAAATTTCAGTCATCCTGCTGCACTTACAAGGCAGCCTACTCATTCCCTTTGCCATGCTACATTTCAGTCCAAATTATGGTAAACTTACCTAAAATGGTCACTAATTGACCCTTATAATGTTCTTTCATAATTTCATAAGCTAAATCCAAGTTTCACACCTCAAAACCCTAATTTCCATTATAAATTTTCACAACTACCTTAATTAATCACTTTCATTCCTTACATATATATATATATATATATATATATATATATATATATATATATATATATATAAACATACTCTCTAGTTCACTCTAAGTCCATCAAGACACTCAATCATGTTCCTTCTTTAGGGCTGCCAAAAATCATGGTGGACATACACATAACTTTTATTCATTTAAGTTACAAATTCATACTTGTTTCAAGTCTCTAGCATGGGATTAAAGAGTTTTAAGTATATATGTGCACTAACCTCTTGTAGGGTAGAATTTTCCCAAGTTAATCTTCACTTTCTTTCCCTTTCTAGGCTGCCAAACACTTCCCAAGAGGTAGAGACAAGTTTTTAGTGAAGGGACTTAGGGTTTTGGGGTGAGGAAAGCATGGAAATTGAAGCTTTAGAAAGTTTGTTAATGGAGGAGTGAGGGAGGAGGTGAAAAACGTTTTTGAAGGAGAAGAAGGGCTGCTGTTTGCTTTTTAATTCTTTGGTCTCTTTTGACTCTTTTTATTAGTTAATTTGATGGTTACTTAATTGTGATTGGTGGACAATTTTAAATGACCTCATAATATGTCATAATTGGCATTTTATTGTATTTTCTTTTCTCTTCTTCTCTACTCACTTTCAATTAATTTTTTATCAATATTAATTAATATTTTATGTCATAATAATTATTTACTTAATTGGACAAGTCGGCAAAAAATCACCTCTGAAGGTGAAATGACCAAAATGCCCTCCGTTTGGCTTAACGGGTCAAAATTGTCTGTACCGATTGAAAAATTTTTCTATGTATTTTTTTGGCATTCTAATGCCATAGGAACCTTAATGACCCTTCTCTGGAGTCCCAAAAATTATTTTATGAATTTTTTTCCGGGTCTAGGGCTCCTCGTTGCGAGAATCGCAACTTACCTCTGGTTACCCATCGCTTGGGCACCGGCTCGTTTAACTTGGTTGTATTTTATTTCTAAAATTTTTCCTAAATTTTTCTTATTAATATTTGAGTTAATTATGGTCCCTTACTTTGATTTAAATATTTTTCCGGACGTTCTAGCTGTCCGAACCGACACCAGTCACCGGAACAGTAGAATGTACGGAGTGGCTACCGGGAGGGTGTTACAAATGTCTCATTCATATATTAATATGATTCAATTATTCATTCATTGTGTCATTCATATTGATCACAATTTATAACAATTGTTTCATTAATCACATTAACTATATTAACCATCCTAATAGTTTTTCTAATTTAGTATATCATTTTCTATATCATTGGGGTTACTATTCACTTAACCATTTAAGTCAAAATATTGATTTTCTCATATATAATAGTTACATGAGTTTTCATCACATAGATTTACCACATTTTGGTTCCCAAAAGTGTTGGCATTAGTTACCAATCCATACTTCTAACCAATGGAAAATAAATCAAAAATTTCAGTTTTGGGTTCTAGAGTTCATTGTTCCATTAGGCCATCTACAGTGAGAATTTGGCCAAGTGTTCTTGATCAAAGTTGTTCTTTATTGTGTCTAGTTACATTTCACTTTTTGAATCACTCCATTTACAGTTTTCTAGCTCATTTTATGGCTTTTTCACCATAACTAGTCGGATTGCCTTTACCTAGAATTTCTGGGCAATTTTTGGTTCTGCCAGATTTGGTAGTTCAACTTTGGCTAGCAATTTCACTTAGTTAAGTCCAAAATTTGAGTTTGTGTTCTACATGAATGTTGTTCTAATTTGCCTAAGCTTTCCATTGATATAAAATTCAGGTCAATTGGATATTTCTACACTAAGTTATGGCCAAATGAAGAAACACTATTCATTTGGTCAATTTCCAGGACTAGCAGGTTGGTTACCTGGATTTGGTCAATTTTTAGGATATTCTAAGTTTGTTTTCTGAGCAAGGTTCCTACATCAAAGTTGTGCCATTATGTGTCTAGTTTCATGTCCAATTGGCCTTGCACCAATTGAACCTACACAAACCAAGTTATTGCTGCCCAAACATGCTGGACTCATATCCAGACCTGCAGGGCACTCAAGGCAGCACACCCAACCTCAAATCCAAAGCTACAATTTACTTCAATTCCTCATTATACTCAGCCAAATGGTCACTAATTAACCATTAGAACTTCCATTTACCATCAATATGGCCAAACCCTAATATAGCTCAAAACCCTAATTTCCAATACCTCAATTCAAGCATAAGACCTTATAATTCAACTTCTACCATATACAACTCATCAAGAACATTACTAATCAAATTTAATTCCATCAAAATCATAATTTCCTCAAGGTTCTTCATGGCTGCCGAAATTTATGGCTTTCAATTCCTCAACATATTCTTTCAATTCTTTAAATTTCTAACTCATTTCATACTCCTAACATCAATTTTAAAGAGAAAAGGAAGAGATATGGCACTAACCTTGATTTAACCAATTCCCAAAGCTTGAGAACTCCTCTTTTTCTTTTTCTTTTTGCTGCCCAAGTATTGTGCTAACGGTGAGGATCAATTTTTGTGAAAAGGATGATTGGGTTTTAAGGTGAAATGGTGGGTGAACTCAAGCTTGAACCAAGGCTTCCATGGAGTTTCTCTTCTCTCTCTCTCTCTCTCTCTCTCTCTCTCTCTCTCTCTCTAATATTTCGGCTGCCCAAGGTTGATGGTGGCTGCTGGATTTTTCTTTTTGTTTTTATCTTATTTTGTGTCCCTTTTATCTCTTAAGTCATTTTGTTAAGTGATGATTGGGTGGAAATTCTTAATTACATAAGCATGATATCATAATTCCCAATTTAACTTCTTTTTCTTTCTTTTCTTTTCTACTTAATTTCAATTCAATTTTTAGCAATATTTATTTATATTTTATGTCATATAAATTATTTATTTATGTAACACCCCTATGTTTGGTAGTGCGTTCTACTGTTCCAGTGACCAGTGTCTGTCCAGACAGCTAGAATGCCCAGAACTACATTTAAATGTTAGTGAGGAGAAATAAAATAATGAAATACAAGAAAGAAAAATACAAGAAAAACAAAGAAAAAATAATAGCAATGAAATGTAACCAAGTTAAACGAGCCGAAAACTGTAGCGATGGGTGACTGCACCGGAAAGTTGTAGCGTGGACCGTTGACTAGCCCTGGACCGTGGGGAACCCTGGGAAATATTTTTAAGACTTAAATAAACATCTATTGAAGTATAAATGACATTAGAAATGTCAAAGAAAAATTAAGTAATTAGTACAAAGAAAAACGAGAAATCGAGAAACAGACAAAAATTGGTGTTACCGAAAAATCGGGAATACAACCCGAATAGGGGCATTGTGATCAATTAACACCCCAAGTTGTCTTTTGACCTAAATTTCCATTAAAAATAAATGATATTAAACTTTGAAAATATTATAAAAAAAATTAAATTGTCGTACATAATATAAATAGTGGAAGAATGGTGACAAAATTGCAAAATTGAAAACTTTGGATTAATTAATACTTTAACCATACTTAGTGCTCCACTAAGTGAAGTAATGGACATATAATATAGCATATTGGGACAGAAAATCTGTCATCTTCAACCTCACAAACAAACCAGCCGAAAATCCTCCCAAGCTTTCATCCATGGCCACCCGTCAAAATTCTCATTTATTCCATTTTCTTTTCTTTTTCTTTTCTACTCATTTTCAATTCAATTTTTAGCAATATTTATTCACATTTTATGTTATAATAATTATTTACTTAACTGGACAAGTCGGCCAAAAATCACCTCTGAAGGCGAAATGACCAAAATGCCCTCCGTTTGGCTTAACAGACCAAAATTGTCTTTACCGATTGAAAATTTTTCCTAAGCATTTTCTTGGCATTCTAATGCCATAGGAACCTCAATGACCCTTCTCTGGAGTCTTAAAAATTATTTTATGAATTTTTCCTCAGGTCTAGGGCTCCTAGTTGTGAGAACCGCAACTTCCCACTAGGTTACCCATCGCTAGGGCACCGCCTCATTTAACTTGGTTGTATTTTATTTCTAAAATTTTTTCTAAATTTTTCTTATTAATATTTGAGTTAATTATGGTTCCTCACTTTAGTTTAAATATTTTTCCGGATGTTCTAGCTGTCCGGACCGACATTGATCACCGGAACAGTAGAATGTACGGAGTTGCTACAGGGAGGGTGTTACATGAAGGGTGCAACTGTATTCTCCAAAATTGATTTGCGATCTGGTTATTATCAGTTGAAAGTGCAAGAGCAGAGTATTCCAAAAACTGCTTTCAGAACTCGATATGGCCACTATGAGTTTCTAGTAATGCCATTCGGGTTAACTAATGCTCTAATTGCTTTTATGGATCTGATGAACACTATCTTCAAACTATATCTCGACCAGTTTGTGGTGGTGTTTATTGATGATATTTTGATATATTCGAGGAATGCAGAGGAGCATGACAGACATCTGCGGATTGTACTGCAAACTTTAAGGGAGAAACAACTATATGCCAATTTGTCGAAATATGAATTTTGGCTGAAAGAAATCTCTTTCTTGGGACATGTTGTGTCAGCTGAAGGGATCAAGGTAGATTCCAGCAAGGTAGAAGCTATCCTTAATTGGAAGCCACCCAGGAATATCACAGAAATTCGCAGTTTTCTGGGTTTATCTGGATATTACTGCCGGTTTGTGAAAGGGTTTTCTATATTAGCTTCTCCATTGACCAAGCTGCTTCAGAAAGATGTAAAATTTCAGTGGACAGATAAATGCCAGAAGAGTTTTGATGAGTTGAAGAGGTGTTTGACTAAAGCTCCAGTCCTTACTTTACCTACCCCGGGTAAAGAATACATAGTTTATAGTGATGCTTCTCACAATGGGTTAGGCTGTGTACTAATGCAAGATTGGAATGTCATTGCTTATGCATCACGCCAGCTGAAACCGCATGAGAGGAACTACCCAACACATGGTTTGGAGCTTGCAGCTATTGTTTTTGCTCTGAAGATCTGGAGACACTATTTGTATAGAGAAAAATGCTACATTTACATAGATCACAAGAGCTTGAAGTACTTAGGCACCTAGAAGGAATTGAATTTGAGGCAGAGGAGATGGTTAGAACTGATTAAAGACTATGATTGTTTAATAGACTATCAACCAGGGAAAGCAAATGTGGTGGCTAACGCCTTAAGTCGCAAGACTATGGCAAGTCTCAGAGTTTCTCCTTTGTCCATGGTACATGAGTTGAAAGCACAGCATGCCAGTTTAGAGATTGATGATGAAGGACAGACAGTAGTTGCATGGCATGTATAGCCAGTGTTGATTGATCAGATTAGAATGGCTGCTCAGAGTGATGAAAAATATCAGAAGCTACTGAAAGAAGTCCAGCAGGATAAGAAACCTGAATTTTTTGTGAGAGATGATGGTTTATTGCTACATCAGGGTAGAATGTGTGTTTCTAATGATGTGGAATTGAGACAGATCATTATGAAGGAAGCACATGAGTCTCCTTTTGCTATGCACCCTAGTGGAACTAAAATGTACAAAGGGCTAAAAGAGCATTACTGGTGGATGGGTATGAAGAGGGATGTAGCTGAATTTGTTTCCAAATGCCTAACTTGTCAGCAAGTGAAGGCAGAACATCAAGTACCAGCAGGTTTGTTACATCCGTTGCCAGTACCAGAGTGGAAATGGGAATGGATAACTATGGATTTTGTGATGGGACTTCCGAGGACACAGAATAGTCATGTTACAGTATGGGTTATAGTTGACAGACTGACCAAGTCTACTCACTTTTTGCCAGTCCGAATGGACTATAGCCTGGAGAGATTGGCCAGATTGTATATAAATGATATTGTAAGACAGCATGGAGTGCCAGTATCGATTGTATCTGACAGAGATCCTAGGTTCACTTCTAGATTCTGGGGTAGTCTTCAGAGAGCCCTAGGAACTAGATTGAACTTCAGCACGGCATTCCACCCACAGACAGATGGCCAGTCTGAGAGTGTAATTCAGATATTGGAGGATATGTTACAGGCTTGTGTGATTGAGTTTGAAGGTAGTTGGGATATACACTTTCCTTTGATTGAGTTTGCTTATAACAACAACTACCAATCAAGCATTGGGATGCCTCCATATGAAGCTTTGTATGGCAGGAAGTACAGAGCTCCCCTATGTTGGGATGAAGTAGGTGAAAGGAAGATGATTGGGCCAGAAATTGTTCAGCAGACAGAGGAAAAGATCAGATTGATCAGAGATCGACTCAAGGCTGTATCAGACCGTCAGAAGTCCTATGTTGATCTCAAGAGAAGAGATATTGAATATGCAGTGGGTGATAAGGTATTCCTCAAAGTTTCTCCTTGGAAGAGGATTATGAGATTTGGCAGAAAGGAGAAACTGAGTCCTCGTTTCATCGGGACATATAAGGTTCTGGAAAGAGTGGGTCCTTTGGCATATCCATTGGCATTACCTCCAGAGCTAGAAAGGATACACAGTGTCTTCCATGTGTCCATGTTAAGGAGGTACAGATCTGACCCATCTCATGTTCTATCAGTATTATATTAATTAATACTTTAACCATACTTAGTGCTCCACTAAGTGAAGTTAATGACCATATAATATAGCATATTGGGACAGAAAATCTGTCATCTTCAACCTCACAAACAAACCAGCAGAAAATCCTCCCAAGCTTTCATGTATGGCCACCCACTTCCCAAGCTCAAATCTCCATGATCAAGCCATGCTTTCCACAACTTGTCTTCATTAAAGTTTATCCCCACCTTGCAAGCAAGAATTTGATAGTAATTTCAAGAGGAATAGGTGAAGTTTGGTCAAGCTCACAAGGGGTAAGTACCCATTTCTTCAACTGTTCTTTGTTAAAATTTGTGTGGGTGTTGAGATAAGTTGATATATAGAAGAAAAATTGAAGTTTGATAACTTAGGGTACTGCTCCATTTCGGCAGCCATGGAAGTCCAATATGTTAACTTGTTTTCTTCATGTATTTGGTGATTTGGGGTATTGATTAAAGTGTTTAGATGTATTGAAGTTAATTTCCATGTATAAAGTTTGAATGATAAGCTTGAAAAGTGAAAATGGAAGTTTGATGTGAATATGTTACTTTGGCAGCCTCATAATGGAAATTGATAATGTTCAAATTCATGAAATGTTGTTAAAGTATTGTAAAAAAAAATGGCAGCCTATGTGTGTGGAATAGTTGTAACACCCTCCCTGTAGCAACTCCGTACATTCTACTGTTCTGGTGACCAGTGTTGGTCCGGACAGCTAGAACGTCCGAAAAAATATTTAAACTAAAGTGAGGAACTATAATTAACTCAAATATTAATAAGAAAAATTTAGGAAAAATTTTAGAAATAAAATACAACCAAGTTAAATGAGCCGGTGCCCTAGCGATGGGTAACCCTGTGGGAAGTTGCGGTTCTCGCAACTAGGAGCCCTAGACCCTGGGGGAAAATTCATAAAATAATTTTTGGGATCCCAAAGAAGGGTCATTGAGGTTCCTATAGCATTAGAATGCCAAGAAAATGCTTAGAAAAACTTCTTAATCGGTACAGACAATTTTAGTCTGTTAAGCCAAACGGATAGCATTTTGGTCATTTCGCCTCCAGAGGTGATTTTTGGCCGACTTGTCCAGTTAAGTAAATAATAATTATGACATAAAATGTGAATAAATATTGCTACAAATTAAATTGAAAATGAGTAGAGAAGAGAAGAAAAGAAATGAAAGAAAATACCAATTATGACATCATATGATGTCATTAAACACTTACCCACCAATCATATTTAATTAACACTTAAATTAACTAATAAAAAGATGATCAAGGATACAACAAAAATCAAAAGAAGCCATCAGCCATTCTCACCAAAAACCAGCCGTGTCTCTTCCCTTCCACCCCTTTCCTACATGAAAGCTCCACCAAAGCTTCAAACCCCACCAAATCTCACCATAAAACCACTCAAGCTCTTCACTAAACTTGTTCCTCACACCTTAAATCACCACTAGGCAGCAAAAAGAGGAACGAAAAAGGTGGTTTTGTTAGCTTGAAATTCTGCTCCAAGTGGTTAGCGTCCAAACTCTTACTACCTTTGATTTAATTCATGTTTAATGGCATGAAATAAGTAGGAAATGTAAGAAAAAGAAATAAAAATGTGTGCATGTGCACCCTTAAAATTTCAAAACCTTAGGTTGGTTAGGGTTTGATGATTTTGCTTGATAGCAAAGTGGTTATGAGCTGCCCTTGGTATGAGATGAGTGATTGAATATGTTTGTGTAAGTGGAATGCAAGTGGAATGCATGATAGAACTTGAAAAAAATGTGGACACATGAACAACATTAGGGTTTGCTCATGTAATAGTATGATAACCTTGTAATGGTCAATTAGTGACCATTTGAATGTGTGTGAGGAGGAATTGAAGTGAGTAAGAATGTTGGAGTTGGCCTTAGGCATGCTACCCTTGGTGACTTGTAGGATTAGTTGGGAGTCTAGCAGGTTTGGCCAGCCATAAATGGAGTTGTATAGGTTCAATTGGTGCAAGGCCAATTGGACATGAAACTAGACACATAATAGCACAACTTTGGTGAAGAAATGGTGCCCAGAAAACCAAACCAAGTTGACCTAAAAATTGCCCTAACCCGGGTGACTTGCATTCTGCCTGGGCAAAATGACCAAATAAACAGTATTTATTCATTTGATCATAACTCAGTGTAGAAAGGTCTAATTGACTTGAAATTTTACCAAAAGAAATCTGAGACATAGACCTACAACTTTCATGAAGAACACAAATCCAAATTATGATCATAACCTAGTCAAATTGCCAACCAAACTTAGGTTACCAAATCTGACAGAACCAGTTTTGCCCAGAATTTTGGATTCTGTCTAATCCGTCCAGTTATGGTTTTTAGGCCATAACTTGAGCTACAAAACTCTAAATGGAGTGATTCAAAAAAGGAAATGTAACTAGACAAAATAAGGAACAACTTTCATGAAGACAACTTTGCCAAATTCCTACTGCAAAAATGACTAATGGAACTATAAATACAAAGCTTGAAATCTGAAAATTTTAAACAACTAACACTAAGCTTAGAAATGGTATTGGCAACCAATACCAACAATTTTAGAATGCAAAATGTGGTATGTTGGGAGTATTAAAACCAATGTACCTATTGTCTATGCAAAAGTCAACATTTTAGTTGACCAATAAAATGAATAGTAACACCTAAACTTAAATTTCAAGAATTGTAAAGTTTAAAAGTGTAACATGCCCTAGTACACCTAGCAAGATTGGTTTGGATAGATTGGCATGCCAATAGGGTTCGGTTAGCAGTACTGCACATGGAATTATGCCATTCTGTGATTTCATGGCTTTTAGCCATTCTGACATTGTGATGATACTTGGCCTTGTGCTCAATATTTATTACGGCTCATTAGCTATTCTGTTGCACACCAGGAGATACATATGTGACCGATGGTGTGACGGCCCGAGGTACTTAATACCCAGTGCCAGTTTACCCGTTTATCCAGTCCAATCATCCAGTATAGGTTACTTGGGCAACCAAAAATGAAAGTGAATAAATTTAATGAAATTATGAATATAATGAGTACAAAATAAATAAGATTACCAATAATGATCAAAAAATTGTCTGCATAAGACATCAGAACATGCACTGCATAATTATTTTCCGTTATTTCTTTTTATTTTATTATTGGCACCACTAAGCTTTATTGCTTAGCGCGTCCCTTTTTGCCACGCGTAGGTTCTGGAGAGACAGACAGAGAGCCCAGCAGACTACAGACTAGGTGAGGTCACAGATCTGCCTAGAGTCAGAGTCACCTCTCATCTATAGTGCATCAGTGGTAGGACCTTTAGGTCCCTTTTGAAATTATGTTTTTGCATTTTGTAATAGGTAGTAGTTTGTGATTTGTAAATTATGAACTCATGTAAATAGTAAATTTATATAATCATATGTTGATGTACATATTTGAAGAATTTTGTTAATTAATATAATTTGAGAATATCTTCATGAAATTTTAGTTGATTTTGAATTTGAATGAAATTGTGGATTAATGTTGAGAACTTGAAATGATTGCTAATGTTCAGACCATGTTGATGGTTATTGGACTTTGAGAATGATTGGAAATGATTATTGGAAGTGTTTTTTACAGGTTCCGAAGAACTGTTTTCTCCATTTTTAGCCGGTACTCTGCCGAATTTTCTATAAAATTTTCGGAACCTCAAATAAATTATAATTTCAATAAACGACTTAAATGAATAATATTTCATAAATTGTACTTCATAACTATGAAAAAAATAAATCTGGAAGAATAAAAAAAAATGATTGAATTAAAATAGGGTGTTCTGGTACACTGCGTGGCATAACTTGCTCGGCTACACTATAGACGGGTAAGAGGTGTCACAATAGTAGTGATAGGTATGTAATTTGAAGATGGAAGTATGTGTGATAATTAGAAGTATTTATGTATATATATTGTTGGGATTGAACTTTGTGAATTGTGACTACATTTGGTGTATTTTGAAGTTGTTATATTCTGTCCAAGTTGACCTATAATGTAAAGAATTGAATGGTTATGGTTAGTGCCAAATGCAGAATGGTATGGAAAAGTGAGGAGATAGTTGGTTAATGTGTGTTGGTTTGGTGTTTGAAAGGCATGAAGAGGGCAGTGTGCAAATGGACCTATAACTCTAAGTGTGTAGCTCCAATTGGTATAAGGCCAATTGGAGGTGAAACTAGGCACAAAATGTGCCAACTTTCATGAAGAAAGTCTACCTAAATTCTGTCCAAAAAGTGACTTGAATAATGACCAAATCCGGATTAGTGACTTAAAAACCTGAAAATTGACCATTTGGGCAGTAGTTAGTGTTTTGGCCATAACTCACTCAAAACAGGTCCAAATGACCTGAAATTTTTACCATGAATAGATTAGACATAGAGATAAAACTCTTATGAAGATACAAAAACCAAGAAATGACCATAAGCAAGTCAAATAGCTTGCACAAGTTCGGGTATAAAAACTGCCAGAACCAGAAATGACCTAAAAATGACATAAAGTTGCCATTTTAGTGCAATCTTTCCAGCTTTAGTTAATTGACCATATCTTGGTCTACACAACTTAGAATGACCTAAAATTTTGCCCCGAGTGCAATAAGACATAGAGCTACAATTTTGCTTCTTTGACCACAAGCTAAAAACCAAGAGAAATAGGACTTTAAGCTAGACCAATCTAGCATACAAAAATTGAGAACTTGACATTTACATACAATGATGCTTGAAATAATTTGGCAATGAATGCCAACTTGTAAAAATGGTAAATTGCACTATATTGGTAGCATATTGAAATGCAAAATGTGATATATTGGTAACATTAAACCTAATTCACCTAGAGTGCATCGAGGGTCAACATTATAGGTTGACTAAGGAAAACAATAGAATTAAATAAATTAATTATTGAACCTTATTGTTAGAGACAGTTTAAATGAGTGCTGAAACACTTCAAATTGTATGTTTCAGTTAGCAAAGACTCAGGGAAAGGGAAGGAAACACTGAGTCAGGGCTAAGAAGTTACTCTTCAGAGGTTTGTGCACAATAGTTATTTCTTTTGAATTTTTCAATTGAAATAAATTATGACTATTTGTATGTTATTGTTTTAAATTGTGGAAAATTGTTTGAATGGATATTTGATGGATACTTATTGCTTGAAAAACATTACAAATGGTTTGAAACCACAGCTATCATGTATATTGATTGAATTCCTCGCTAGCTTGTCTAGTGGGAAGAATTGACTTTGAATTCCCTCTCTGGCTGAAGTGTTGAGGTGTGTGCCTGTTGAGGACGAATAGGATGAGTACTCATTTATTTGCTAGCTAGCTATGTTATTCCTCACTAGCCATCGGCTTTTGGGACGAATTAGACTATGGAATCATGATTAAGCTGTGTGTGTGATTTATTGATATTTATTATGATATTGTGAAATGGAGTTTAATTCTTTATGACATTCACTGTCTTTTGAATTTAACTATGATTTTAAGTATCCACTGTTTATATGATTTATGGCTTATGGTTTTAAATTGTATTTTCTTAATGTTGTACACCACTGAGACATTGGCTCAGCGATAGCTTTTTCATTATTGTCGCAGGTAGACAGACGGACAGAGCAGCAGAGTAGGCTGCTTGTGCCACATTTTGAGATTTCGCCGGGTATATTGAGTATACAATATTTTGTAGTTTTTATTATAATGCATGTGCACTGTATGTATATATTGTACCTGGTCTTGAGCAGTTGTAAACTAAAATTGTAAATTATTTTGGCTTGTAAAAATATTGTAATATATTTATCTTATCTCAGCTTTTGGAAACACTGGAAAATTGATTGTTGAACTGAGTTGATAATGTTGGGAAATTTATTGTGTTGAACAAATTTATTGGAGTTTGGGATTGTAGAAATATATTGGAAGTGCTTTTTATAGGTTTTTGAAGAACTGTTTTATTCAAAATACATATGACACTCTGCCAAAATTTTTATAGAAATTGTTGATACTCATATTTGTTATTTGGTTTCACTTGAGTAAAAGAAAATTTTTAACACCTGTCAATAGTGCTCACCACTGTAAAAAGAAGTAAGAAAAGGTTTAAAATCCCTTGTAGTGTATTTAATGGGTTATCAATAGACGAAGTTTGATAATTCATTAGGTATACTACGGGATCATATTATGCCTTACGGAGGAGTAGGGTGTGACAATTTAACTAGACAAGTTGGCGAAAAATCATCTCTGAAGATGAAATGACCAAAATGTCCTTCGTTTGGCTTATCAAGCCAAAATCGTCTGTACTGATCTAAAAATTTTTCTAAACATTTTCTTGGCATTCTAATGCCATCGAAACCTCAATGACTCTTCTCTGGAGTCTCAAAAATTATTTCATGAATTTTTCCCCTGGTTTAGGGCTCCTAGCTGTGAAGACCGCAACTTCCCACTAAGTTATCTTTACCTATCGCTAGGGCACCGACTCATTTAACTTGGTTGTATTTTATTTCAAAAATTTTTTCTAAATTTTTCTTACCATTATTTCAGTTATTTATGACTCCTCACTCTAGTCTAAATATTTTTCCAGACGTTCTAGCAGTCCGGACCGACACCGGTCACTGGAACAGTAGAATGTACAGAATTACTACAGTGAGAGTGTTACAGCATAACTTTAAAGAAAAATAACTGAGTAATTAAAAATAATAATTCTAGGTGGAATTTCATAACTCTAGGTCAACTGTATTTTTATTGCACTTTTTATTACACTTTGAAAAAAAAAATTTATCAGTATCTTATCTATTCATTTATTTCATTCTCAGTCTTTAAAAATCATATCAATGCACAAGTAACCTATAACAGACTATAAGGCTGGATACACGGGAGTATACTGGTTAGACCTCCATATGTCTACCCTGTATACAACTATCATATCAGGCACAAGGCCAGCGGGCAGGCTATCAAAGCCAGAAATGAAATTAGGCTCTATGGCCAATGGGTAGGTATATAACCTGTAGAATAATCATATCAGATATATTTTGTAGATCAATGATTATTCATGTATGCAGTACTGCTATCTGTAGTCCCTAATTGGTATACAAATCGATCCAACTATATATATATTTAAGCCTAGGTTTACTTTGGGCAAGAAAGCATTATTAATTATTTAACAAAATTTTCATGTCAATGTATAGTGGGAAGGTGGATGTCACATACCTATTTCATGTAATTGAGCATGTAGTGACTCATTAGGGATAAGTCCCTACCAAAATATAATTTATTTCAAGAACCATTCTTTAGGTTCAGTTTTAGTAGCTTAAATTTGCATATCAAATTGAGCAATATAAGACCACTATTTGGCCACACTTCCTTCATGGAAGTTGTTCCTCTATGTCTTGTCTTTATTTTTCTTTTTGAATCATGTCATTTGGATTTATAGAACTCAAGTTATGGTTAAATAACCATAACTGGTTTGATTCCAATTTTTGGTTCCTTAACTAAATAGTTTTGGTATCATACTTTTCCAATTTATTTAAACAGGTTATAGCAACATTTAAGCCTAGTGTTCTTCATAGGATTTGTTTCCCTATGTCTTGTGGTCACTCAAAATTTTTAGTTGTAATTTTTCAAGTTTTTTAGAACCATTTATAACCTAATAACTGGCCTGGACTATTCTGGAGTCAATGGTCACTTATGCAATTTCCAAATTTGGTATGTTGACTTGACCTAATTAATTGACCTAGTTTCCTCAATTTCTAAGTTTTGGTCAAAATACCAATATTGTAGATCTATGTCTTGTGGAAATTTTTCCATTGGTTTCATTGCATTTGAATTTCTATGGATCAAGTTATGGCCTTTTTGCCAAAACTGGACAAGTAGCCTTTGTCTAGCAATTCTAGGCAGTTTTGGTACTGCACAATTTTGGTAACCCAACTTGGGCAAGCAATTTGGTTGGGTTAATGGCATTTCTGGGCTTTGTGTTCTTCACAAAAGTTGTATCTCTATGTCTAAGCTTTCCAATGGTATAAATTTCATATCATTTTGATCTATCTGAAGTGAGTTATGACCAAATAAATATACACTGTTCATTTGGTTATTTTCTGGGTTCACTATTTGGTAATCCAGATTATGGTAGAATTTAGGTCACTTTTTTGATAGAATTTGAGCATGGTTTCTTCATGAAAAATGGTGCATTTTAGGTCTAGTTTTACCTTCAATTGGCCTCATACCAATTGGAGCCACACAATTTCAGTTATGGCTCAAAACACACACTGAGTTTCAACAATTCTCAACCTGCACAAAAGAACACTCCCAAATTTTCATTTCTCCTACTCCCAAACTTCAAATTGGCATTCATGGCACTTCTAATATCATCAATTCATTTCAACACAATCAATTTCCAGCAATTACATCAAGTCTCCAATATTTAGTTCAAAACCCTAATTCACATTGTCAACCTCAAACATACACATGCAATTAAATTCTAGTACATGTAATTACCTTAATCAGCATCACCAATCATCATTTACATGTAAGAATTAATCAAATTCCCATACTTCTCAAGGCTGTCGAAACTTAACACTTCACCTAACTTACCATTTCTCTTGATTTCAAGCATAATTCACTTCATCTTAACTTCAAATCAATTTTTAATGAAGAAAGGAAGAGGGTATAAGCACTAACCTTGTTTCAAGAATCTCTCAACCGTGTAAAACTTCAAAATTTCTCCTTCCTTTTGCTGCCTATATACTTCCCAAGGGGTGAGGACTAATACTTGTGAAGTGAACTTATGATTTCATGTGGAAAATGGAGAGATTGAGAGCTTGCATGAAGAGAAAATCTATGGAGGAAAGTAAGAACAATTTGGCCATGGTGAGAGATGGAATGAAGATGATGAAGTGAGTGGAGGAAATCTTGTCTTCTTATGCTATTTATATGCTCCACTAATATTTGTTTAATTATTATAATAATCAAAGTTTTAATATTTCAATTAATACCCCTCATTTTTCCTTTAATTACATTACACATATAGTTTCATATTTTTATGAAATTTTCAAAATTTTAATATTACTCATTTTAATGGACATTTAGGTCAAAAGTCAACTTTAGGTTCCAAATGACTAAAATGCCCCTCTTCGAGTTATATTCGAACTTTTTCGGTAATATCGATTAAATTCCTGATTCGCCAGTTCCTTTAATTTTTATTTTCATCTGTACCAATTAACTAAATTTTTTTTGACATTTTTAATGTCATTTGTACCTCAGTAAACCTTTAATTAAGTCTCGAAAATTATTTCCTAGGGTTCCTCACAGGTCTGGGATCGTCAACTGTCTATGCAGTGACTTCCCAGTACGGTCACCCATCGCTGGAACCACGGCTCATTTAACCTAGTTACATTTTATTTCTTTTATTTTTTCTTAATTTTTCTTGTATTTTCTTATCATTTATTCCATCATTTTATATCTCCTCACTATCATTTAAGTGTAGTTCTAGACATCCTAGCTGTCCGGATAGACATTAGTTATCAGAACAGTAGAACATACGGACTACCTATGGTAAGGGCATTATAGTTGTCCAGCTTACATTAAAAAGCTGAAGACTGATAAATTGGAAACCAAATCAGAAAAGGATCGATTTGTTGGATATCTAAAAGAAAGTTTTGGATATTATGTTTATTTGCCTAAATCACAAAAGGTTGTAGTAAGCAGAGATGCCATATTTCTCGAACAATAGTTTATTCAAGAAGGTGGCAAAGGAAGGCAAATAGAGTTAGAATTAGAGAATTCTAACCAACCAACAAATCAGATGGATATAGATCCATCAAGTTAACCTATGCCTGTTGATGAAACATCTACAATAATTCCTCACAAATCAACTAGAATATCTCACCCACCAGAGAGATATGGTTTTCTTCATGAAGATGAACAAGAGTTATTTGCTCATGAAAAAACAGATCATGGAGATGATCCTTTAACCTATGAAGAAGCTATATCAGATATAGATTCTTCTAAATGGATTGAAGTTATGAAATCCAAAATGGATTCTATGTATAAGAACCAAGTTTGGGATCTTGTTAACCCACCTGAAGGTATTGTACCTATAGATAATAAATGGGTTTTCAAGAGGAAAATTGGTTCTGATGGAAAGGTAGAGACCTATAAAGCAAGGCTAGTTGTGAAAGGGTTTCGCTAAAGGCAAGAAATCGACTATGAGGAGACTTTCTCGCCTGTTGCCATGCTTAAATCCATTAGAATTTTGTTAGCAATAGCTGCATACTATGATTATGAAATTTAGCAAATGGATGTCAAAACGACTTTTCTTAATGGAAACATTGAAGAAAATATTTTCATGGAACAACCTAGGGATTTTGAATCCCAAGATTGTTCCAAAGTATGCAAGCTAAAATGATCTATTTATGGGTTAAAATAAGCTTCGAGGAGTTAGAACATCCATTTTGATGAATCGATTAAATCATTTAGTTTTGTCTAAAATATGGATGAGCTATTTGTTTATAAGAAGGTTAGTGGGAGTGTTGTCACTTGTCTTATATGTAGATGACGTTTTATTAATAGGCAATGACATAGCTATGTTAACAACTGTCAAGGCATAGTTGTCAAATACATTCTCCATGAAAGACTTAGGGGAAGCAAACTATATTCTTAGAATTTGCATCTATAGAGATAGAGCGAAAAGAATAATTGGTTTATCCCAAAGTCTATACTTGGAAATGGTGTTAAAAAGATTTAACATGCTTGATTCTAAAAGAGGATTATTACCAGTAAGACATGGTATCAATCTTTCTAAGAAGATGTCTCCATTGACACCTGTAGAAAGAGATAAAATGGCCAGGATTCCATATGCTTCGGCTATTGAAAGTTTAATGTATGCAATATTGTGTACTAGGCTGAATATCGCATATGTTGTTAGTTTGACTAGCAGGTTTCAATCTAATCCAAGTTTGGAACACTGGATAGCTGTCAAGAATATCCTTAAGTACTTGAGAAGAACTAAGGATCTATTCTTGATTTATGGAAGTGGCGACCTGCAATTAGATGATTATACTGATTCTGATTTTTAATCAGATATTGATGATAGAAAGTCTATCTCTGGCTTTGTGTTCATTTGTAATGGAGGTGCATTTAGTTAAAAGAGTTCCAAAAAGAGTATGACTGCTGATTCCACTACAGAAGCCAAGTATATTACTGCATCAGATGCTGCAAAAGAGGCTGTTTGGATAAAGAAGTTCGTGATAGAACTTGCAGTAGTTCCTTCCATTGAGTCGTAGTTTCTCTCTACGGTGACAACAATGGAGCGGTCATTCAGGGTAAGGAACCCCAGTCTCACCAAAAGTCCAAATACATAGAAAGGCGCTATCACATTATCAGAGAAATAGTTGGGAAAAGTGATGTAACCATGCAGAAAATAGCATCAGCCGAAAATCTAGCTGATCCATTCACGAAGGCCATGTCACAAGCTCAGTTAGACCAACATCTTGAGAAGATGGGTCTAAGATACTGTAATGAATGGCTCTAGTGCTAGTGGGAGATTGTTAGTAGTATGCCCTAGAGTATATCATTTTGTATGTATCTTATATATATATTTCATTAATAAAAGGCAATTACACTTTTCTGTTTACATAATTTATTTATGTGTAATTGAAAAGGTTCATTGAAGTTTTATTAGAAATTCTATTCTTAAGTTGTTAAGGATATGAGTGATAGTATTTCTGGTACAAAATATCATAAATTGGTTCACAATTGAGGATACTTCACAAAGGACATGACTTATCCAGAAAGATTGTAATCATGTTTGTTCCCAAAGTATTAGTATGAGATATTAATAGGTTGGAGTGGTGAGTCTCACACCACATAGCAAACTTGATAGGCACTTATATATGATAAGTAAGCTGAACCAGTGACGCTTATGACAATCACGTGGAGTTTACTCTTATCAATGCATTGTTATATATCATATCAATGCATATAATCTTTAAACTTGAGATAACACAGTTATCCTGTATATAGGTGGTTTGAGTTTGATACTGCTTTCATATTCATACTATGTGTGGGTATATGGGCATTTGTTGGCTCCTACTAATTATATATGGAGATAAGTATTGATCAAGATGGGATCTGTTACCCTATGTAAATAGGGATAAAATCCTATGTTCATTTAATTATTCTTAATGATTCAAGTTCCTGGCCAGGACAGATAGACTTAGTAGGAAAAGAGTTTCTGATAAGAAAGTCTGATTAATCAAGAATTAGAATTAAAAGAGAACATAACATTCATAACATATGGAGTTTGACATTACTATGACTCCAGCTAGAATTAGGATTTTGTAATGAAGAGATCTTAGTGCATGGTAACATATGATTAAAAGGTTCATTTAAGGTATTCCTTACTACTGATTAGGTGGCCATAGCATGCTATGCTAGGTGTTAACCGTGGTCTATGAGATACCTATAATGATTTAGAGAAATTATTTATGGTAAGAAAGAGTTCTAATGATATTAAGAGTTAATATCATTTCTCATTGCCAATTAGTAATGAGCCTAGTAAGTCACACACCTACACAAGTAAATCACCAAGTGAATTATGATTTAATTGATTAATTAAAGAGTTTAATTAATTAATTAAATAGGTTTGGTTTGCAATAAGGTTGCAAAGTCCCTAGCATGACTTGAAATCGAATCTAGGTTGTTGGATGTATGATATAAACAAAATGGTGAAATTAATTAATGAAGATTAATTAATTAATTAATTAATATGTGATATAAATTAATTTGAGGGAGAAATTACAATTTTGGTTGAGAACTCAAAATTGTAAATAAGGGCAAAATGGTAATTGCACATGGTGACACATGGCACCTATATGAGTGTGCCATTTGTCTTCTCGTGATGGAAGACAACTTTTTCATAATTGAATCAAGCTTTGACACTTGTCTTAATGAGATTGAGACAAATGTAAAGTAAGATTAAATTAGAGCTTGACAAGTGGCACTTCATTAAGCATTTTGTCTTATGTATATAAATGCAAGACAAGAAGAAGAAGTAATTTTCTTCTTCCTCTATTCTTGTTGGACAGCACAAGAGGCTCTCTCTCCCTCTTCTTCTTTTCTTCCATTAACAAGTGAGAGAAAGCTTTGTTTCACCTTGAATCAAAACACTAGGAATTGTTTCTAATGCACTATACATCTATAAAACCTCACCTAAAGCAAAAGCCTAAAAAAAAAATAAAAATCAAGTGGTTGGCAAGCAAATCAAAATGAGGTTTGGGGTTGCCAAGGTGCCTTAGTGGTGCTTTTGGTGGACAATCTAGAGGGGCTACATTTGGAGCTTTTGGAGACTACCAAGGGAATAAGAAGGATTGATTCAGCGCCTTGGAGGTTAGTTGAATTCAATTCTCCCATTAGCTAGGGTTTAATGAATTAATGGTTAATTCTCAATCTTAAATGGCAAATGAACTCCTAATGTGTGCCAAAAGTGTGATTTGGCATGCTAGAGGGCATTAGAAGTCATATAGGTTCATAAGCTACTTGGTATGCTAGCATGTAACCCCAGAATAATTTTTGAAATTTAACCTTCTAATTGCCCTAAATTCACGCTTCTGTGCCATCACCATCACTGCTACCAACTATCTTTCTCACTATCTTATATTTTCCCCTTATCCCTAGAGATATCCTTACTCAAACTTGATCAAAATTAAAGGTTACAGCACTAACCTTAAGGGAAAACCAGCTGCTATCCCTTTCCTTTCAAGCCTCCACCAAATCCCTCAAGGAAAGTAGACTCCTTCAAGCTTGAATCACTAGTTCTTCTTGCTTCCTCTTGCTTATGCCTCCAAAATTGGTTAATTTAGGGCTTTTGTTTGGGATTCTTCTTCAAATTTTGAGAGAATTTGTTGTTGACATGAAAAAAAAAAAAAGAGAGAGTAAGAAGATGAGGATTGGTCGTCTTATTTGGGAAGGGAAAAGATAGATTTTTTATTTATTTTTACCCATTGGTCCTTCATCCCTTTATTCATTGGTCCATAAAGTATTTTCTATTATTTCTAAATTTTTTCCAAAACTTTATAATCTATTCAAGATAGTTCTCCAATCTTTTATTTATCCCTTAACTTATTGATTAATTCACTTTAGTCCTCTAACTCTTAGTGGCCAACTTCCTAGGTATAAAAGGAAGCAAATGCACACCCACCTAGTTTGCCATTTATGTGAATACTTTTACTTCTTTTCATTTTCTTAACTTAGTAATTCATAATTATACCTTAATTAAGTCTTAACTAAGAGTTTTACAAGGTCCTACATGAATTGAAGTAGTAAATAGATACAAAATACTGATTTTTAGCCACTTCCCAGGGGACTTACTCATCACCGGGACTTGTGCACATTTAACTGATTTCTAATCCATTTTTTTTATTTTCCTTCAACTTTACTTGATCTTTATTAAATTAAATTATGACTCTTTACTTTAATTTAAGGGTGGTTCTAGACATTCTAGCCGTCTAAACAGATGTTAATCGCCCAAACAGATATTAGTCGCCGAAACAGTAAAACGTACGAAACTACCTAAAGTGAGGACGTTACATAATGGATGTACTAAATTAAGTCTCCACTGGTTCTCTATTTACCTATAAGTATTTACCTATAAGGTTATATACACTCTCTTTCATAAACTTATAAATATTAAGGTCATCTCAAGAGAAGCTTCCATCACTAAAGTTTTGTGTATAAATCAAGAAAAGTGTCCATTATTAGGATGATAATTGAATCTTATATTTATAGTTCATATTATGCTTGTGGTTTATTATGATTTACCAAGAAATTTTACACATTATACATACTCGCGTTTTATTTTTTATATAATTTATTTTAATTTTTTATAAATATTATATTTAATTATTTAAATTAAAATATTAATTTTAATAATTGGATAATATTTTTTGTGAAAGTTATGTGTTATATTATTAACATATAATATTAACTTAACTATAAACTTAAATTTCATAAAATATAAAAAAATACAATAATAAGTTTTAAAAATATAAATGGGCGGAGATGTTTAAAAATTAAAATAAATGTAAATTATTTCATTAAATTAAATTCATCCAAACTCTATTATTTTACTTTTTTTAAAAAATAAGCTTGATATATATATAATTTAAAATGATATTAACTTGCATAATGAGGTTGTATAGCTAGCTTAATGCAAAAGAAAATTATTTATAAAATTATAAAATAGAATAATTTTTAAAATATATTCTATAATTTAGTACATTATCATTATAAAATTTCCATTTTCATTATATTGATAACTTGAAATTTTATATTGTCATATTGTTTAATACAAATAATATTAAAACCTATTTAATATATGAAATAAGTATTTTTATTTTTTAAAATATATTATATATGTTATAAATACATTATAGATTAAAATATAGATATAAATTTAGTCATGAAATTTTAGTTATTTCTTAATAATTATATAATAATAAGTAGTCAAATTGTTTTTTTTTTCTCCTTTCATTTTTGTATCTTTCTTTCGTTTTTATTATTTTAAAAATATTAAACAACAAATTAAAATTAATATTGAGAAGAGTATAACTTCTCACATAAATATATCAAAAAATATAATTAGACTTTCTTATAACCTCATAGTCAAAATCAACAACCTTGTTGCGATTGGCTAATAAATTAAAACATTAAAAATACGTTCATGCACATAATAATATTAACTAATTTTAATTAATTTACATTTAAACTAAGTAGATTGAAAAAAATTAAAATCTTATACAATCACATCTGAAATGCACTTTTTTATGTAAAAATGATATTATTCATCTCAAATATTATTTGATGCATCAATATTAAACATTAAAAAAAATCAATCTATCTTAGCCTTTAGTTCATTTAGGGATAGTAACAAGTCAGGTATTTGCAGGTACCCAATGTAAAAATAATATTAATTATCTCAAATATTATTAGATGCATCAATATTAAAAATTAAAAATAGAAAAGAAAAACAATCTATCTTAGACTATATAGATATCATTGAATTTGCAAGGATATTAGTTCATTTAGGGATGGCAACGGGTCAGATATTTACGAGTACCCAATTCGACTGAACTCTAATAGGATAAATTTGGGTAGTATATAATCGGGTTTGGGATAGTTTCGTTTGAGAATTAATACCCATGTTGGGTTCGGGTTAGGTTTAGGTTTTGCATATTGAGTATCTGTCACTAAACCTATTTATATAAATAATTAATTAAATATAATATATATTATAAATTATTAAATTTTAAAATATAAATTATTAATAAAAAATTTTATTTAGATTATTAATTAAAAACATATAAAACTAAATGAGTTCAAATACTTTTTGAGTAATAATAATCGAGTTTGGAACGGGATCAACTAATTGAAGATAAATTTTAATTGAATTTGGAATGCGCTTGAGTATTGAAAATATTAATTAAGTTGGGGTTGGTTTTGGAAAGTTGCTTTTCACCGGTGCTCTATTGGCATCCCTAGTTTCTTTTGATATTAGCAATAATAACAAAATCCTAGTGATTATATCCACATGTAACTACTCTAATAAGAATGATACATGTAACATACAAAAACTTAAAAAAACTTAAAGACTTATAAATAAATTTTGCCCGTTTGATAAAAAAGATACATACAAAAATGTAGTAAAAAAAATATTATATGTCAAAGTTAATTAACCTTGGCTCCTATTGAACAAAATTAAAGTGTTTAGATGTAAAAGCTTATCCATTTCTAATATCTTTAAAAAAAATACTATAAATTGACAATAAATAAAATATTTGACTTTGAATAGGATTAGAATTTCATATCTAATAATGTAGATACAAATTTTTTATTTAATTAAATAGTTAATTTTTAATAATAATTTATAATTATGTTAATTAAATAGTTAATTTTTCTAATTGTAGTTTTATAATTTAGTATTATAAGTTTGTAAATATTTAGAACAATTAAAAAATAAATTAGTGAAAGTGAAATTTGGTGCTTAAGGTTGTTTATTAATTTTATTAGAACAAATTGAATATTTTTTAATGAATTAATAATACTTATAGAATTATAATAGGATTTTTGGTGTAAGTAGAATTACGATTAAAATAATATTAAAATTTTAATTTATAGTAATATTAAAACTTGAAATTATTTACATATTTAGAGACGGATTAGTCATTGCTAAAATTATTAGTGTGAATTTGCGTAGAATATGTTCTCATTGCTGTAAGTATTAGAGATAAATAAATTGTCACTAAAAATTATTAGAGACGAATTTGTATGGAATAGCTTCTCATTGCTAAAAGTATTAGCAACAGATACATTATCAATAATGTTAATTAGTGATTGAATTAATTTTTCTAATTATAGTTTTATAATTTAGTATTATAAGTTTGTAAATATTTAAAAAAATTAAAAAATAAATTAGTAAAAGTGAAATTTGGTGTTTAAGGTTGTTTATTAATTTTATTATAATAAATTGAATACTTTTTAATAAATTAATAATACTTATAGAGTTATAATAGGATTTTTGGTGTAAGTAGAATTACAATTAAAATAATATTAAAATTTTAATTTATAGTAATTATAGTAATATTAAAATTTGAAATTATTTACATATTTACTGGCGGATTAGTCATTGCTAAAATTATTAGTGTGAATTTGTATAGAATATGTTCTCATTGCTGTAAGTATTAGCGATAAATAAATTATCGTTAAAAATTATTAACGACGAATTTGTATGGAATAGTTTCTCATTGCTAAAAGTATTAGCAACAGAAACATTATCGGTAATGGTAACTAGTGATTGAATTAGCGACGGAGTTTCATCACTAATGTATATCATTAGTGACAAACACATACATTTGTCGTTATAGATATATTTTTATTACTATTTTAATAAATAATATAAGTAATGAAGGACATTTTTGATAAAGCCAATATCCCCTTCATACATTTATATATTTTTTATAGATTTTAAAACTTATCTTTTTAAATTTCACATCCCACCTCTAGCGCCCCAAGCAACTCTTGCTTACTATATTAATTTTTCTGGCATGTGTTCAGACTTATCCACAAATGCATATCCATGCATATACAATTACATGTACTAGCATGGCATATTACTTCAAAATGGTTATGTTTCCCGTGCATGTGATTTGTTGTTTGCGCCATCTCTTGTATGAACAACACATGTTGAGGTATGTAGTCAAAGACTAATTAAGGACCATATATTTATAAAATAGATAATATATGTTGTATATAGTGCTTGCTTTCTTTTCTTTTATTTAATAAATGTTACCTTTTTAATACTTGGTTAAAATTCCATGCATATGTTGTTGCGCAAAATCCCACAAGTGTGTCACACCTTACCCCTCTGTAAGGCATCACATGATCCCATAGAATACCTAATGAACTACCGCACTTCACCTACCGATAACTCATTAAGTACCCTACAAGGGATTTTAAAACAATTTTCTTATTTTTGATAAGTGGTGAGCATTTTCTAATAAGTATTTAAAATATTTAGTTAATATTAAAACTAGTTAATATTTTTTGTCCATTTTAGTTATCCGCAAATTTTATAAAAATTTTGACAGAGTTTCCTCTGTATTTTGAGAAAACCGTTCTTCGAATACCTGTAAAAAGCACTTCTAAAAATTTTTCTCAACAGCTGCTTCAATTTAATACTCAATCTCAATCAATTTCTCAAATTCACAAGTTCAATAATTCCTTCAAAATACTGCCCATCAATATCATTTATTCATATTCCATTCAAGATAAACAATTTACATATTCATCATACTAAAATTTACATTCAGAAAGTCCAAACTAAAATTTATTATAACTTTTATACAAACTTTGTACAAGCTGCTCAAGACCCATGTACATGTCCATACATTTATGTGCAATATATACATCAAAAGAAATATTTACAGTTAGGGTATAAATTAAACCCGAAGACTTCAAGCTGATAACTCTACACACCTCAGCAGCTCAGTCTGCTGCTCCTCTAATCTCTGTATCTGCGACAGCAATAAAAGCTATCGCTGAGTACTAGGACTCAGTGGTGCACAATATACTAAAATAATCTTTATGCAAAACTTAAAGCACATTTATTCAAAGATTTGGCTAAACATGAAAATTAAATACAAATCATGCATTGTGAGATTTTAAATGTAAACCAAGTTCATTTCAAAGTATCAAAACACATTTCACAAAACCCACAGCTAGATCATGCCATTCGAAACAAATAGAATCTCAATAGCCAGAGGCTAAAGAGAAATCACATGAATCTCAATAGCCAGAGGCTAAAGAGAAATCATATCACAAGGCTAGCTAGCTCAAATATATGGATATCCATTCACATCCTCTTCTACTGGCACACCTCAACACTTCTCCAGAGAAGGAATCAAAATTCGAAACTAATTACCCCCACTAGTCGTGCTAGTGAGGTGTTCAAATATATGGTCATGACACTGTGGTTTCAAAACTTATCTTAACAATTTGCTAAACATTGTCATTTCAAATATACACAATAACTTTCACAATTTAAATCAAACATCATAAGAATGCTATAATCCAATATTTCACATTATTCAAAACAATATGCAAAAGATGATTATAAAAGTATATGTTGTGCACAAACCTCAAACGAGTCGCCTGTTGGCCTTGACTCTACTCCTCGGGTTCTGTCCCGGTATTCTTTTCCACTGAAACACGCAATTTTACAATGTTTTAGTACTAGAACTTAAAATAAATCTAAAATAAACTTAGCTCCACATTTACCTAGCTCTAACGTGTTAAATTCGACGTTCTCGAAATTTTGTGTTTCGGGTTACTATTCACTGCACTATTCCAGTCAAATAGTTGACTTTTTAAGGCTTACTAGGTATGGGAACTCTAACTTCACCCACATACCACATTTTGGTCATTAAACTTGTTGGTTTTGGTCATTTTCTCAAAGCTTAGGTCATTTTCGCAAAATTGCCAATTTTCGATTTTGGTTCTCCGAAGTTGCACTATTCCATTGATCGATCTACTGTTGGAATTTAACAAAACTTCCTTCATAGAAAATGTTCCTTATTTTCTTAAGTGTATTCTCAATTTTGGATCACCTCAATCGGAGTTTTGTAGCTCAAGTTATGGCCAAAATAAATTTACTGTTTACGTGCACTGTTCATGCTGCAATTTTGGGTTCTAGCAGATTTTGATCCAAATTTGGTCAATAATTTGATCAAGTTAAGTTCATAATTTGGTCTCACTTTCTTCATATGAAATGTTCTACTATGTCTTAGGTTTCCATCGGTTCAAGAATCGCCTAAATCCGAGTTTTCTAGAGAGAGTTATAGCCATTGGAACTTTACTATTCAAATGGAAATCTGCAGTTTTGCAGGTTCAGTAACTCAACTTTGCTCAATAATTCGATTAGGTTAATGGCATAATTTGGGTTAGTATTCTTCATGAAAGTTTTAGATCTATATCTTATCTAATTACTGGTAAAATCTCAGGTCAATTTGACCTGCCTAGCTCGAGTTATGACCAAATGAACAAATACTGTTCATTTGGTCAGTTTATGCAGTGGCAGACTGCTCTTAACCAACTTTGGTCAATTGGTTCACTAGGTTTTGGTCAGTTTTTGGGCATGGTTCCTTAATGAAAATTGTGTCATTTTATGTCTATTTTTATCCCCAATTGGTGGCATATCAATTGGACTTGTAAAATTTCCATTTTGGTCCTTCAAAGTTGGCTTGGTCATGCTGCCAGCAGCATGACCATTCAACCTACGAATTTGACTTCCATTCTAATAATTCCCACACATCTCCTTTGGTCATTATTGACCATTTTTCACTTCACAATAGGTCAAAGTCATCATTTATGCATTTCTCCAAAATTTGGTTCACAAACCCTAGCATTCAAATCCTAATCTCACTAACTCTTGCACTTAACCATTTCAATGCCTTTAACTATCATCACTTAACTCATTAAGGTTCATATTCCTATCCAAGTCAATCAAGCCATGCAAATTACACTCTTCACAATGCTGGCCGAAATTCCCTCTCTTCCTAATCATGCAATATTTTTCAATTTCTTCATATAATCTCATTCATTTCTACCCTAAATCCATCATATATATACTAAAAAGAAAAGTTAGATTAGCTTACCTTAAGTGAGCAGAATTTGTCTATCCAATTCTTCAAATTTGCTTGATTTATTTACTCCCAACCTTCTTATCAAAGTTCAAATACAAGTTTTAGTTATGGGATGTAAAGATTTTATGGCAAGATTTAGGGTTTAAAGGAAGCTTTAGATGGCTTCAATGGAGGTTTCATTCATGGGGAAGCAAGGGAGGGTTTCGACTGGTTTGGGTTGGGAGAGAAGATGAGGGTAATTTTTTTTTTCTTTGTTTTATTTTTGTCTTACTCAATGGATATTTAATTTGGTCAACTTTGTTAGGAAATTAAAAATCAATTGTGACATCATTTTGATGTCATAAAGTAATGTAATTAGCTTTTTCTTTTCTTTTCTTTTCTTTTTTTCATTTATCTATTAGTTCTTTAATTTAATTCTCGAATTTCTCTGATTTTATTTGACAGTTAGGTCAGGAGTCAGCTCTCGGGGTCAATTGACCAAATTGCCCCTCTCCGGTTCATCCCGGTTTGCAAATAATTCCATATTTCTTCCGACTCCCTGACCTAATTATTTGACTGACTTAACAGTTCTTTTTCATGATTTTCTCTTTTCCACTGTGTTCATAAGGGTCCTAAGGACTGCAGCGTCACTTTTTACAGTTCGAAATTTGAGTTTAAAAGCGACTTAGCTGATCGTTCAGGAGGTCACTCATCGCTGTGACTTTCGGCTCGTTTAACCTCTTATGTTTTGTTTTTCTTATTTATAGTTAACTAATTAAACATTACTAATTATTTGTGTTTATGGCTTCTCAAATTGTCTTAAGTGTGGTTCTAATCCCTTTAATTGTCCGGACCGACACCGATCACTGGAATAGTAAAATTTACCAGGCTATGCAAACGGGGGTGTTACAAAGTGCATAGATAGTAACAAGCAATAAAATAGTGAGCAGAGTATCATTTCCTATACAATTGTTAGGGGTGAGCAGATTTCGGTTCAAACCAAAAAATCGAATCGAACCAAGTCAATTTGATTCAATCGGTTCGGTTCGATTTTACATTATATAAATTTCAATTATTTTGGTTCGGTTCAATTTTAAAGAGAAAAAATCGGTTAAACTAAACTGAACCGAATAATAATTTATATATTCAAATCGAACCAAATCGAATCGAATCGATTTTTTAATTAATTTATTTTTATGGGAAATTTATGAATTATATTTAATTTTATATATATATATTAATTGTTTAATTTCATTGATTAATAATTATTAGATTCAAACCAAAGTCAAAATTAGATTAAATAATTTGAAAATCAAGTCTAATTTAAAAATCAATTAAAAATCAAAATCGATCGGTTTAAACAGAACCAAACCAAAATAGAGCAGTTCAGTTCGATTCGATTTTTCACCTATTGCAGTTCAGTTTGGTTTCTAAAATACATAATTCGATTTTTATAATTTAATTCGGTTTGATTCGGTTCGAACCGAATGCTCACCCCTAGCAATTGTAATTATCTAGACTATCAAAATCGAAGGAGGAATTATAAACTAAAACTAATGATAACTAGAAAGTAAATAAAGCATATTAACTATATTAAAGATATCAAATAATAAAAGCATTCCAGAATTAGGAGTTTCCACATCAATCAATTATGGATCCATCTAACCTATTCAATAAATTGGGAATTATTACTTTGAGAGAAATTAATCCTAAGTTACCTCAAGTCCTCTTTCTAGATACTCAAGTTGTATTTTAATCAACTCAAATCCTATTTTCGTGGCGATAAAATTCATTAAAACCCTCTAAGATCATTGATTAATTACAAACTCTATATATAATTTCATTCTATCTCTAGGTCAAAAATCCTAAGTTTAAAATATTAATTTTATTTTAGGTTGTAATTTTTTTGTGATAGTTTAAGAAGTCTATTTTGTCATTATATTTTTTATTTTGTTTAATTCTATATTGATTAATTATGAAATTTTTTATTAAATCATTGCTTTGATTTGTCAATTTTGTCTTAACAGTAAATAGTTTTAATATTTTGTATTAATTAATCATAAAATTAGGGGTTTCTTCTTTTTTTTAGTCCCATATTCTAATCCAGTATCTTAGCTATCTTCTGATAAAATTTGATAAATTTTTGAATAGGTTTAATATTTTTAATTTATTTTTACTTTAGTCATTTTTTTTTATCAGTTTGCATTATAATTAATGTATTAAATTTTGTATGCTTTTTAGGTTGCTATTTTCAATATTCTCGTTTTTCCATGTTAAAGTTTAATATGTTTAGGGTTACATATATTTTTTCTGGATTTTTTAATTAAGTTTTATATTTTTATAGATTTTCTTAAATTTCTGTATAGATCTAAAATTTTTTTAAAAATTGATTAGTTTAGTTAAAATAAGGCTTATTTATTTTTAAATTAAAATCCATGTTTTTCATTTATTATGACTTTTTTTAGAAATGTTAGACCTATTAGAATTAGGATTAATTAATTTAATTAGATTAGGATACTTAATTAATTAAAATTAATTTTTCAATATCAATTTTGACTTATTTTAGATAAATAGATATTGTTTCTTTTATTTCATATTTATTATTTATTTAATTTTTTATTATGTATTATTTCATTTAAATACTTACTTTTTGTGACACCCCTTACCCGTCTACAGTGTAACACCCTCCCGGTAACCACTCCGTATATCCTACTGTTCCGGTGACCGGTGTCGGTCCGGACAGCTAGAACGTCCGGAAAAATAATTAAACTTAAGAGAGGGACCATAATTAACTCAAATATTAATAAGAAACACTTAGTAAAAATTTTAGAAATAAAATACAATCAAGTCAAATGAGCCGGTGCCAAAGCGATGGGTAACCGGAGGGAAGTTGCGGTTCTCGCAACGAGGAGCCCTAGACCCGGGGGAAAAATTATAAAATAATTTTTGGGACTCCAGAGAAGGTTCATTGAGGTTCCTATGGCATTAGAATGCCAAGAAAATACCTAGAAAAAATTTTCAATCGGTACAGCTAATTTTGACCCGTTAAGCCAAACGGAGGGCATTTTGGTCATTTCGCCTTCGGAGGTGATTTTTGGCCGACTTTTCCAGTTGAGTAAATAATTAATATGACATAAAATATGAATAAACATTACTAGAAATTAAATTGAAAATGAGTAGTGGAGGAAAGAAAAGAAATTGAGGAAAAAGGGCTATTTATGACATCATGGTGATGTCATTTATAATTACCAACCAATCACAATTAAGCACCCATTTGACTAACAAATTAAAGAGATAAATAAAGACTAAAGAAGACCAAAAACCAGCAGCCATCCCTCTCTCCTCTAGTGCAGCCGAAACCTCTCCCTTCCACCCTCCATTGAAGTTCAATCAAGCAAGCTCAAATTCCTACCTTGTTTCACCATAAAATCCTAACCTCACTTCATTAAAATTTTACCCTACACCTTAAATAAGCTTTTGGCAGCCTAGAAAGTGAAGGAAAGTGAAGTTTTGAGCGAGAAAAAATCTGCCCTAATCAAGGTTAGTGCATTAGATACTTAAAACTCCTTATTTTCATGATTTGCAACTTGAATTGAGTAAGAATTGTAACTAAAATGAACAAGAATTATGTGTACACATACTATGAATTTTTGGCAGCCCTTGTGAAGGAATTATTTTGATTGTTTTGATGGACTTAAAGTGGGCTATAGATCAAGTTTAAACCATGTGTGTATGTGATTATTGAAGGAGCTAATAATTAAGGTGTTGTGAAAACCTATAATGGAACTAGGGTTTTGAAGAGTGAAAAATTGGCTTGGCTTGGGAAATTGTTAGAGCACATTTTAATGGTCAATTAGTGATCATTTTAGGTAAGTTGACCATAATTAGAACTGAAAAATAGTATGGTAAAGTGAAGGTGAAATCTGCCCTAGGACAGCAGCAATGGACTGAGATTTCAGTCCAATTACACAGCCATAACTTTGGCTGTGTTGGTCCAATTGGTGTTTGGCCAATTGGACATGAAACTAGGCTTATAATGGCACATTTTTTCTGAAGAAACCATGCCCAAAAGACCAAAGCAAGATGACCAAAACTTGGCCCCAATTCGGACACCCTGCAACTGATTCTGCAGAATTGACCAAATGAACAGTAACTGTTCATTTGGCCATAACTCACTGTAGATTTGGTCAATTGACCTGAACTTTTTACAACAACAAGTTAAGACATAGACAAACAACTTTCATGAAGGAACCTACCCCAAATTATGGCCAGAACCTAACTCAAATGGCAGTGGAAGTCACTGTTCATGTTACCGTAGATATGGTAATTTCTGCAGAATGCAAATCTAGCCAGCTGTGGTTTTTGGACCATATCTGGAGCTACAAAACTCCCAATGGAGTGATTCAAAAAAGGAAATTCAACTAGACAAAATAAGGAACAACTTTCATGTTTGTCATTTCTTCAAATTTCCACAGCAACAGTGTCCAATGGAACAGTGAAGTTGACTCACAAAAACTGAAAATTCTGCTTGTGTTGGTTTAAACTTTGAAATGGCATAAATGTTTAATGCCAACAAGTTTGGAATGCCAAATGTGGTATGTTGGGAGTGCCAAAGTCAATGTACATATTTTTATTCTAAAAGTCAACATTTTTGTTGACCAATAAGATGAATAGTGACACTAAAAATTTGAAATTCACAAATTGAAGAATTTAAAAGTTTCAAATGCCCTAGTATACCTAACAAGATTAGTTTGGATAGTTTGGCATGCCAATAGGGTTCAGTTAGCAGTACTGCACATGGCAATATGCCGTTCTGTGATTTCATGGCTTTTAGCCATTCTGACCTTGCATTGAGACTTGGTCTTATGCCTGAGATTATTTACAGCTTGGTAGCTTACATTTGCACCGGGTGATGCATATCGGCCGATGGTGTGACGGCGAGGTATTAGATACCCAGTGCGGTTACCCGTTATCCAGTCCAGTCGTCTAGTGTAGGTTACTTGGGGCAACCAAATGAATAAAAGTGGACAAAGTAAATAATATACAAATACCAAGCAAATGAAACATATACATTCACTACACATTTAATTTCTTGCTATTTTCTTTTATTATATTATTGCACCACTAAGCATTATTGCTTAGCGCGTTGCTTTTGCCACGAGTAGGTACTGGAGATACAGATCGTGAGCCCAGTAGACCACAGACTGGGTGAGTCCATCCTGCAGATTACGCACGCGATGTCCGTGTCACCTCAACTTCTGCAGTGCATTGGTAGGACATTAGGTGTCATTTTGACATTTTGTAACTTAACTTTGTTTTCTCGTATGTAATTAAACTTGTGTAATGTATATTGATGTTTATGTAAATTATGAAAATTGTACTTGTGAATGGAAATGTAAATGTTTACTTGTGATTTATATGTGATCATCACATGTGATGGATGATTGAGAACTGGAATTGAAATGTTGTTGAGATCTTAATATTGAGAAATTGTTGATAAATTGAAGTTGGGATTGTTTGGAAATTATTTGGAAGTGTTTTTAAACAGGTTCCGAAGAACTGTTTTCTCCATTTTTAGACGGTACTCCGCCGGATTTTCTTTAAAATTTTCAGAACCCCAAATAAATAATAATTTCGATAAATGGCTTAAATAAATCATATTTCATAAATTAGCTTCAAAAGC
The DNA here is from genome assembly GCF_030052815.1 of Hevea brasiliensis. Taxonomy (NCBI): domain Eukaryota; kingdom Viridiplantae; phylum Streptophyta; class Magnoliopsida; order Malpighiales; family Euphorbiaceae; genus Hevea; species Hevea brasiliensis. The sequence goes on along the minus strand of NC_079510.1, from coordinate 15,537,407 downwards.
ATGACACAAATTAAGTAAGGTATATTAGAGTGTGCGATTACCGTGTGGCATTACTTACTCGGGTATCTTGTACGGGTAAGGGGTGTCACATTTAGTGGTATCAGAGCACGGTTTAGGCGTTTCTGGGCCTAGATTGAGTCCATACCATGCATTGCATTTGTAAGAGTCGAGGTGACACTAACGCAGATCTGTTTATCTTTCTTATTTTGAATAGGATATGGACCTTTCATCTCAGAGAGCCGTTGAGGAGGAAGTGGAGAGTCATGCTCCACCTGCAGCAGCTGAGACTGGGGGCATGAGAGAATGCGCTCGCCCGACTCAAGCGAGCACCTTTCGGCCTCCACAGGCCATGTTCCAACAAATGGCTGACTTCTTTAGACAAATGGCTGGGGTAATGCCAGCACCACCACCAGCTCCACAGCAGAAATCACACCTGGAAAGGCTAAGAAAGTTTGGAGCTGTGGACTTCTATGGCAAGAGAGATGATGACTCTGTTGTAGCTGAGAATTGGTTGAACAGAACAGGCAGAGTCCTAAAACAACTCCACTGCACTCCAGAGCAAAACACAGGAAAGCGCCATATCTTTCTTTGCAAGATGATGCATATGAGTGGTGGGACAACGTGTCGATGAAGTGCAGAAAAGTGTAACTTGGGACTTCTTTCTTTGAATTTAAGAAGAAATATGTAGTACTTGTATATACGGAAGAGAGAAGAAGAGAGTTTATTAACTCGAGGCGAGACAGTGTCGGTGGCGAATATGAGAAGGAGTTTGTTCGATTAAGCCATTATGGAAGGGAGATAGTCCCTAATGAAGTTGAAAGGTGCAAGAGATTTGAAGAGGATTAAATGACAACATCAAGATCCAGCTCACTGCCTTGGGCATCACAGAATTTACTAAGTTAGTGGAAGCTGCAATAAAGGTAGAAAAAGTAAGAATCAGTGAGCAAACCAGAAGGAAAGAGCGAGAAGAGGGGCCGGTCGTCCAGCTCATCTCTGCATTTGGGAAGAAGTTCAAGGGTCCTCACGCACGAGTTCAGCTCGGCCACGTGGTCGAGTCGGTCTCAAGGGCCGGGCCAAGTTCACCCCTAGGAGAGGTCACCACACCATCGGTGGGCGGCTCTCCGAGGATGGGGTTGAGGACCAGCCCCAACATCTTCTCGCATGTCCGCATTGCACGAAATGGCACAAGGGAATGTTGGAGAAATGGCGGTGCCTGCTTGAGGTGTGGGTCAACAGAGCATCGATTGAAGAAGCTGTCCACGCAGAACTACTACATTTGCTCCAACACAAGCGAGCGGACTGCTCTGCACCACCAAGGGGTAGAAGGTCCGTAAATCCGGCTGTGGGACCATCTCGAGGCTGCATCTGAGCGGCAGAAGGCGGATAATGCACCACCTGCCAGAAATTAAGCCTTGAGAGCTCAGTAGGAGCAAGATGCCGGGCGTCATCGAGTGCGTTCTCCTCTACACTACACCTGTGCATGCATTGGTGGATCCCGGATCCACTCATTCATACATCTGCAACAACTTCCCTGTAGAAAGGGGGATACTAGAAGGGGAGAGTGACCAAGACATTACGGTCACTAATCCATTGGGTCACGATGTAGTGGTGAACAAGGTATACAAGGGTTGCGTTAAGGATTCAGGGTATGAATTCTTGGCGCACCTAATTGAGTTACCCTTCCATGAGTTTGACGTGATATTGGGAATGGGTGGTTGTCACGTCATCGTGCAATAGTTGATTGCAAATTGAAGAGAATTTCTCTAAAAACTTCAGAGGGTAATGAGATCACAGTTGTGGGGGAAAGGATAGATTTCTTGTCCAATGTCATCTCAGCCACAGTTGCAAGAAGAATGATGAGAAAAGGCTGTGAAGCCTACCTAGCACATGTGGTGGATACTAGGCAAGCTAAGCCAAACCTGAGTGACATACCCATAGTGAGAGACTTCCCAGAGGTATTCCCTGAAGAGTTGCCTAGTTTGCCACCAGAAAGGGAAGTTGAATTTGCTATTGAGACAACTGCCAGTCTGACACCTATTTGCATTGCTCCTTATAGGATGGCACCCACTGAATTGAGAGAGTTGAAAACTCAGTTGCAAGAGTTGCTTGATAAGGGGTTCATACGCCCCCCAGTGTCACCATGGGGAGCTCTCCAGTGCCGTTTGTGAAAAAGAAGGATGGGACTTTGAGGCTATGCATCGATTCTTGCGATTGAATAAAGTGGCGTGAAGAACAAATATCATTGCCTAGAATTGATGATCTGTTTGATCGGTTGAAGGGAAGCGGAGTATTTTCCAAGATTGATCTCGGATCGGGTATCATCGATTGAGGGTGAAGGATGCGGATGTGCCCAAAGGCGCATTCAGACCCGATATGGACATTATGAGTTTCTAGTGATGCCCTTTGGCCTAACAAATGCACCAGCTGCATTCATGGACCTTATGAACCGTATCTTCCATCCATACCTAGATCGGTTCGTAGTGGTCTTTATTGATGATATTTTGGTGCATTCCAAGACCAGGGAAGAACATGATGAGCATTTGAGGATTGTTCGCAAACCACGAGAGAAAAAAGGCAGTATGCTAAGTGGTCCAAGGGTGACTTCTGGTTGAATGAGAATGCATTCCTAGGATACATAGTGTCGGTGATGGGATTAGGTGGATCCCAAGAAAATAGAAGCGATGATGGAATGGAAGCCTCCCAGAATACAAGCGAGGTCAGAAGTTTCTTGGGGCTAGATGTGTATTACAGGAGATTTGTGAAGTGATTTTCAATAATAGCTGCTCCAATTACCAAGTTGTTAAACAAGAATGTCGATTTATTTGGAATGACAAGTGTCGCACCAGTTTGAGAAGTTGAAGGCTATGTTGACAGAGGCACCAGTGTTAACACAGCCAGTGTCAGGAAAGGACTTTGTGGTCTACAGTGATGCCTCTCATAATGGGTTAGGGTGTGTATTGATGCAAGAGGGGAAAGTGATCGCTTATGCTTCCAGACAGCTAAGACCACATGAACAGAATTACCCTACCCATGATCTAGAACTTGCAGCAATTATCTTCGCATTGAAGATATGGAGGCATTACTTGTATGGTGAAAAGTGTTACATTTACGGACCACAAAAGCACGAAATATTTGCCAACCTGAAGGAGCTCAACCTTAGACAGAGGCGATGGATTGAGTTCTGAAGGACTACGATTGTGTAATTGACTACCATCACAGGAAGGCAAATGTAGTTCTTGATGCTTTGAGCAGAAAATCCATTACATCTTTGAGATCATTGAATGCCAGTCTATCTTTGCTTGAGATGGAGCTATTTTGTCTGATTTTAAAGTGAGGCCAAAACTGCTCTGAGAGATACTAGATGGGCAAAGCGGATGAAAAGTTAATGGCTATTATGAGCAAGATCTCAGAGGGAAAAGCAACTGACTATGAGGTGAAAGCAGATGGGTGTCTGTACTACAAAGGAAGACTGTGTGTACCAGATGATGGGGAATTGAAGACCAGTATTCTAAAAGAGGCACACACCAGTGTATATGCTATGCACCCAGGAAGTACAAAGATGTATCATGACCTGAAGCTTCAGTATTGGTGGCCTGGTATGAAGAGGGATATAGCTGACTATGTGACTAAATGCTTGACATGTCAGCAAGTTAAGGCAGAACATCAAGTTCCATCAGGTTTGCTACAGCCTATACGCATACCTGAATGGAAATGGGATCGGGTCACCATGGATTTTGTGAGTGGTCTGCCTCTCACCCGGAAGAAACATGATGCAGTATGGGTGATAGTTGATAGATTGACAAAGTCAGCACACTTTCTGCCAGTTAAGACTGACTACTCACTGGAGAAGTTAGCAGAATTGTATATCAGTGAGATAGTTAGACTGCATGGAATCCTACTTTCCATCATATCTGATCGAGACCCAAGGTTTACATCGAGATTTTTGAAGAAGTTGCATGAATCCTTGGGTACACAACTCCATTTCAGCACAGCTTTCCATCCTCAGACGGATGGGCAATCTGAAAGAGTAATCCAGGTAAATAATTGAAACCAATGAAATTGATACAAATACTGAATTGAAATGATAACAATAACATGAAATATTTGTCAGGTCCTTGAGGATATGCTGAGGAGTTGTGTCATTGAGTTTGAGGGAAATTGGGATAGATACCTCCCACTGGCAGAATTTGCATACAACAATAGCTACCAAGCTAGTATCCAAATGGCCCCGTATGAAGCACTGTATGGGAGAAAATGTAGAACTCCAGTGTGCTAGACTGAATTGGGTGAAGATAAACTGGTAGGGCCAGACCTGGTGAAACAGACTGAGGAGAAGGTAAAGATAATCAAAGCCAATCTGAAAGTTGCCTCAGACAGACAGAAATCTTATGCCGACCTGAAGAGAAAAGAAATAGAATATGTGGTTGGCGACAAAGTGTTCCTCAAGGTGTCACCGTGGAAGAAAGTGCTGAGGTTTGGAAGAAAAGGTAAGTTAAGCCCTAGGTTCATTGGCCCATATGAAGTCATTGAACGTGTGGGTCCAGTGGCCTATAGGCTAGCTTTACCACCAGAGCTAGACAAGATCCACAATGTGTTCCATGTGTCCATGCTCAGGAGATACCGCTCAGATCCTTCACATGTCATCTCCAGAGAAGAAATTGAAATACAGCCGGATTTGACATATGAGGAAGAACCTCTACAGATCCTAGCTCGGGAAGTAAAAGAATTAAGGAACAAGCAGATTCCACTGGTGAAAGTGCTTTGGAGGCACCACAACACCGAGTAGGCAACTTGGGAAAGTGAAGAAACGATGAGGCAACAGTTCCCTCAACTGTTTGCATCAGGTAAATTTCGAGGACGAAATTTAAATTAGAGGGGAAGAGTTGTAACACCCTCCCGGTAACCACTCCGTACATCCTACTGTTCCGGTGACCGGTGTCGGTCCGGACAGCTAGAACGTCCGGAAAAATAATTAAACTTAAGAGAGGGACCATAATTAACTCAAATATTAATAAGAAACACTTAGTAAAAATTTTAGAAATAAAATACAACCAAGTCAAACGAGCCGGGGCCCAAGCGATGGGTAACCAGAGAAAAGTTGCGGTTCTCGCAACGAGGAGCCCTAGACCCGGGGGAAAAATTATAAAATAATTTTTGGGACTCCAGAGAAGGGTCATTGAGGTTCCTATGGCATTAGAATGCCAAGAAAATACCTAGAAAAATTTTTCAATCGGTACAGCCAATTTTGACCCGTTAAGCCAAACGGAGGGCATTTTGGTCATTTCGCCTTCGGAGGTGATTTTTGGCCGACTTGTCCAGTTGAGTAAATAATTAATATGACATAAAATATGAATAAACATTACTAGAAATTAAATTGAAAATGAGTAGTGGAGGAAAGAAAAGAAATTGAGGAAAAAGGGCTATTTATGACATCATGGTGATGTCATTTATAATTACCAACCAATCACAATTAAGCACCCATTTGACTAACAAATTAAAGAGATAAATAAAGACTAAAGAAGACCAAAAACCAGCAGCCATCCCTCTCTCCTCTAGTGCAGTCGAAACCTCTCCCTTCCACCCTCCATTGAAGTTCAATCAAGCAAGCTCAAATTCCTACCTTGTTTCACCATAAAATCCTAACCTCACTTCATTAAAATTTTACCCTACACCTTAAACAAGCTTTTGGCAGCCTAGAAAGTGAAGGAAAGTGAAGTTTTGAGCGAGGAAAAATCTGCCCTAATCAAGGTTAGTGCATTAGATACTTAAAACTCCTTATTTTCATGATTTGCAACTTGAATTGAGTAAGAATTGTAACTAAAATGAACAAGAATTATGTGTACACATACTATGAATTTTTGGCAGCCCTTGTGAAGGAATTATTTTGATTGTTTTGATGGACTTAAAGTGGGCTATAGATCAAGTTTAAACCATGTGTGTATATGATTATTGAAGGAGCTAATAATTAAGGTGTTGTGAAAACCTATAATGGAACTAGGGTTTTGAAGAGTGAAAAATTGGCTTGGCTTGGGAAATTGTTAGAGCACATTTTAATGGTCAATTAGTGACCATTTTAGGTAAGTTGACCATAATTAGAACTGAAAAATAGTATGGTAAAGTGAAGGTGAAATCTGCCCTAGGACAGCAGCAATGGACTGAGATTTCAGTCCAATTACACAGCCATAACTTTGGCTGTGTTGGTCCAATTGGTGTTTGGCCAATTGGACATGAAACTAGGCTTATAATGGCACATTTTTTTCTGAAGAAACCATGCCCAAAAGACCAAAGCAAGAGGACCAAAACTTGGCCCCAATCCGGACACCCTGCAACTGATTCTGCAGAATTGACCAAATGAATAGTAACTGTTCATTTGGCCATAACTCACTGTAGATTTGGTCAATTGACCTGAACTTTTTACAGCAACAAGCTAAGACATAGACAAACAACTTTCATGAAGGAACCTACCCCAAATTATGGCCAGAACCTAACCCATATGGCAGTGGAAGTCACTATTCATGTTACTGTAGATATGGTAATTTCTGCAGAATGCAAATCCGGCTAGTTGTGGTTTTTGGACCATATCTGGAGCTACAAAACTCCAAATGGAGTGATTAAAAAAAGGAAATTCAACTAGACAAAATAAGGAACAACTTTCATGTTTGTCATTTCTTCAAATTTCCACAGCAACAGTGTCCAATGGAACAGTGAAGTTGACTCACAAAAACTGAAAATTCTGCTTGTGTTGGTTTAAACTTTGAAATGGCATAAATGCTTAATGCCAACAAGTTTGGAATGCCAAATGTGGTATGTTGGGAGTGCCAAAGTCAACGTACATATTTTTATTCTAAAAGTCAACATTTTTTTGACCAATAAGATGAATAGTGACACTAAAAATTTGAAATTCACAAATTGAAGAATTTAAAAGTTTCAAATGCCATAGTATACCTAACAAGATTGATTTGGATAGTTTGGCATGCCAATAGGTTCGATTAGCGATCGCACATGGCAATATGCCGTTACGTGATTTCATGGCTTTTAGCCATTCGACCTTGCATTGAGACTTGGCATTGTGCTGAGATTATTCTGACTTGGTAGCGTTACATTTGCCTGCCGGGTGATGCATATGCGACCGATGGTGTGACGGCCCGAGGTATTAGATACCTAGTGCCAGTTTACCCGTTATCCAGTCCAGTCGTCTAGTGTATGTTACTTGGGGCAACCAAATGAATAAAAGTGGACAAAGTAAATAATATACAAATACCAAGCAAATGAAACATATACATTCACTACACATTTAATTTCTTGCTATTTTCTTTTATTATATTATTGCACCACTAAGCATTATTGCTTAGCGTGTTGCTTTGCCAGCGTAGGTACTGGAGATACAGATCGTGAGCCAGTAGACCACAGATGGGTGAGTCCATCCTGCGATTCTGCACGATGTCCGTGTCACCTCAACTGCGATTGCATTTGTAGGACATTAGTTGTCATTTTTAAATTTTGTTACTTAACTTTGTTTTCGTATGTAATTAAACTTGTGTAATGTATATTGATGTTTATGTAAATTATGAAAATTGTACTTGTGAATGGAAATGTAAATGTTTACTTGTGATTTATATGTGATCATCACATGTGATGGATGATTGAGAACTGGAATTGAAATGTTGTTGAGATCTTAATATTGAGAAATTGTTGATAAATTGAAGTTGGGATTGTTTGGAAATTATTTGGAAGTGTTTTTAAACAGGTTCCGAAGAACTGTTTTCTCCATTTTTAGCCGGTACTCCGCCGGATTTTCTTTAAAATTTTCAGAACCCCAAATAAATAATAATTTTGATAAATGGCTTAAATAAATCATATTTCATAAATTAGCTTCAAAAGCATGACACAAATTAAGTAAGGTATATTAGAGTGTGCCAGTACACCGTGTGGCATTACTTACTCGGGTATACTGTACACGGGTAAGGGGTGTCACATACAGTGTAGCCGAGCAAGATATGCCACACAGTGTGCCGAAGCACCAATTCATATTTCTATTATAATTTACCCTTTTTAATTCATTTATTCACAATTTTTTATTAATCTAAGCTTTTCGCAAATTTCATAGAAAATTCGGCATAGTACCAGCTGTAAATTAGAAAAACAGTTCTTCTGAATCTATTAAAAACACTTCCAATATAATCAAAGTTTCAGTCTCAGTCAACCACCATCATCTTTCCACATTTTCTCAAATGACATCAGTATTTCAAAAAAATTCAATTCATTCATATCATATTCAATTCCATAAGAAAAACTCAAATTATTACTGAACATGGTTTATAAATAATTACATCAAAAGCATAATTACATGAGTTTAAAATATACATAACAAAAGTTTACAAATACAAAAGACTAAAAATAGCCTAATGTTCTACCAATGCACTGCAAATGTGAGGTGACTCTGGACTCCGTGTGCAGATCTGAAAGCTCACCCAGCATGAGGTCTGCTGGACTCCCCAGCTATGTCTCCAGTACCTGCATGTGGCAAAAGCGACGCGCTAAGCAATTCTGCTTAGTGGTGACAATATAAAATAAAATAACTAAAATGACATAAATATGCAGAATGTATATTTATATTTTAGGTAGACTTAATTTCTGGCATTTATTGCAGTATTATTTGATTAAAATTTTATAAGATTCATTATCATTATCTGAATAACCCCTACTAGTCGACTGGACTGGATAAACGGGTAAACTGGCACTGGGTACTAAATACCTCATACCATCACATCATCAGTCACATTGTGTCTCCCGGTGTGCAACAGAACAGCTAATAAGCTGTAATAATCATCAAGGATAAAATTCAAGTATAATAACTCAATTAACAAAGCCAAAGGCTATTTTATCACAGAATGGCACGTGAGGTCATAAAACACAGAATGACATGAAGCCATATGCAGTACTACTAACAAAACTCTATTGGCATGCCAACCTATCCAAACCAATCTTGCTAGGTGTACTAGGGCATGTTACACTCTTAAATTATACAATTCTTGAAATTCAAGTTTAGGTGTTACTATTCATTTCATTAGTTAACAAAAATGTTGACTTTTGCATGGACAATAGGTACATTGGTTATAATATTCCCAACATACCACATTTTGCATTCTAAAATTGTTGGTATTGGTTGCCAATACCATTTCCAAGCTTAATGTTAATTGTTCAAAATTTTCAGATTTCAAGCTCTGTGTTTACTGTTCCATTAGTTATTTTTGCAGTGGAAATTTGGCAAAGTTGTTAACATGAAAGTTGTTCATTATTGTATCTAGTTACATTTCTTTTTTTGAATCACTCCATTTGGAGTTTTGTAGCTCAAGTTATGGCCTAAATACCATGACTGGCTAGATTGCCAACTTCCCAGATTTTCTGGACTGACCAAATCTATAGTGTTTTGTGCAGTGAGTGCAGGTCATCTTTTAAACATGTTATGGTCAAAATTTGGGTTAGGTTTCTTCATGAAAGTTGTAGGTATATATCTCAGCTATTTGCTGATAAAATTTCAGGTCAATTGGACCTTTCTACACTGAGTTATGACCAAATGAATAAGCACTGTTCATTTGGTCATTTTGCCCAGGCAGAATGCAGGTCACCCGGATTAGGGCAATCTTTAGTTCAACTTGGTTTGGTTTTCTAGGCATGGTTTCTTCACCAAAGTTGTGCCATTATGTGTCTAGTTTCATGTCCAATTGGCCTTGCACCAATTAAACCTCTACAACTCCAGTTATTGCTGTCCAAACCTGCTGGACTCATGCCCAGTCTTGCTGGTCACCAAGGGCAGCCACACTAACTTCAATTCCCACTAGACAAACCACTTCATTTCTTATTCACACATAGCCCAATGGTCAGTAATTGGTCAGTAATTGACCATTAAAACTCTCTTTCACTAAATAAATGAACAAAGTCTCAATTTGAGTCTAAAACCCTAGCTCAACTATCTCAAACCATGCATTTTAACTTGCATTTCATTACTCCACTTAAGAGACTAATACTAAGGGCAGCCATGCTACCATTTTAGTTCCATAAAATCATCAAGACCTTACCACATCCAAGGCTACCGAAAATATGGGATGGGCATACACATGATATTTATTAAATTTCTTTGTAAATTTACACTCATTCATACTCCTTCAACATGAATTAAAAGAGAAAAGCAAGTTAAGTCACTAACCTTTAATGGAGCTAATCTCCAACTTGTAAGAACTCTTCTTTAACACTTCCTTTTGCTCTTAAAAGCTTCACTATGAGGAAAGAACAAGATTTTGTATTGACAACTTAGGGTTTAGTGGGTGAAAAACCAAGAAAATCAAGCTTTGTAAAGCTTGGCTATGGAGGAACAAAGGGGGCGGATTGTATGGGAGGAAGAAGGCTGATGGTTATTCCAGATTTTTGACTTCTTTATCTGCCCCTTTTTTTGTATTATAATTGTATTTCTTTAATTTGATTGGCCATAGATTTTAATGACCTCATGCTTACTTAAGGATTAGGTAATAAATCCAATTTATTTTCATTTTCTTTTCTTTCCTTTCCTATTCATTTTTAAATAATTTTTCATCAATATTTGTTCATATTTTATGTCATATAAATGGACAAGTTGGTCAAAAATCATCTCTGAAGATGAAATGACTAAAATGCCCTTCGTTTGGCTTAACGAGCTAAAATTGTGTGTACCGATTGATTAAATTTTCCTGGTGTTTTCTTAACATTCTATTATCATGGGAACCCCAATAATCCTTCCCTGAGGTCCTAAAAATTATTTCATGAAATTTTCCTCGGGTCTAGGGTTGCTAACGGATTTCACCGTCACTTTCCTTTCGGGTTACTCATCCCTGGGGTTTTGGCTCATTTAACCTTAGTGTATTTCATTCCTATAAATTTTCCTTAATTTTTATGAGCATTATTTAGTTTCTTTATAACTCTCCACTTTAGTCTAATTATAATTTCAAATATTCTAGCTGTCCGGATAGACATTGGTCACCGGAACAGTAGACTGTACGGACTAGCTAAAGTGAGGATGTTACAACTCTTCCCCTCTAATAAAAATTTCGTCCTTGAAATTTACCTAATGCAAACAGTTGAGGGAACTGTTGCCTCATCGTCTCTTCACTTTCCCAAGTTGCCTCCTCGGTATTATGGTGCCTCCAAAGTACTTTCACCAGTGGAATTTGTTTATTTCTCAGTTCCTTCACTTCCCGAGCTAGGATCCGTATCCGGTTGGATTTCAATCTCTTCCATGGAGATGATATGTGAAGGGTCTGAACGATATCTTCTTAACATAGAAACATGGAATATATTATGGATCTTATCCAGTTCTGGTGGTAAAGCTAGCCAATAGGCCACTGGTCCCAAATGTTCAATGACTTCATATGGGCCAATGACTTCATAGGGCTTAACTTACCCTTTCTTCCAAACCTCAGTACTTTCTTCCACAGTGAGACTTTGAGAAACACTTTGTCGCTAACTGCATACTCTATCTCTTTTCTCTTCAAGTTGGCATAAGATTTTTGTCTATCTGAGGCAACCTTCAAGTTAGCTTTGATTATCTTTACTTTCTCCTCAGTCTGTTTCACCAGGTCTGGTCCTACCAGCTTATCTTCGCTCAATTCAGTCCAAAATACTGGGGTTCTACACGTCCTCCCATACTGTGCTTCATACGGGGCCATTTGAATGCTAGTTTGGTAGCTATTGTTATAAGCAAATTCTGCCAGTGGGAGGTATCTATCCCAACTTCTCTCAAACTCAATAACACAACTCCTCAGCATATCCTCCAGGATCTATCACATAATTCACATTGTTACTATCATTTCAATTTATTAATTGTGAAAATTCAATTAGTTTTTAGGTTTACCTGGATTACTCGTTCCGACTGTCCATCCGTCTGAGGATGAAAAGCCGTGCTAAAGCGGAGTTGTGTGCCCAAGGCTTCTTGCAACTTTTTCCAGAATCTCGATGTAAACCTTGGGTCTCGATCAGATATGATGGAAAAGTGGGATTCCATGTAGTCTAACAATCTCACTGATATACAATTATGCTAGCTTCTCCAGTGAGTAGTCAGTCCTAACTGGCAGAAAATGTGCTGACTTCGTCAATCTATCCACTATCACCCATACTGCATCATGCTTCTTCTGGGTGAGAGGTAGACCACTAACAAAATCCATAGTGACCCGGTCCCTTTTCCATTCAAGTATGCTTATAGGCTGTAGCAATCCCGATAGAACTTGATGTTCAGCTTTAACTTGCTGACATATCAAACACTTAGTCACATAGTCAGCTATATCCTTCTTCATACCAGGCCACCAATAATGAGGCTTCAAATCATTATACATTTTTGTGCTTCCCGGGTGCATAGCATAAACACTAGTGTGTGCTTGTTTCAGAATACTAGTCTTCAGTTCCCCATCATCTGGTACACACACTCTTCCTCTATAGTACAGACACCCACCTGCTTTCACCTCATAATCAGTTTCCTTTCCCTCTGGAATTTTACCCACAATAGCTATTAGTTTTTCATTTGCCTTCTGCCCATCTTGTATCTGCTGTAGCAGGTATGGCCTCACTTGTAACTCAGCCAAAATAGCTCCATCTTGAGCTAAGGACAGATGGGTATTTAGTGATCTTAAAGCTGTGATGGATTTCCTACTCAAGGCATCATCAACTACATTTGCCTTCCCAGGATGATAATCTATCACACAATCATAGTCCTTTAGGAACTCAATCCATCGCCTCTGTCTAAGATTGAGCTCCTTCTGGGTTGGTAAATATTTTAGACTTTTATGGTCTGTATAGATGTAACATTTTTCACCATACAAATAATGCCTCCATATCTTCAATGCGAAGATAATTACTGCTAACTCCAAGTCATTAGTAGGGTAGTTCTGTTCATGTGGCCTTAACTACCTGAAAGCATAGGCAACCACTTTCCCCTCTTGCATCAATACATACCCAAGCCCATTATGCGAGGCATCACTGTAGACCACAAAGTCTTTTCCCAACACTGGCTGTGTTAACACTGGTCCTTCTGTCAACATAGCCTTCAGCCTCTCAAAACTGGCTTGGCGCTTATCGTTCCAGCCAAATTTCACATTCTTGTGCAATAACTTAGTCATTAGAGCAGCTATAAGAGAGAACCCTTTCACAAATCTTCTGTAATACCCAGCTAGCCCCAAGAAACTTCTGACCTCAGCTGTATTTCTGGGAGGCTTCCATTCCATCACTGCTTCTATCTTTTTGGGATCCACTCTAATCTCCTCAGCTGATACTATGTGTCCAAGGAAGGAGATTTCACTCATCGAGAAGCCACACTTGGACAACTTAGCATACAGCTTCTTTTCTCGCAAGGTTTGCAGAACAATCCTCAAATGTTCATCATGTTCTTCCTTGGTCTTGGAATACACCAGAATATCATCAATAAAGACCACTATAAACCGATCTAAATATGGATGAAAGATACGGTTCATAAGGTCCATAAATGCTACTGCTACATTTGTTAACCCAAACGGCATCACTAGAAATTCATAATGCCCATACCGGGTTCTGAATGCAATTTTTAACACATCTGCATCCTTTACCTTTAACTGATGATACCCTGATCTGAGATCAATTTTTGAAAATACACCGACTCCCTTTAACTGATCAAACAGATCATCAATTCTGGGCAACGGATATTTATTCTTCACAGTCACTTTGTTCAACTACCGGTAATCAATACACAATCTCAAGGTTCCATCCTTCTTCTTCACAAACAGCACCGGAGCTCCCCATGGTGACACACTGGAGCGTACGAACCCCTTATCAAGCAACTCTTATATCTGAATTTTTAACTCTCTCAATTCAGTGGGTGCCATCCTATAAGGAGCAATAGAAATTGGTGCTGTACCCGACATTACCTCAATAGCAAACTCGACTTCCCTTTCTAGTGGTAAACCAGGTAATTCTTAGGAAACACATATGGGAAGTCTCTTACTGTGGGTATATCACACAGGTTCGGCTTAGCCTGCCTAGTATCAACCATGTGTGCTAGGTAAGCTTCACATCCTTTTATCATCAATCTTCTTACAACTATGGCTGAGATAACATTGGACAGGAAATCTTTCCTTTCACCCACAACAGTAATCTCATTGCCCTCTGAAGTTTTCAGAGAAATCCTCTTCAATTTGCAATCAACTATTGCCTGATGACGTGACAACCAGTCCATTCCCAAAATCACGTCAAACTCGTGGAAGGGCAATTCAATTAGGTCTGCCGAGAATTCATACCCCTGAATCCTCAACGGGCAATCTTTATACACCTTATTCACTACCACACTGTGGCCTAGTGGATTTGTGACCAAATTGTCTTGATCACTCTCCTCTACTGAAACTCCCCTCTCTACGGGTAGTTTGATGCAGATGTATGAATGAGTGGATCTTGGATCCACCAATGCATGCACAGATGTGTTGTAGAGGGAGAACGTACCCCTGATGACGTCCGGGGCATCTTGCTCCTCTTGAGCTCTAATGGCATAGGCTCTGGCAGGTACTCTAGCCTCTAGCCTCTTAGCTGACTCAGATGCAGGCCTCAGTGATGGACTAGCTGCTTCAGATTTACCGAGCTTCCTACCCCTTTGTGGTGCAGGAGCAGGTCTGTCAGCTTGTGTTGGAGCAGCTGTAGTAGTCCTCTTTGGACAATTTTTGATTTGATGTTTTGTAGATCCACACCATAAGCATGCACCAGTCACCGCCAACAGTCCCCCTTATGCCACTTCTGGCAGTATGGACAGAGAAGATCTTTGAGGTGGTCCTCGAACAGCCCCGGAGAGCTGCCCACTGATGGTGTGGACTGGCCTCTCCTAGGTGTGAACTATGGTCTGGCCCCTGAGACTGACCCTGACCTTGTGGTTGTCTTGAACCCTGAGTAGGAGGACCTTTACTCTTTTTACTGGGAGCAGAAAATGAACTGGACTGACCCGGACCCCTCTTCTGCTGTCTTTCCCTTCTAGTTTGCTCATTTATTCGGACCCTTTCTACTTTCGATGCAGCATCTACTAATTTGGCAAAATCTGTGATCTCCAATGCTGTTATCATGACTTTGATATTGTTATTGAGCCCTTCTTCGAACCTTCTGCACCTTTCTGCCTCTGTAGGGACTATCTCCCTCCCACCAGCTCAGTCTGATGAATTCTTGCTCATACTCTACCACTGATAGTTGTCTCTGTCTCAGACTGATAAATTCTCTTCTTCTCTCTTCTAAATATACTTTGCTGACATATTTCTTCCTGAACTCTGTGAGGAAGAATTCCTAGGTGATCCATTCCAGTTGCACCTCACTAGTTACTGTGTCCCACTACTGGTATGCATCATCCTGAAGTAGGGACACAACACCCTCCAGGTTCTGCTCGGGGGTGCAATGAAGCTGTTTTAACACCTTGATTGTTCTATCCAATCAATTTTCCGCTGTCATGGGATCATCCTCCTTCCCAAAGAAATCCACAACCCCATGTTTTCGCAGTTTCTCCATATGGGACTTCTGTGGTGCTGATGGAGGTTATGGCTGTGGTTGTGGTGGTGGAATTTCCCCCATCATTTACAGGTAAAACTCGGTCATTTGCTGAAATAATGCAAACTGAGGTTGGGCAGGTACCTCAGCTGCTGGTGGAGCAGATTCTCCTCTGCCCCCAAATTCAGCCATTGCTGGAGCATGACTCTCTACCTCTTCATCAACTGCACTTTGATAAGCAGGATCCATATCCTGATCAAAATAACAAAACAAATAGATCTGCATCAGTGTCACCTCAACACTTACAAATACAATGCAATGGTATGCACTCTATCTAGGCCCAGAAACGCCTAAACCGATGCTCTGATACTACTAAATGTGACACCTCTTACCCGTCTACAGTGTAACCGAGCAAGATATGCCACACAGTGTGCCGGAGCACCAATTCATATTTCTATTACAATTTACCTTTTTTAATTCATTTATTCACAATTTTTGATTAATTTGAGTTTTTTGCAAATTTTATGGAAAATTCGGCAGAGTGCCGGCTGTAAATTGGAAAAATAATTCTTTTGAATCTGTTAAAAACACTTCCAATATGATTAAAGTTTCAATCTCAGTCAACCACCAACATCTTTCCACATTTTCTCAAATGACATCAATATTTCAAAAAAATTCAATTCATTCATATCATATTCAATTCCATAAGAAAAACTCAAATTATTACTGAACATGGTTTATAAATAATTACATTAAAAGCATAATTACATGAGTTTAAAACATACATAATAAAAGTTTACAAATACAAAAGAGCAAAAATAGCCTGATGTCCTACCAATGCACTGCAAATGTGAGGTGACTCTGGACTCCGTGTGCAGATCTGAAAGCTCACCCAGTATGAGGTCTATTAGACTCCCCAGCTATGTCTCTAGTACTTGCGCGTGGCAAAAGCGACGCGCTAAGCAATTCTGCTTAGTGGTGATAATATAAAATAAAATAACTAAAATGACATAAATATGCAGAATGTATGTTTACATTTTAGGTGGACATAATTTCTAGCATTTATTGCAGTATTATTTGATTAAAATTTTATAAGATTCATTATCATTGCCCAAGTAATCCCTACTAGTCGACTGGACTGGATAAATGGGTAAACTGGCACTGGGTACTAAATACCTCAGACCATCACACCATCGGTCACATTGTGTCTCCTGGTGTGCAACAGAACAGCTAATAAGCTATAATAATCATCAGGGATAAAATTCAAGTATAATAACTCAATTAACATAGCCAAAGGCTATTTTATCACAGAATGGCACGTGAGGCCATAAAACACAGAATGGTATGAAGCCATATGCAATACTGCTAACAAAACCCTATTGGCATGCCAACCTATCCAAACCAATCTTGCTAGGTGTACTAGGGCATGTTACACTATTAAATTATACAATTCTTGAAATTCAAGTTTAGGTGTTACTATTCATTTCATTAGTTAACAAAAATGTTGACTGTTGCATGGACAATAGGTACATTGGTTATAATATTCCCAACATACCACATTTTGCATTCTAAAATTGTTGGTATTGGTTGCCAATACTATTTCCAAGCTTAATGTTAATTGTTCAAAATTTTTAGATTTCAAGCTTTGTGTTTACTGTTCCATTAGTCATTTTTGTAGTGGAAATTTGGCAAAGTTGTCAACATGAAAGTTATTCCTTATTGTGTCTAGTTACATTTTTTTTTTGAATCACTCCATTTGGAGTTTTGTAGCTCAAATTATGGCCCAAATACCATGACTGGCTGAATTGCCAACTTCCCAGATTTTCTGGACTGACCAAATCTACAGTGTTTTGTGTAGTGAGTGCAGGTCACCTTTTGAACATATTATGGTCAAAATTTGGGTTAGGTTTCTTCATGAAAGTTGTAGGTTTATGTCTTAGCTATTTGCTGATAAAATTTTAGGTCAATTGGACCTTTCTACACTGAGTTATGACCAAATGAATAAACACTGTTTATTTGGTCATTTTACCCAGGCAGAATGCAGGTCACCTGGATTAGGGTAATCTTTAGGTCAACTTGGTTTGGTTTTCTAGGCATGGTTTCTTCACCAAAGTTGTGGCATTATGTGTCTAGTTTCATGTCCAATTGGCCTTGCATTAATTAAACCTCTACAACTCCAGTTATTGCTGCCCAAACCTGCTGGACTCATGCCCAATCCTGCTGGTCACCAAGGGCAGCCACACTAACTTCTATTCCTACTAAACAAACCACTTCATTTCTTATTCACACATAGACCAATGGTCAGTAATTGACCATTAAAACTCTCTTTCACTAAATACATGAACAAAGTCTCAATTTGGGTCCAAAACCCTAGCTCAACTATCTCAAACCATGCATTTTAACTTGCATTTCATTACTCCACTTAAGAGACTAATACTAAGGGCATCCATACTACCATTTTAGTTCCATAAAATCATTGAGACCTTACCACATCCAAGGCTACCGAAAATATGGGATGGGCATACACATGATATTTATTAAATATCTTTGTAAATTTACACTCATTCATACTCCTTCAACATGAATTGAAAGAGAAAAGCAAGTTAAGTCACTAACCTTTAATGGAGCTAATCTCCAACTTGTAAGAACTCTTCTTTAACACTTCTTTTTGCTTCCAAAAGCTTCACTATGAGGAAAGAACAAGATTTTGTGTTGACAACTTAGGGTTTAGTGGGTGAAAAACCAAGAAAATCAAGCTTTGTAAAGGTTGGCTATGGAGGAACAAAGGGGGCGGCTTGTGTGGGAGGAAGAAGGCTAATGGTTATTCCAGATTTTTGACTTCTTTATCTGCCCCTGTTTTTGTATTATAATTGTATTTCTTTAATATGATTGGCCATAGATTTTAATGATCTCATGCTTACTTAAGGATTAGGTAATAAATCCAATTTATTTTCATTTTCTTTTCTTTCCTTTCCTATTCATTTTTAAATAATTTTTCATCAATATTTGTTCATATTTTATGTCATATAATTCACTTGCATAAATGGACAAGTTGGTCAAAAATCATCTCTGAAGACGAAATGACCAAAATGCCCTCCGTTTGGCTTAATGGGCCAAAATTGTGTGTATCGATTGATTAAATTTTCCTGGTGTTTTCTTAACATTCTATTATCATGGGAACCCCAATAATCCTTCCCTGAGGTCTCAAAAATTATTTCATGAAGTTTTCCCCAGGTCTAGGGTTGCTAACGGCCTTCACCGTCACTTCCCTTTCGGGTTACTAATCCCTGGGGTTTCGGCTCGTTTAACCTTAGTGTATTTCATTCCTATAAATTTTTCTAGATTTTTATGAGCATTATTTAGTTTCTTTATAACTCCCCACTTTAGTCTAATTATAATTTCAAACATTCTAGCTGCCCGGACTGACATTGGTCACCAGAACAGTAGACTGTACGGACTAGCTAAAGTGAGGATGTTACACTTTTGATCACTTTTGTGTTTTTTTTATGAGAATTAATTGAATGGGGTCAAAGTCCATAAATGGAATCAAAATCAAAATTACAAAAGAGATGGAATAGAAAGTGATGAGGCCAGAATTTTAGTTTAGGGGGGCCCAATTAAAATACATAATTTGTTAATAAATTACTTACTTAGGTGTTGATTGAAGGGATTCAATAACTAATGATGATAACCATTATATAACTATAAACTCGCTTAAAATTTTTAAAACCTTAAAGGTCCCATACTCATCAAAATTTAATATAAGAATAGAAAAAAAAATTTTGAAAAATTACCATTAAATTCTTAAAAATTTTCAAAATTTCAGGAGGGCCCAATGCCCCCCTTAGCCCACCCCTGGCTTTGTCCCTGAGAGTAGAAGCGGAATTTTTTTATTAGTGAATCAAAAGGAAATTTAAACTTCAAGACTCCTTTGCATGAGATGTAGTGGGCCAATGCTTTTTTTTTTTTGTTAGTACAGAGGGGAGCCTAAGCTCAAAGACACAAACTAACAAGCACATGGGTATGAAACCCCACTAAGATCATAGAGGAGCCTCAGAAGTAACTCAACTGGAGGAGCTAATAAAACATGCAAACCCAACGGGAATGAAAAAGCCAAAGAAGTAAGATAATCCACACAAAAATTTGATTCCCAATAAGTATGGGCCAAGGCTCTTGCAATAGTTATAGAATGTGTTTTCTTTTTTTTCTTTTTTTTTTTAAGGGCCATTTTATCTTTTATTTTTATTAATTTTTTTCTTCTCCCTCCTTATTTAGCTAGATTTTTATTATTTTTATATTTTAATTACAACTATGCATAAATTTGACTTAGTTAATTGATTTTGAACTTAAGAATAACTTAGTAACATTAAAATTAATTGATGCATATGTGATAGAAACCTTAGGTTATATTAACTTAGAGATTATGCATGTAAATAAATTTGCATCAAATTAACTTAGTTAAATACGCATATAGGGTAGCATGGTTAGTAATAGACCTGAGTACATAATCTAAAAAATATTGATATGCGTAGGACCCTCCTCTTCCTTTAATGCATGTACTTTAGATTGAAATACTTAGGACTTTTTATTCTGTATACTATTGTGTGACATAAAAAATGGCTTACCATATAATTAATTTAGTTAAATATATATGTAAGGAAAAATGATAAATAGCGTAACTCTTCTAACTTAAAAATATCATATGATAGGACTTTCTATGCCCTTGAATCTATTTGTTTTCTTGAATTGGTTGAATTTTAAATGTGTGTGTAACCTTAGTTTGTATAAATATATGATTGAGAAATTAATAGAAATTAATCATTATTCTAAAATAAGTCCAAGTGAAGAGAGTGTCTAATATTTTTTTTTCTCTTACCTACTATTCCAAAACTAAGTTATTGAACTTATATTTAAATAAGGGTAATGGACTTCAGATATGTTATCACTCACATCTTTTCTTATAAATTTATATTGATTATTATTTAGATAATGATTTTTTTTATTTATTTTTGTGACTTTGATATCTAAGTATCGTGATAATATTACGTGAAGATGATGTTAAACTAAATCCGATGATCCACAATAGGGGAATTGTGTCCAATTCAAAATTCGTGGTTTAGTGCAATATTTTCCACGCGAGGCGGAAAAAGAGAGGAAGTAACGCTCCCGCCGACCAAGAAAAACACAAATCTAGTTCGTGAATTCATTGCCTTTGACGAAGAGAAAAGGAATCGTATTCCCATTTCAATATGTAACGTGTCACTATCCCGTCAAAAAGAAACATAAAGAAGTTGGAAACTTTCAAACCCTTTATGATTTTGACTTGTCTCATTTCCAACTTTAGGAATCTTCGTGACCAACCGCACCATGAGCCAATCTCATCCTCCATGGATTTATTTCAGTGCATCTGGTTTACGTTTTCTCTCATATTTAAATGATTTTTTTCTTTTATATACAAAATATATTTAATTGATAAACTTTAATTGTAATCTTTTTTTTTAATTATAAAGTTAAATTTAAATCTTAATTAAAATTAATAGATAAAAAATAATTAATAATTTCACTTCTCAAAAAAGTTGATCCATCATCAAACTTCAAAGTATGTCAAATTACTGAAAAATAATTTAAAGAACAATTTTTTAATGGATAAAGTTATTTTTTTTTTAAGAACAAATTCATATTAGAATTTTAAAATGCATTTATGCTTTTATCATGTAAATTATTAATTGCAATTCTTTATTTTTAGTCATAATTATATATTACAATGAATAAAATAATAATAAATTTATATTTTTCTATAAAGTTTTACGTTTTCATTAAATTTTTATATTTTGTATAATTTTATATTTTCTTGCATAAAATGTTACGATGTAAGATTTTAATCTTTAAGTTCAATTTTTTACCCATATACCTCAGGACAAATCAAATAATTTCGAAGTAATAAAAGTTAAAGTGTATATTACAAATATTAACAAATCTTAGGGAAGTTTTGGTAATTTAGCATTAACTATATTTTTTTAACGTGTGATACATTTTGTTTATATTTATTACTCGTGATTAATTTGTTTTTCTTATAATTTTTAATTAATTTTTCATATTATGAATGACCATGATTACATTATACTACTAATTAAAGTTAATTTATATTTTTAAACTTTTTATATTTTCAATTTTTTTTGTTATTTTAAATCATCCTATTTGAATATATTATTTATATAGTTTGGAATTTTAAAATTAAATTTAATCATGCATTTTTAATTAATTTTCAATAATTATATAATTAATACTATTAAATAGTCTATTTTATTTTCTTTTCTGTATCTTCCCCTCGCTTTTGCACGTTACTGTACTCATTATATATGCTCGTAATTTAATATTTTATGTATAATGTTTTGTTAATTTTTTTATATATATAATTAATATTATTATAGTATTATAAATATTATATTTAATTTCTCAAATTAAAATATAAATTTTAATATTATTTTAATAATTATACAAATAAAATATTTATTAATTTAAGAACTATTATAATTTTTATTGAATTATATTTTTAAGAAAGTTATGTATTACATATAATAATAACTTAATTATAAACTTAACTATAATATAATAAAAAATAATATAATAATAAATTTTAAAAATATAAATAAGTGAAAATATTTAAAAAATAAAATAAATTAATAATAACTTTATAAGTTGCCACTAAAAATTATTAGCAATGAATTTATATGAATAAATATATCTTCATATTATTGAAATTATTAGAGACGACTCTAATTTTATTTATTTATATTGACATTTTAAATTAATAAAAACAACCACAAATAAGTAATCCATTTTAAATTTTTAGTCTCAAAGTGTTATGTAAATTTATCCTTTTTTACTATCAATGTTACTTTGTTTTTAAAATACTAAATGCCATATTTTTAATTTATTATAATGTTTTAAGATACTAATGCTGCCTCTTCAAGGACATAACTTTTTTCTGTATTGGATTAGGATAGAAGGTAAGCAAATAAAGTTATTGGTATTTTGGCTAGAGTGTCTCATTTATATGCTCGTTCTTCAACTTGAGGGGGACCCTCCCAAATAATTGTGTTCTTCTTATTGCTGCTCAAGTTTTAAGCTAACAAAACTTGTTTTTTTCCTTCTAAAAAACTTAAGATCTATAGAAATTCTAAATAAAATTTGAAATAAAATTTAAATATTATAATTATAAATTATAAATGATGATATTAGTATAGACTCTAATAAGCAAATTAATAAACCTTCCCTTAGCAAAGATATATTTTTACATATATTGAAAAAAATATTAATTTTTATTATTAACTAAATAAGAAGGAGATTTTTTTTTATAGCTATGTATATGATTTTCTCAATAGTTTTTTTTGTTAACTATAAAAACTTTAATTAGTTAAAATATCAATGTCTATCTATAAAATTGTTATGGAAGCTTTTTCTTCAAGGAAATTTTCCTATTTAATAAATTGTATTTTTTTATCTTTTTCATTAATTTTTTATTTTAAATAATTATTTTTTATAAAATTTTATATTTAATTAAATTTAAAAAAAATAAGAATAGAAATTTTAAATTTATATAAATGTTAAAATTAATTTAAATAATAATTATAATGAATATGAAAAACAAAATCAATATTCCACTCCTTATATATAATATTAGACGCAGAGTTTTACGCTTGATACTGTGTCTCGTTTTGATATGGTCACCTTATGCCTTAACCAGCAGAATTTAGCGAAGCCCCAAACTACAACGGAAACAGAGGACATGAGGGGGTGGTAAAACCAGCACCATTGCCACCACTCCACCGCTCCACAGCCACAGCCATCGCCACCGCTAACTCTACCAAACCCTCACTCCTCCATCAAAATCCCTAATTCCGATGGTGTCAGTGAACAAGCTGTCTCTTTCGCAAACATCATCTTCGCTTCCAATGCCGTCGTTTTTCTCATCTTCACATTCTTCATCACTTTTTTCCTCTAGAATGTCTATGGCTTCCAATGATTCTCGCCCTAAAATTTTCTCCCAAAACAGCGTTGTAAGCTTATCATGGTTTCTCATAAGCACACACTTATATAATATGTACATATGCTCTGTTTGGTTTGATGTTTAGCTTGAGGTTGGTGTTTGTTTATTTATTTATTTATTCTTTATAACTTTAGATATTTTATTTTAAAATTAATTTTCAGATTATTTCTGATATGTTTAGAAATTTTTTCAAGTTCTTTGAAATATAGAGATTGGGAGGTGAATTTTGTAGAGGTAATAGCTATATTTTATTTATTTATTTATGTTTGTCAGAGATGTGATATGGCTGAACCTGTAAATGTTGGGAATGGAAAGCCCAGTATTCCAATCCTTAATGAACGGACTCTACCCAAGTTCCTGGAATCTGCACGCATTGAGAAAAAAATTAACAAAAATAGTAGCAGGCTGAAATTGTTTTCTGGGTCAGCAAATCCTGCTCTTTCTCAGGTAACCATACAGACAAAAATACAGGCAAAAATTTGTTCTTTGTGATTTCTGTGAACTCTCTATGATTATTATGAGTTGCTTTGTTGCTATGGGATGATTTTGATGCTTCATAAACTGTTTTCAGTAAGAGAATGTGGAAAACCTTCCAAAAAGCGCAATTGATATGCAAAATCCATTCTTTACTCTCAAAAAATATATCAAGAGAATATTGTGTAATATGTTTAGATCTTTTTCCTTTTCATGTTTTTTGGATAACTACTTAGAAGATATTTCACAAGTCTTACGGTTTTCTTTGTTATTTACTTGTTAATGCTATGCTATTCATCCCCAGGATATTGCTTGGTATATGGGCCTGGAACTGGGAAAGATCAACATAAAACGGTTTGCTGATGGTGAAATTTATGTTCAATTGCAAGAGAGTGTTAGAGGATGTGATGTATATCTATTACAGCCCACCTGCCCTCCAGCAAATGAGAATCTCATGGAGCTTTTGATCATGATAGATGCTTGTAGGAGAGCTTCAGCCAAGAACATCACTGCTGTGATTCCCTATTTTGGATATGCTAGAGCTGATAGAAAGGCAAGTTTTATGGCTTGAGATATTTCAAGATCATAATTTGCAAACATATATATGGAAAATTAGCATATGTTTGGTCATGGAAACCAACTTCTTGTTGGGTTTCTGTGTTTAAGATTATTAATTGGCATGATAAGCAGCTACTTAAATATATTTTTCTTTCTTTCTTTTCTGGAAAAAGAGAATAGGTTCCAAGGTATCTGGATATGGAAGGAAATCATTAGTTTTGGGAGGGTTTAACTCCGTTTTCATCTTTATGCTTTACTCATTAGAGTTTTGATGAAGTTGATTATATACAACCTTTTGTATGATAAGGAGTGTATTTTTTTTTAGTGCATTTTAAGGAATGACCTCCCTAAATATACACAGATTGGATCGTGATTTTTTTTTTTTGAGATACTAAAAACATTATGTACTCTTTGTCAGTAGACTTTCTTATAATTGCAGAGTCAAGGTCGTGAATCAATTGCAGCCAAACTTGTTGCAAACCTTATCACCAAAGCAGGAGCAAATCGCGTTCTTGCTTGTGATATTCATTCTGGGCAGTCTATGGGTTATTTTGATATCCCTGTTGACCATTTGTACTGTCAGGTATTTTTTTTTCTTTTGACTCTCATACATGTTGCATTCACTAACACATTTCTGTTACTTTTTTTGGTGCTTTAGCCTGTGATTCTTGATTATCTTGCAAGCAAGACAGTTTGTTCCAATGATTTGGTGGTGGTTTCTCCTGATGTTGGTGGAGTTGCAAGAGCTCGTGCTTTTGCAAAAAAGTTGTCTGATGCCCCTTTAGCTATTGTGGACAAAAGGCGTCAGGGACACAATGTTGCTGAGGTAACTGCTGTACAAAATCCATTCTGGCACTATCTATATAATAATTTTACACTATATTACTACATCAGAAGTTGAACAAGTCTCTTGTGAATTTTGCACCTTATCCTTCATAAATGTTGAGGGTAGCCATTGTGTAATAGTAAAGTTATTCCATTTGTGACCTAGATGTCATGGGTTCACGCCATGAAAACAACCTTTCTGCCAAATAGGGGTAAAGCTATGTACATCACCCACCCCAAAGTTCACAAGTGGGATGTTTCGTGCATTGGATCACTCATTTTTATTTTTTTTATCCCTTGTCTATGTCCTTTGAATCTTAATCTTTATCTTTCTTTGATTTGTCCTATCTCATGGTCACTTATGTCCCTTACAGACTCTTTCATTCTCCAAAAGTTCACCTATTACAAAGAATGTTTCTTCTTGTTAGAGATGAGTTTATGTTTTGAGAATTTGGAGAAATCATTTTCAAATGGACAATAGGACAATCGGTTTATTGCCATCATCAAGGGCACTTTGTGCATTATGGATTTTTTGCCCATTAATGCATAAAATTTTGGATTTTACGGCTGCTTATATTAAGGAGAATGGACATGTGAAGTATCTTGTCTGGAATTATGGCATAGCACACATTTTCCACAGTCATGTTAGTTCAGTTGGAACTTATAGTTTTAAGGGCTTCTATCTAACTATGATGAACAATTTCCTACAAAGGGTAGTAGGGAATGATAATGTTCTAATGATTAAGTTGGGAAAGGAGACACAAAAAGAATTTTCTAGGGTCAATTACAAGTGTTACATAATGTGAAAAATGTGTTGGTAGAAGCCAATCGTAAGGTTAGAATTCTAGAAGTAATGGAACTAGTAATCAAGATAGGACTAAGAAATAAAAAGAAGGTTAAAGTTGATGATGGGATGGACATCCTTGAAGGAAAAGGTATAAGGGTGTGAGAGAACAAAGGTTAAAAAATAAGTTCAGTAGGTTGAAAAGATGTTAACAATAGCAAAACAAGAAAATGAAGTGGATAAGATTCAAAATACAGGAGAAAAGAATAGGTATGCTAGGGACACACTAAGGCATGTTTAAAACAAGTTATGGTGAGATGATAGATTCAAGGAGTAGTAGAATCACGATTTAAGTATTAATGTATCAAGAAGTACGTCACATAATAAGAAGTTTTAGGAAGAAGTCAAGATATTTCCATTTCAGAGAAGGAGTGGGAAATGATAAAGTCGCATAAACTGGGTTGTCAGGGAATACAAACACTTTTGTCATATAAGAGAAGAGACCCAATTGACTGTCCAATGTTGATAGATGGTGTAGGGTACCCTTGGCACTTGGATGGAGTTTTATAGGACTAGATGCATTTTACACTTTGATGCAAATTAGTTAAGCTAGTTAGAAGCAAATTGCACGCCACACACACACAAAGAACCCAATTCGGGCAACTTGAATTGTAGAAAGAGATGATTATCCTTAATTTCAATTAATCTGTACATGGGTATATATATACAATTGATTCCTATAATTGTGTTCTACTAATTAGGAAGAAATCCTAAATAAGAAATTTTAAATAGGAATACAGAATACAGAATATACAGAGAAATAATATAGTGATTGACTTTCCATAACACTTCCCCTCAAGTTGGAGCATAGATGTTAATCATGCTCAACTTGTTACAAATGTAGTCAATCCTAGCTCCATTCAGACCTTTTGTGAAAATATCTCCTAACTGCTCTTTAGTTTTGATGTATCCTGTTGAGATGATCTGTTGTTGAATCTTTTCACGAACAAAGTGACAATCAATCTCACTATGTTTGGTCCGCTCATGAAACACCGGATTAGAAGCAATATGGAGAGCAGCTTGATTATCACATCACAATTTCGCAGGCAGGGAGGTCTTAAAACTTGTCTCATCTAGTAATTGAAGTATCCATATTACCTCACATACTGATTGTGCCATGGCTTTGTATTCGGATTCAGCACTAGATTGAGAAACTACACTCTGCTTCTTGCTTCTCCAAGACACCAAATTTCCTCCAACAAAAACGCAATATCCAGTAGTTGACCTCTTGTCAACCTTAGATCCAGCCCAGTCAGCATCTGAAAAGCATTCAACATTCAAATGCCCATGATTACCCTATAACAAACCTCTTCCTGGAGCGCCCTTCAAATAATACAAGATTTGTCTCAAGGCTTCCCAATGAGCAACAGTTGGGGAAGACATAAACTGACTTACCACACTAACGGCATAAGCAATGTCAAGACGAGTGATTGTAAGGTAGTTCAATTTTCTTACCAATCTCCTGTATCTCTCTGGTTCTTCAAAAACTCACTATCCCCTGCTAACAGTTGTAAATTTGGAGTCATTGGTGCACTACAAGGCTTAGCACCTAATTTTCCTGTCTCTGTCAATAAATCGAGGACATATTTTCTTTGAGACAAGAAAATACACTTCTTACTTCTCATAACTTCAATACCCAAGAAATACTTTAACAATCCCAAGTCTTTGATCTGAAACTGGGTTTGGCGGAAGGTTATAAGAGATGAAATATCTGCAGAGTCACTCCCAGTGATGACAATGTCATCCACATAGACTACCAGGAGAATTAGACCAGCCTCAGATTGCCTATAAAATACTGAGTGATTACACTTACTCTTTTGCATACCAAATTCCTGTACTGCTTCACTGAATCTCCCAAACCAGGCCCTAGGACTTTGTTTCAAGCCGTAAAGAGACTTCTGAAGCCTACAAACTTTACCCAACTCCCCCTGAGCAATAAACCCAAATGGTTGCTCCATATATACCTCTTCCTGAAGATCACCGTGAAGGAAAGCATTCTTGATATCCAATTGGTGCAGGGGCCAATCATATATAGCTGCTAAAGAGATAAACAAGCGAACAGAAGTAAGTTTAGCTACAGGAGAAAAAGTGTCAGAGTAATCAACCCTATATGTCTGAGCATATCCTTTTGCTACAAGGCGTGCTTTTAACCTAGCCACATAACTATTAGGATTTACCTTTACTGTAAATATCCATTTGCAACCAATAGCTTTCTTACCAGTGGGCAGAGGCAACAGTTCCCATGTACCATTAGCATCTAAAGCCTCTATTTCCTCTTTCATAGCAGCACACCAGCTAGGATGAGACAGTGCCTCACCAACAATATTAGGGATAGGAACAGAGTCTAAAGAAGTAACAAAACACCGAGAACAAGAAGACAATTGATTATAAGAAACAAAAGAAGAGATAGAGTAAGTACATGAACGTATACCTTTACGAAGAGCAATGGGTAAGTCTAGATCAGAATCATGATTATTATGAGGTATAGGATCTCCCAACGAAGTAGCTGGTGGAGGATCTGAGTCAGGAATCTCCAATTTCCTGGAATAAACATGAACAACGGGAGGTCGAGTAGGTCTAGAGACAGAAGGAACAGGCTGTGGGAGAGGACTAGACATTGGTTGGACAGTATATATTAAGAGATCATCCTCCTCCCCCTGACTCTCATACATAGATGATTGAGGAAAAAATGGAGTGGACTCAAAAAATGTGACATTTGCAGAAACAAGATAACGATTAAGAGTAGGAGACAAACAGCGGTACCATTTTTACAGCCGAGAGTACCCAAGGAAGACACATTTGAGAGACTTTGGATTCAATTTAGTAACCTGTGGATGAACATCACGCACAAAACATGTACAACAAAAAATACGGGGTTCAACAGGGAACAAATATTTTATAGGAAACAAAGCAGTATAAGGAATATCCCCATTAAGGACAGAAGACGGCATACGATTGATCAAAAAACATACCGTAGAAACTGCATCCGCTCAAAAGTGTTTAGGAACTTTCATCTGAAAAAGAAGAGCACGAGTTATTTCAAGAAGATGCCGATTTTTTCTTTCGGCCATGCAATTTTGGGATGGGATATCCACACAGAAACACTGATGAAGAATGCCATTTTGTGTCATATAAGACTGAAATTGTGCTGAAAAGTATTCTATGGCATTGTCACTTCTTAATATGCGCACAAAAATATTAAATTGAGTTTTGATTTCATTACAAAAGGCACAAAAGATAGAAAATAACTCAGAACGATTCTTCATTAAATAAAATCAGGTAACACGAGAGTAATCATCAACAAAAGTTACAAAATAACGAAATTCAGTTTTAGAAGTAACAGAACAAGGACCCCAAACATCAGAATGAACTAACTCAAAAGGGGATGAAGCCCGTTTATTGACTCTAGACACAGAAGGCAAACGATGATGTTTTGCAAACTGACACGACTCACATTCTAGTACTGATAAAGACTAAAACTGAGGACATAGCTTCTTCATGGTAGACAAAGAAGCATGACCCAATCTACAATGAGCTTCAAGAGGTGTTAAGGTACTTGAGCAAACAAGCAACCGCGGTACATGATTTTCCAGAATGTAGAGACCACCTGACTCACGTCCTCTACCAATAATTTGCTTCGTCGTAAGATCCTGAAACAAACACTGGTCAGGAAAAAAGGAAACAGAACAATTTAAGGTACGAGTAAGTTTACTAACAGAAAGTAGATTAAAAGAGAATTTTGGTAGACACAAAACAGATGACAAAGAAATTGACGAAGTCGGGTTCGCAGTTCCAGAACCTATGACACAAGAAGTAGAACCATCAGCTAAAGTAACAGTAGAGGAGGAAGTGAGATTAGACTGAAAAGCAGATAGAAGACTAGAATTACCTCTCATGTGATCTGTTGCACCAGAATCAATAACTCATTTGGATGAGGAAGACACAAGGCATGTAGTGGATTTACCTGATTTAGCGATCGCAGTGACAGGGGAACTGGTAGGCTTTAGAGATGCCTGATACTGGAAAAACTGTGCAAAATCCTCTTCAGATACCAAAATAGTTTTTTCAGAGGAAGATACTGTAGAATCCTCTACTACCATATTTGCCATCTGTGATCGCTGATTTATCCTCTGAAGTTGCGGACAATTATATTTTGTATGGCCAGGTTCATAGCAATAATAACAAATGACTCATCTTGAGTCCTGATTATAACTAGCCTCTCAATTACGCTGATTACTTCTGTTGCCTGTAATTCTTCCTTTACTTCCTCATCTATTACTTTGTTGTCCATTTGGATTACGGCTAATAAGAGCACTACTGGCAGGCTGTGAAGATTGAGTACTCTCTGTGCGAAGGACCCGTGTGAACGTTTCATGCAAAGAGGAAATCTCAGAACTGGAGAGAATCTGAGATTTAGCAGTCTCATACTCTGAAGGAAGGTCTGCAAGAAAATTCATAACAGCTAGTTGCTCCGGTTGGGCCTGCTGAACTTTCACATCAGGATTAAAAGGCAACAGTACATTAAGTTCCTTATATACCCGTTTAAAATTCATAAAATAAGCCGTGAGAGACTTATCCTCTTTCTCAGCACGGTAGAATGCCTTACAAACATCATAAATACGGAAGATATTCCTTTTATCTAATACAGAAAATCTAAGTAATCCATCAATTGCTTAACAAATTCACAGTGATTAATTAAACTAATTACCTCACTCTGAATCGAGTTCCAAAGCTGCAAAAACAACAGAGCATCCTCCCTTAGCCAAGTTTGTTGTGTATCATCCGTAGGTGGATCTTTAGTAAGGTGATCATCCTTATTAATGCTACGCAAATAGACACTAACAGTCTTACTCCACTCCAGGTAATTCGAATCATTAAGTTTGTGTTCCGTGATCTTAGTCATCACCGGAATCACATTAGAAATAACATTCTTATTGTCTGCCATTTGTTGAGACAAAGAAAACTAACCGAAACGCTAATTCAAAGTGCTTATAGCAGCAAAATAACCCAAAATCACAACTCTCATCTCAACTCAACTCAACTAAGCCTTTCTCCCAAAAATTTGGAGTCGGCTATATGGATTCGCTTTTTCCACTCTGAACGATTTTGGGTTAAATCCTCAGAAATGTGTAATGCTTCTAGGTCATGTTGTACTACTCTCCTCCAAGTCAATTTAGGTCTACCCCTTTTTTTCTTTCTATCCTCTAACCTAATGTGCTCTACTTGTCTAACTGGAGCCTCCGTATGTTTACGCTTCACATGACCAAACCATCTCAATCTTCCTTCTCTGAACTTATCTTCAATTAGCACCACTCCTACCTTTTCTCTAATACTCTCATTACGGACTTTATCTAGTCTAGTATGGCCACTCATCCACCTTAACATTCTCATCTCTGCAACTCTTATCTTAGATGCATACGACTCTTTCAGTGCCCAACACTCACTACCATATAACATAGCCGGTCGTATGGCTGTACGGTAAAATTTTCCTTTCAATTTATTGGGAATCTTACGATCACATAAAACTCCCGTGGCACGTCTCCACTTCAACCATCCGGCTTTAATCTTATGATTAACATCCTTCTCACATCCCCCATCTACTTGAAGGACTGAGCCTAGATATTTAAAGTGATTACTTTGGAACAGTACCACTCCATTCAAACTAACTCCTTCCCTATCACCAGTTTGGCCTTCACTGAACTTGCAATGCATGTATTCTAAAATAACTCAAAATCACAAATCAAGCAAATACCAAAATAGGATCTGAGAGCCAAACCTCAGAAGTCCTTTAATGGTATACTGGATTTGGCAACAGCACACAGTGGTGGAATGAGGGGGTTGAGGCGATGCCGGCGATGTTGATCGGAGTTGAAACGGCCGATTGGCGGCTAAGGTCTCTCTTGAGCTGGGTGGTGAGAACCAATAGTCACCCTAGATAGATGACCTGCTCTGATACCATGTAGAAAGAGATGATTCTCCTTAATTTTAATTAATCTGTACATGGGTATATATATACAATTGATTCCTATAATTGTGTTCTACTAATTAGGAAGAAATCCTAAATAAGAAATTTTAAATAGGAATACAGAATACAGAATATACAGAGAAATAATATAGTGATTGACTTTCCATAACATGAACAAATTAAGATCTTTAGACAATTCCAATACTTATATATGAATTAAAGAAGGTAGAAAGAAGGTTGATAACTAGATGCCACAAAGAATACAAACCCAATAAAGTAGACGCCACAACCTATGGGAAGGTTGATAATTCTTAAAGTTGCCACACTTATGCAAAGTGATAAGAGAAATAACAACGCAAAAACTATAATGTTCTTCAATAACAACTGAAAATATTAAGATAGGAGGCCTTTATATAGGCAGTTACAAAGAAATAAGACCAAACTAGGAAAATAGAAACATTGTCCAAACTAAACTAGTAAAATAAAAACATAGGTTAACTAGAAAATATAAAGCAACTTGGAAAAACCCTCTCTCCACCAATCAACATATGTAGGATGCCACATAGGGTAGTTTGGTGTCTTGAACCCTTCTTCCACTTGCTGTGGGACATCTTGGTTAGATATTTACACTATTTCGGAAACCCTCCCCTTTTTTTGGACAGAATAGACAAATTTCCTCTTTTTTTTTTTTTTTTGATATTTCCAAACTGATAAAAACAATGTTTATAAATTGGATATATAAAAACGCAGAATTAGGTTTCCTTTGACACATGCCTTGAAATTAGGAAGGATAACCCAAGACAGCCAATCACAATGCTCCATCCATACCACGCGCCCCGTAGGATTATCATAGATATTTTGGACTGCTTAACCTCAATTGGATAGGATTTGGATGTGAATGGATGAGTCTTCCATGGTTTATGCCTTAATTTAAGGAAATTTCCAAATTTGAGCCTTATCTTGTGGAGTGGATAAGGATCAGCTTTTTAAGATAGAATTCCCTTATCTAAAGGATTAAAACAACTCCAAACTTTTCTAGGAACCTTCTTACATGCCATTATGGGTTCATTGGGCCTAAGTTTCTTCCTTTTGGCCCACACAACCAAACCAAGACTTGCCCCCCAAATCCGGCCTTCTTTAGGTCTAGTCTTCTTTAATGCAAACAAGCTTAATTCTTCCTCATAAGTCCAGCCCATATTCTTGTATTTCTTGCATATTCCATGTGTCCATATCAAGTGCAAGTTATGCCCTTGGTATCCATGTTAGTAGGTTAGGTATGCCCTATCACGGGGCACGTCATAGATAATCAAACACAGAAGGTACTTGGTTATTGTTTTACGTTCATAATCAGTGATGATTTATTGCCACTATTATAAACAATTGAACAGGTTTACTTGTTCTTTGGTTGAGTAGAGGAAATGAAAGCTTTGTTTTATAATCTTTCTGTCTAATTCTTTTTATTTCCTTAAAAATATCCCTAACGTTGCAGGTGATGAACCTTATTGGTGATGTAAAAGGAAAGGTTGCAGTTATTGTGGATGACATGATTGACACTGCTGGTATGCAATCTATTATCAAACACCTATTATAACCCTCATCCTAGCACATGAAAAAAGAGGTGAAAAGCAGAAGGGAAAAGAAAACTGAAATTCTGTTATTATATCGTCTTCTAAAGTATTTGATGCCTGAAATGTTTTGTTTACTTCTGAATTTTATTTCTTACTGATTCATTTTAAATCATCCAATTTTTTGTCATTCAAACTCAAAAGTCACATATGACATATCGTTGTACTGTTAAGTTTGAAAAATGTTATTTTAACTTGGTTTTTATTTTGGTCCTTAAAATTTCTAATTTCATATGTTGTTAATTTTTAACATTAGTTTTGAAGAGAGCTGATATTTCTATGAATAGCTATGTCGTAACCGCATAATAACCAACTGGGCTCTAGTTACAAAAATGAGGCAATCTAAAAGTAGACCATAGGCATCAAATCTCACCAATGAAAATTCTCCTTGTTTAATTATTTTATTTTTAGATTAAAAAAGGATAAAAACACCTGCACAACAACAGACATTGAAAGGTATTTGTGTCTAATTCAAAGGCTTAAACTTGATCATGTTTTTAACTTTAAAATTTGTATGCATTGTAGGGACAATTGCAAAAGGAGCAGCCCTCTTACATCAAGAAGGAGCCAGGGAAGTCTATGCATGCTGCACTCATGCTGTTTTTAGGTATTCATTTTACAACATTTTATTTTGCTTTTTTGGTTGTCTATATAATCTATTTCAAGTTTTCCCATTTATATTTTTCAGCAACTTGGAGAATATTGAATTTAACACTATTAGAACTCTCACCATTTTATCAGCAAATTTCTTATTTTGTTTTTTAGATCAAAATTTTAGTACATATGGTGGTGCAAACTTTGTTAATCAAATGTTAATGGCAACTGTTGTCTTTCTGTTTTTATTCTCCCCAAAAATATTTTCATTGTAAGTATCAATTTTTAAGAAAGCTTCCATTTTTTTCTTATGTCAATGTTTTTAAAGTTTGCTAGAGTCGCATTGTATTGTTGTGAAAATGAATATTTTAGCGCCTCTGTTCACCAGTACATTGTTAAAAATTTCAAATGTTTGTTTTGGTTTACTTGCCTTGCGTAATTGTATGGCAGTGAATGTACTAATGCAATATGTGATTATAGTATTTGTGAGTGTCTCATTCATATTATTTACCCCTTTTTTTCCCTCTTGGTAGCCCTCCAGCCATTGAGAGGCTGTCAAGTGGCCTATTTCAAGAAGTGATAATTACAAACACAGTTCCAGTGGCTGAGAAGAACTATTTCCCTCAATTGACTGTTCTATCAGTAGCTAATCTATTGGGCGAAACAATTTGGCGTGTTCATGATGATTGCTCTGTGAGTAGCATTTTTCAATGAATAACTTAGGAATGTCCAATGGCGATACCACTCAACTCAACTAAGCCTTAGTTCAAAACTGATCAAAGCTGGTTTCCTCCATTCAACTCTGATTATGTTCAAATTTACTATTAGCCATTACTATCCAATGATGTGGGTCCTTCTAATTTATTCATGGATATCGCTGCAAAGGTGGCTTCAAAACTATACAAGGACAAGAAAATCGTTTATCGGTTTCTAATACATTCCCTTTTAAACATCTTTTCATAAATTGATAATTGTCCAACATATTATTATTATTTCCTGTACGAAGGCTAGATCAGATGATTATTCATCTGCTTCTACATTGTGTCATGAATTGATCCTTAAGTTAGCTTGCTCAACTGCTGATGTTTCAGTACTTTTGATGTGGTAAAATGTCATTTGCTTTCTACATGAACCTCTGAACAATTATGTTTTAATAAGTTATTATTAGTAACGGGAAAGTTTTAGCTGATGATTTTTCCCTTCATGTTTTTATCCAATTGAACAAAGGTAGTAGGGCTGAGTATGGTTTTTTTGGGAGAACTGAACTGAACTGAAGAATCGTAGCGAACCGATAGAAATCATATTAAATTGAAATTATTTTGATACTTTAGTTTGATTTTTATTTTTCATTAAGAATTGAACCAGAACTATATCGAAATCGAATCGAGAACTGAATTTATCTGTGATTTTTTATTTTTTAAAATGTATTATGTATTTTCGATATATATATATATATATATATTTGAGTGTGTGCATGCGCGCGCGTGTGTGATATTTAATACTATATGATTAATATATAATTAAAATATATATTATATGATATATTTATATTATTATATTATATAATATATTTAATTTTAAATTATATATGTAACTTATAGTTAAAGATTATATAATTTAGAAATAATTAAAAGATATATTATATGATATATTATGTATTAATGATTTAATTTAAAACATAAATACTAATTCAAGTATGATTTTTTAAAGAAATAATTATATAAAATTATTTTAAGAATCGTATCGAATTAGAATCGAAACAATGAAAAATGAAATCGAAATTATCTTAAAATTTTGGTTTGGTTCTAATTTCTAAACAAATTGAATTGAACCGAAATTGAAAACCCTACAATGAAGATATCATGTATTTTTTTTTTGTCTAATGGTTATTTCATTTGTAGTTTTCCTTAGATTTTGTTCTTTCAACATCAGACTTGTCAATGCATTCACCATATGAATGCTCAGGTGGCAACTGTGCCAAGTTGGGTTATTTTGGGCCTGGATTGCTGTGGGTTCATTGTGCCTGGACTAGTTTTCAGAATTCATTTTGGGTTTTATTCTGGTTAATTTTTTTTACAAAATTAAAATTTAGTGTTGTTACAAATTATTTATGATGGCTTTTATAAAAGAAAATAATGTATTAATGGATCAGCAAATCGCAAATAATCATGTACAATACATCAAAAGAAAAAGAAAAACTAGTTGAAGCAAAAACAAGATGTTGGAGCCCTCCTATGATTAGTATGAGGTTACCTTTCAAATTTTTCTGAAGAGGGCAAAAAAGAATTAAGTACAAAAAAAATATCATATAGTTTTGCAACGAATCAAGATTTAATTTTTGTCAATTTAGTACTTTTTTTTTTCTTTCATTAGTAAATATGGTTGAAAATGTTTGCTATTGTTAAATCACATTAACGTGCCCAACCGTCAAGTCCACAAAATTAATTTTAATATATTTATTTATTTATTTTATCGCATATTACCGCATAATCATGTGTCATTGCATTAATATCACATACTTATCATGTCAATGCCATTTAATAATAACTAATAAGGAAAAAAATATGATATTAAACTAATAAAAATTAAATCATGATCTCTCATATACAATATTTTTCTTTTATATTCTTAAAAAAAAAATCCTGTTGCAAATCTTGACTTGGACAAGTTTGAACATTGTGACGTTTACACATCTTGTTTGAGCAAAGCCAATTCTCTACGTATTATTAATGTTAGGAGAATAAAATTAATTTTATTTCTTCTTAACAATTTTGACTTTCACAATTTTCTGTCCTTTAATTTCTACATTTTGTCGCATCACGATATTCTTCTTCTTGAGCAACATGTTCAACCAATGGAGGATATGAAAAATATGTTTAAAATTTACGAGGATTGAAATTAAAATTTCGGGATTTTTAATAGTTTCAATTTAAATTTAATATGATTTTATTTAATTAAAATTCAATCATTAGTTTTTTTAAATTTTTATTTCCCTTTTGTAAAAGTTGATTTTAATTTGACATTAAACCGGCTCTTCTAGTCTATATAAATATAACAAAAGTGAATTCTACAAGTGCAATATCCAATTTTGAATTGCAAGACGTATAGTTTCGGATTAATTTACAAATCATGTAAAAAAAATTATTTATAAAAATAATGTGAATCGAAAATGTTATTCGGAAAAGAAGTTTTCTGGAAGGCTCCTTAATAAAAGAAAACGTCAATTCAAAAAGATTTTTCAATTACACGTATGTCAGAGATTCCATATGAGACTTTTTCTGTGCGCTGGAAAACGCCATTGCGAATTGTATGTTTAGAGTCGTCAAATCATCAACTTTTTTCAAGCTATGAAAATATCACCTCAACTAGCATTTTCAGAGGCATATTGACTCCAACATTTTTTTGTTAATTAATTTGAAGGGTTAGTTGCATTAATCGTTTTTTAACTTAAGGGATTATTTCATTTGAATTACTTAACTTTAATTTATTAGAATAAAACTCTTCAACTTCATTATAATAGCAAAAAAATCTCTATAAACTCCTATAACCAGTTTCTTGGTCATAACCTACCTCTCTCCTGTCTCCTCTCTCTCACCTTCTTTGTCTCTCTCATCTATCTATGAATTATCAATTCCTTCAGCCCATGCCACTGCTCGTTCCTCCTCTTTATCCCTTTCCCCCTCCCTCTCCTTCTCCCTCATGGATGAATTCTTCACTTCACTCATAGCCGACATGTCTTCAATCTTAAAATGCTTACCATTGGATTCCGTGTCGGCTGCAAACGGCAAATCCAAGCAATTCGCAGATGCCCCAATTGGCTAGTGTGGAATATTTCCACTTGAAATTCCATCGACTTCAAAGGATTTAGGAGAGGATTCATCAAGCGACATTTATTCCATTACTAGTAGCAATTCATATGAGGGTTCATGCGGTACTGAGAGCACCAGAGATTCTACAAGTACTGATGATCTTTTAGTTTTAGATTACATTTTTGGTGGCAGAAATACTATAATCAAATTACAGTTGGTAATGTGAGAAATACAATTGTGCATGTACGCATGCATGCTGTACTATAAAATGCATGTCCAGAAAAATCTTAAAATGAATATTTCATAATCTATTGCCAATCCTAGGTCTCACATTCTTAAGAAATTAAATTTCTTTCCAAGAGGAAAATAACACATTTGACATGTGGGATTCCATGATCTAATGCCTTCCTTCAACATTTGGGTTAGGGACAATAATGTGGTGATCAAACGGTCCAGGTCTCACCAAGGCCCCGTCTAGTGATTCTGGAAAATTTGTTGTTACAATTACAAAAATCCTTTCATTTTGCTTAAAGCCATCTAGCTCAACAAGTAATTGATTCAAAGTCATCTTCATGTATTGCTGATCCTTAGTGTTATAGCTTATCCCTATAGCATATTAGCATCTATCTCATCTATAAATATTATAGCATTTTATGGTTTGTGATTTTTTGATTGGATTTGGATTGTTTCTGATTTGGGAAAAATCTCCATTTGTAAATACAGAGAGAGATTAGAGGGAGAATAAAAACTTGTGAGAGACAGCAAGATAGGAAGAAAAAAGGAGAGAGAGAGATGACAGGGAGAAAGAATTGCCGAAAAGTGGGTGTTTACAGAGTAAAAAGAGATGGATAGAGAAGAGTGGGGTAAAGAGGAAGAGCATGGGAAAGAATAAAGCATGGGGTCATTGGGAAACCTACCATATAAGGTTAAAGGGACTTTTTTTGCCATTAAAATAAATTTGAGAGATTTTATATTAACAAATTGAAATTGGAAGGCTAAAATAAAATAACACCAAAATCTGAGAGATGAACGATATAATTAACCTTAAAGGGGTGTTTGGTGCAAGATTAATGAAGGATAATTATTATACTTGTAACTTTTTTTACTTCTAATCAATGTTGTTTTAATACTTAAAAGGAATAATTTTATCTTAACGTACGTTGCATATTGATTTACTCGTTATATAAACATGTGATTTAAAACTTTTTTTATATAATTTTTTTTTTAATTTTTTTTATATAATATAATATTATCATTATTTATTATTTTTAATGGCCAATTAAATTTAGTTATTTATTAGTATAAGTGTATTTTCTTCTAATTAAAGTTGATTAAAAAAAGTTATAAGAAAATAAAATCAATGAGTTATATTACTTTAGCCAATTGAAATATTATAAATAAAACACATGAAATATAATTTTTAATATACATTATTTTACTTTTACTAATTAAAATATTATAAATAAAATATCATAAATATGGTATGGAAATATGACTACTTTGATTTTACAAATTAAAATTTATTACTTACTAAAAGTTACTTTCAAAATAGTTTCATTTTTTTTTTAATAAAGTTATTATAGTCTATTTAAAATAGAGATTGTAAGATAAAAAATATATGTTTTATTACTTGACTTTATTTTATTGCAATAAGAATTACGTAACTAACAAATTTTTTTTATAAAAACCTTTTTGTATTTTTGTAAATAATAAAAATAATGAAGAGTGTTTTTGGAAATGCCGATGTTCCCCCTTCCCACTTTTTAGAATTTTCTTCAACTTCTTGCTATTGTAGTCAATTTTTTAATTTTTAAGAATTTTAGCTTTATTTTAAATATTTATTGCTTTTAGTAAGCAGTGAAAATTAAAATAAATTGACAGTCAAAATTATGACTGAAAGAGAAACTAACAATCAAAATTACATCACGTTAGTTTATTTAAATCAATTTTGACCATAGATTAAAAAAACTTCTAAAACCATGCTAAAATTATTAAAAAAATAGTTATAATTATAAAAATTTGAAAACAATATTTTTTAATATTAAGCCTTTAAATTACATATTATTATTTACTATTAATAAATTTATTTATGTGTTAGGATTTTTATCTATATAAGAATTTTTTAAATAAAATTTATAATAAAACTAAGATTTTAATATGTTAATTATTATTTATTGTAAATTAATTATTAGAAAAGAATATAATAAATCGATAGGTTAATGATTGAATGAATATATACATAAATAATTCTACGTGTATAATCCTACTTTTGTGACTTTGTGGGCATATGCATTAAGCCCGTGAGGAACCCAATGATGAAAATTTGTAAGACTGAGAGATATATTTAGAGGCATTAAAAATAGATGATCATATGTATGACATGTTTATTGGAGAAAATAATTTTGAAGAGTAAAAAATATTTAATTAAATTTAAATAAAATTTATTTTTTATTTAAATTTAATTTTAGGAATTTATTTTATTAAAAAACTAAATTAGACCTAATTGGGTTCTCTA
This sequence comes from Hevea brasiliensis, assembly GCF_030052815.1. Lineage (NCBI taxonomy): Eukaryota > Viridiplantae > Streptophyta > Magnoliopsida > Malpighiales > Euphorbiaceae > Hevea > Hevea brasiliensis. The sequence continues at coordinate 15,496,638 of NC_079510.1, read as the reverse complement.
AAGCCAATAAGGCTCAGTAGGGTATTTCGATTAAATAAATAAAAGATCACAATTCTTTTTTATTTTTTTAAAGGAAAATAAAAACAAAATATAAAATTTCTTTTTTAAGACTCCTTAAATCTTCTTATTTAGAGATTACGTAAACTTCCTATATAATTTTTTGATATAATCCCTATAAATACCTTACAGAAAGGAATAAACGAAGTTGGAGAGAGGGAGGGGAGGAGTGAACAACACAAAAAAAAAAAAAAAAAAAAAAATTCTCACTCCATCTCTCCAATTTGGTAAGCTTTTTCCATCCCACTCTTTCTTTTTTCTTCTTTTTTCTTTAACAAACTTTCACGATTTCTTTAATGTATATTTTCTAAATTATGAATATTCAAGAAATATGTCATATATTTATTCTTTCATATTTATGTGCCTTTAGATGATTTTATTTGTTTATAAAATTCATGTATATGTGAAAAATTTGAGGGTAATAATAACTCTGCACATGTTCTTGTTACTGTCATTTCATTTTTAATTAATTTTCATGTAATTATATTTATGTAAAAATTGTATAAAAATTATATTTATAAATTTTGATAATTTTAGTCTTAAGAATCATGAAAAAAGTTGTTAAATTGAGCAAGTTATTGTTGTTCAAAATTAGGATGTCTGTAGATCACGATTTGTAGTGTAGCCAAATTTCAAGGATCATATTTCCCTCAAATTTTCATTTTTCTCTTCAATTATTGGGTCTAAAATTAAATTCAAGACCTTTTCTAACTTTTTCCATTGATTTCATGAAAAAATATTTTATACTTTGAAAGATCGCAGTTTAAAAAAAACAGTGTAAATCTATTACTATCAAAAGTTTTGATTTTTGTAAATTATTTGGTAATGATTTGACCTGTTCATTAATTTAATAGTTTAATATGATGTTTGATCTTGCTCCTTGTAATTTTTTTTATAATTTTTATATTTATTTAGATATTTTTAGAAATTGAAATACAATGACATAGTGAATTTGCCAGATCTAGAAATTTCATTTTCTTTATATTTTTTTTTGTGTTCAAGTTTTAAATTGCATCTTGATCTAATTTTAGTAATGTATATGATGTGATATGGTGTCATGAAGTGTTAGAATTAGGTTAGATGAACCCATGACTATTATATAGTTTTAGCTCATTAAAAGCCAATATTGTAAGTGATTAAAGTTTTAATTGTATTGTTTATTTTAAAAAAATATATTGGTAAATAGCCCTAAGGTAAGTACAAAAAAGAGAAATAATTGCGTAGAGCTTAGTGAAGGTTAACGGAAGAAAGATAGGAATTAACTTCCCATACTAGAAGAGAAGGCCCAGTTTATGGGTAGCTTGCACCAATAGCAAATGCAATAATTAAAAGATAAATTTTCCTTAAACTTTCTTGAGATAATAATTTTGTATGTAATATGTAGTAATAATAAGAATTTATTTGATAAATAATAAAATCAAATTTGTTTGTGTTTTAACCCATGTTTGATATGTAAATTAAATTTAATTAAATACTTGATAAATTGTAAAATAAATTAGGATATTAGAAATAATTTTTTTAGTTTGTTGTAACGCTCTCACTTTAGCTAGTCCGTACATTCTACTATTCTGGTGATTGATATCTGTCCCGACAGCCATAATATTTGGAACTATATTTAAACTAGAGTGAGGAGTCATAAATAACCCAAATAATAATAAGAAAAATTAAGAAAAAATTTAAGAAATGAAATGCAACAAGGTTAAATGAGCCTGGGGCTACAGCGATGGGTAACTTTAACGGAAAGCGGTTGTGAAGATAGTTAGCAATTCTAGACCCATGGAGAACCCTATGAAATAATTTTTGGGACTCAAGTGAAGGATTCTTGAGGCTTAGATGACAATAGAATGTCAAGAAAATGCTGAGAAAATTTTATAAATCGGTATATATAATTTTAGCTTGGTAAGCAAAACGAAGGGTATTTTGGTCATTTCACCTTCAGAGATAATTTTTGACCAACTTGTCCATTTTAGTAAGTGAGATCCATGTCTTCAAATATAAATAAATATTGCTAAAAATTTAATTAAAAATGAGTACAAGAAAAAAAAAAAGAAGAAAGAAAGATAAACTGAAAACTCGGTAAAAATAAAATTTGGTCAATGAAATTTAAAGGTCCCACATTAACCAAAAATGAAATTTGTTAAGTTAACAAAGCTAAATTAGTTTAATTAATTGAAATTATAAAAATTAAATATAATTATTTAATTAGTCAAACCAAAATGATTAGGAATTTCAATTTTATTACAAAAGTGCCATCTAACAATATTTACAAGTTTGCCATTATAATTATTAAATAATTATAACTAAATTTAAGAGATTAAAAAGACAAAAAAAATGATCCATTCAAGCACTTTTAGCCGATACTTCTCTTTTCCTTCTCTTTTTCTCTCATTTCTTTCATTGAAGCTTAGGAATAAGCTCCCAAACACCCAAAGTTTCCATAGATTTCATAGGGAATTGCAAGAAAAGGTTGTGTTAAGCCTTGGATTGAAGAAACCAAGCAAGAAAAGAAAGGAATTTGGGAGATTTTGTGAAGATAAAATTCTGCTAGAAAGGGGAACAAGAAGGGATTCAAGTTTTGGTTGATGGAAAAGGTGATTGGAGGCTAAGGGAAGAAAGAAACTAAGGCTAGTACTATCAAATCCCTTGGATTTTGAAGTTGTACCAAATTGATTTAGGGTTTGCTAAATTTAAGAATTTTAATTGTTGTGTTCTAAATGATGTAATTATGCCTAAATTAAGTTAATTTGACACCCAATTGTTGAATTGATGAGATGACCAAACTATTGAGTGGGTGTGATGTTGTGTGTTGAGGCAGAATCTGGACCCTTGAGTCTAGCAGGTTTGGATGGCCATAAGTAGAGCTAGAAAGCTCTAATTAGTGTGAGACTAAACTTAGGACATAATGCCACATTTTTCATGAAGAGACCCTACCCAGAAAACTAACCTAAAGTGACTTAAAAATTGCCTAAATCAGGGTAACTAAAATCTGGACCTGTAAAATGACCAAATGAACAATATTTGTTCAAATGGCCATAACTTTGTATAGAGAGGTCCAAATAACCTGATTCTTGAACCCATAGAAAGCTTAGACATAGTAGAAAAACTTTTATGAGGAATAGAAACTCAAATTCTGACCATAACTTATTCATACTAACTAAATTTAGCTCACAAAAACTGCCAGAACTAAATTTGCCCAGAAAATCTGAACATTGACTAATGTAGCCAGTTATGGTAAAAATGCCATAACTTGAGCTAAAAAATTTCAAATGGAGTGATTCAAAAAGGAAATTAAAGAAGACACATTAAGGAACAACTTTGATGAAGAAAGTTTAGCCAAATTCTTACTGTAGATTGGTCCAATGGAATAGTAAACATAAGTGATCAAATTTGAAAATTTGAAATAACTTCTAATGAGTTTTGAATTGAAATTGGCAACCAATGCCAACATATGTAAAATCTAAAATGTGGTATTTTAGTGCAATTAGAACTTGCCTACCTATTAATTATGAACAAGTCAACATTTTTACATGAATAGTAAGGTGAATTGTAACCACCATACCTTAAATGCAAAAAAGTAAGCAATTAACTTTGTAATATGCCCTAGTATGCCTAGTATGATTGGTTTGGATAAGTTGGCATGCCAATAGGGTTCCGATAGCAATACTGCATATGGCTTCGTGCCATTCCATGATTTATGGCATTTTGTGCCATTTTGTAATATTATGGCCTATGGCCATATTGCTATGCTTGACACACTTAGCCTTGTGCCCGATGGTTATTATGGCTTATTTGTGACATCCCTCACTCGTCTATAGTGTAGCTGACCAAGGCATGTTACACTCAGTGAAGAAGCACCCTATCTTATCTTACTTTATTCCTTTAATAATTTGTTCTCGTACTCGTTATATTTTAAAATCATTCATGTTCTAAGGAGAAACTGACGAAGTTTTCCCTATTTTATTATCAATTGGTGTATTTCACTATTTACCTACTTGAAATTTTCAATAACATTTTCAAATAAAGATCTCATCCATACTCATCATTTCGAATAGCGTCTATACATTTCAATTCTTATTCATTTCCATGTATATTCATTCATGCTCATTTCGTATGTCAAAATTCTCAAATCTCTATTAATTACATAATTTACAAACTAATTACACAAATTCGAAATTTACATAATATACAAATAAATTACAATTCCATAATTTACATTTGAACATAATAACTAATTATAATACACACAATACATAATATGACTTTTTGTGAGCCCTATCTACATGCATTGCTGAAGAGGTGACAACCTTATACACTTCTGACACTTCTGCAGATCCGGACTCTACAAAATCCGAGTCTAATATCCACTGGGTTTTAGCTTCAGTACCTGTGCGAAGGAAATAATCCATCGCGTTAAGCATTTCTGCTTAGTGGTGCGATAATATAATAAGAAAATAATATATACAAATAAAGAAAGAAATGAAGCATCATTTGGATACTCAGGAATTTAATTTAATTTAATATGATATTTTTAGTATTAACTATCTTTTGTTCTAATTTATTCCTCTTTGGAAGTGCTTAGTTTCTAAATTCACAGTAATAATATACAATATACAAAATTAATAAAAATACTAAGTTTATATTCATATGGTTTTAGAAGGTACATTTATAATATTTATTTAAGTTATACCTACTTTTGCTAATCTTTCATCACTTTACTTAAATTTTTTTTATATGGTTTGGATCATTTCATAATAACTAATATTCTTAATTCTAACTAATTCTTTTCAAGTCTTTCTAACTCATTTATTAAATTTCTAATATTTTTAATTTTTAATATTCTTAATTTATTTCACTGCCCAAGTAACCTATGACAGGCTGACTAAATTGGATAAGCGGGTCACTGGGCACTGGACATCGTGGTTTCTCGGGCCGTCATACCATGGGACCTGAAATACGGAACGTCAACCACGTATGCAATCAGTATAGCTAAAAAATCATAGTAACAGATTACTAGATAATCGGGCATATAAGCTATGAATGCGGGCATAAAGCTTTATATAGTATTGCTAAAACAGTACCCTATTAGCATGCCAATCTATCCAATCTGACACACATGTCTAGGCAATACATGGGCATATTAGTACCATTAAGCATTAATATGTATTATTATATCATTATTTCATTATAAGTTTCAATTACAATTTATAACAATTAATTCTGTTCCTAATAGAAGTATAAATTTCTAAGTCACAATTATACATAATTTATGCATTCCTCATAATTTATACATTCATTATATCATCCTAATGATCACAATTCACATCAGTTGTTGTCAAGTACTATTATACTTAAAGCATTTTTCTTTTCTCCAATAATGAGAACTAATGTCTCCTTCACATATTCATGTGATTCATTTATTCATTACAATATTTATATAAATTCACAATTCAAAAGTAATGGAGTTACTAAGTATTTATGATTTTTCTTAATTTCTTTCATGTACCATTAAGTGTTAATAGGTGTTATTATTTCATTATATATTCCATTGTATATATATATATATATATATATATATATATATATATATATATATATATATATATATATATATATTTGTTGTAACATTTTAAATTCTATTTTCTAGTGGAACTACAATATCCAAACTTATTTTCACCTAATGCATATAGTCAAAATTTTTATTTATATGATTCACAATTTATCAACCATATTATCTATTTATCATTTACAATTTCTTATATAATTTATCACACCATTTCACATGTACCTAGGTTCAACATTTTCTTATTTATATTAATTTACAAACCACATTTCAAATTATATTAACAATGTCTCCTAAGTTCTATTTGTGATGAGAATACAAATCCCATCTACCTATTATACATTAAATCATTTAAGTGGGGTACCATTAGCAATTTAGGTTTTGGTAGTTACTATTCACGTTGTTATTCAAGCATAAATATTGACTTTTTCATACTTAATGGATATGTTAATTCTAATTACATCAAGATCCCACATTTTAAGTTTTACACTTGTTGGCATTAGTTGCCAATCTCAATTCAAAGCTTATTGAAAGTTATTTCAGTTTTTTAGATTTCATGGCCAATGTTTACTGTTCCATTAGACCAACCTACAGTGGGAATTTGGCTAACTAGTCTTCATCAAAGTTGTTCCTTTATGTGTCTTCTTTAATTCCCTTTTTGAATCACTCAATTTGGAGTTTTGTAACTCAAGTTATGGTCAATTTACCATAACTGGCCGAATTAGTTATTGTCCAGAAATTCTTGGCAATTCTTGGTTCCGGTAATTTTGGTGTCCTAACTTTGGTTAACAATTTGAATTGGTTATGGTCATAATTTGAGTTTCTGTTCTTCATGAAAGTTGTTCTATATTGTCTAAGCTTTCCACAGCCATAAATATCAGGTCAATTGGACATTTCTATACAAAGTTATGGCCAAATAAACAAACACTATTCATATGGTCAGTTTTCTAGATCCAGATTTTGGTTACTCGGATTTAGGCAAATTTTAGGTCACTCTAAGTTGATTTTCTGGGCAGGATCTCTTCATAAAAAATATGGCATTACGTCACAAGTTTCACCTTCAATTAGCCTCATACCAATTGGAGTTGTCTAGCTCTACTTATGGCCATCCAAACCTGCTGGTCTCAAGGGTCCAGATTCTGCCTCAACACACAATATCACACCTACTTAATAGTTGGTCATCTCATTAAATCATATCAACAATTGAGTATCAAATTAACTTAATTTAGGCACAATTACATCATTTAGAACACAATAATTAAAATTTCCAAATTTGGCAAAACCTAAATCAATTTGATACAATTTCAAAATATAAGGGATTTGATAGCACTAACCTTGTCTTCAAGCTCTCCTTAGCTTAAATCAACCTTTAAATCAACCAAATCTTCTCTCCCCCTTTTGGAACCACCTTGGCTGAAATTCCTCTTGCCCCAAACTTTTAATTTCTTTTGGTTTTCTTGAGTGCTCTCTACTACTTAGGCTTTAGTTTAGGGTTTGCTTTAGGTTTTCTAAAGGAATTATGGGTGGAACTTAGGGTTTTTAAGCTTAATCTTATGTTTTAATGGAGGAATTTTTTGAGAGAGGTGAGAAAGAAAGCAATGGACGGGAATAAGGATGAAGAAGACAAAATTTATCTTTCAATTATATATATATATATATATATATATATATATATATATATATATATATATATATATATATATATATATATATATATAATGTCCAATGACAAATTTGTAAATAAGTGGAATGGTAATTTTGTAATTATTTTGAAGTTTATAATCATTAAATTTTGACTTTTCAATAATTATATTAAATTTTCATAATCCTAATTAATTAAATTAATCTAGCTTTATTTAGTTAATAACTCATTTTTTTTTTGTCAATATTAGACCTTTAGATTTAATTGACCAAATTTTGTTCTTATTGAGTTTTCGGTTTATCTTTCTTTCTTCTTTCTTTTAATTATTTTTAATTAAATTTGCAGAAATATTTATTCATATTTTATGTCATATACCTCATTTACTTAAATGAACAAGTTCATAAAAAATCATCTCTAAAGGTGAAATTACCAAAATGCCATTTGTTTAGCTTAACAGACTAAAATTGTCTATACCGATCTAGAAAATTCTCTGAGCATTTTTTTGGCATTCTATTGCCATCGAAGCCTCAATAACTCTTCATTAGACTCCCAAAAATTATTTCATAGGGTTTCCCCTGCGGGTATAGGGTCGACAACTGTCTTTACAGTCGTTTTCCATTAGGTCACCCATTGCTGGAGCACCAGCTCATTTAACCTTAATGTATTTCATTACTTAAATTTTTTCTAAATTTTTCTTACATTTATTTAAGTTATTTATGACTCCTCACTCTAGTTTAAATATAGTTCTAGACATTCTGGCTGTCTGGATAGACATTGATTAC